>NC_037676.1:104532782-104905575 GCF_003255815.1 Theropithecus gelada
AAAAAAAAAAAAAAAAAAAAAAAAAAAAGAAAGGCTCAAGATAAAAATAAATTCAGTTCCAATGAAAATGGAAACTGACGTGGGGCTCAGTGGCTCATGCCTGTAACCAGCACTTTGGGAGGTCAAGGTGGGCAGATTGCTTGAGTCCAGGAGTTCAAGACCAGCCTGGGCAACATGGCAAAACCCAGTCTCTACAAAATAAATAAATAAATAAATAAATAAATAGAAATAAAAAATACCAATAAGCAAATAATAAGAAAATGGAAACTGAACAATGATGAGTATCACCTGAAGCGATATAAAGCAGAGATGATCTTACAGATAACTCAACCAAAAATGAAAATAAACTTGTGAAATACCCCTGAGTATGGTTATACAAATGCAATAAATAGTATAGAATCTTAAGTAATTGGAGAATAGGCCAAGGAGAGTCAACCTAAAATAATCAGGACTCCAAAACACAGAATAGATAGTATAGAGCTAAATATCAAAAAAACAAAAAGAAAATTTCAAAAATTCAAAATGAAAAGAGAGAGAGGTCGGATATAGAAAGATGGAATTCCCAGGCCGGGCATGGTGGCTCATGTCTGTAATACAGCACTTTGGGAGGCCAAGGTGGGCAGATTCCTTGAGTTCAGGAATTTGAGACCAGCCTGGGCAACCTGACAAAACCTCATCTCTACAAAAAATACAAAAATTAGTCGGGCATGGTGGTGCATGCCTGTAGTCCCAGCTACTCAGGAGGCTGAGGCAGGATGATCCCTTGAACCTGGGAGGTCAAGGCTATAGTAAGCTGAGGTCATGCCACTGTACTCCAGCCTGGGTGACAGTAAGACCCTGTTTCAAAAAAAAAGGAAGAAAGAAGAAATTACCATCAAGGCTGAAAGATGTTAAAGTGTTGATGAAAACTGACAGGTAACTTATTACAGAGCGCAATACCAATCAAAATCTCAATGGAATTGGTGTGTGTGTGTGTGTGTGTGTGTGCTTGTAATTTATTTTAAAAGGCTTTAGAGCAGAAAAGAAAGGAAAGTACACAGAGGTCAAGTCCCAAGCGGGCACAGAGGTCAAGTGCCTAAATGGGATTGTTTTTAATTCAAAAGTTAATCTGGAAGGCTGGGCACAGGGGCTCATGCATATAATCCCAGTACTTTGGGAGGCCAAGGTGGGCAAATCACTTGAGCCTAGGAGTTCCAGACCAGCCTGGGCAACACAGTGAGACCCTGTGTCTACAAAAATTTTTTTTTAAATTAACTGAATGTGGTGGTACATGTGTGTAGTTCCAGCTACTTAGGAGGCTGAGGTGGGAGGACTGCTTGAGCCCTGGAGGTCAAAGCTACAGTGAGCCAGGATCATGCCACTTGCACTCAGCCTGGGTGACAAAGAGAGACCCTGTCTCACAAAAAAAAAAAAAAGAATAGACTAAATGGACAGAATCTTGTAAGAACACTTTCAAAATAAAAGTTTCAATATTTACCCTACAAATTATTAAAATATATGAAACTATAATAATTAAAATGGTTTGTTATAGAATAAAATCTGATAGGTCAATAAGGAAGAAAAAATAGCCATGAAACTGATTTTAGTCTAATAAAACCTTAATAGATAATAAAGAAGACAGTGCAAGTCAATGAAGAAAGGATGGATTACTTAACAAGGCAAATTGAAAAAACTTCCTAAGAGTGTTTGAAATAAAATTAAGTTAAACTCTAACGTATTATTTACTATATTATATTTATGCTAAATCCTACTTAGACTAAACAAATTCCAACTGTACTAGAGAGTTAAAGGTTAAAAAACCGAGAAGAAAATATGTGTAATTAATTTATCTCTGGAAGAGGATTACATAAAATTTAAGGTTTTGTATGTTAAAAGAACAAAAATTAAAAAGCAAAGGAAAAATCAGGAAAATATATGAAATAAATATAAGCAAATGTATATTTTATATTATATTTGTGCTATAAATATATTAAATGTTATAAACGTATACTTGTTGAAAGGACCCAATCAGTCACTGTACATTGGGAATACACCAATGAACAAGCAAGCATGACCTCTTCCTTTAAGGATAATAGACTACTGAAGAAATAACCTTAAAATAGTGAGAGCACTCAGAGTTAAATAAGAAAAATGTTAATATTAAACCGGAAACAAAAGCAAAAGATAAAAGTAGGCAACTACAGAAAAAATACAAATGACTAGTATCATTATGAAAAAAGTGTTCAATTTAAGTAATAAACAATGCAAATAAAACCAATAATGAAATACCAATTACCCCTATCAAATTTGCCAAACATTTAGCAAATTAATCTAAATTCTGGTGAGAGTATGGTAGAAAATGTTTACACATTGCTAGGTGGGGCTGAAAATTGTTATAAAATTACTGGAAAAAAAATCTGCAAGTATGTATGTATGCATGGCTTTATAACTTAGTAATTCTACTTTTTGTGATCAAGCTTAGGAAAATAATATAAAGGGAGGACAAAGCTCATATATATGTAAAGGTATTCATTTTACACCATAGTAAAACAAAAAACCTGGAAATAATCTAAATTTCTAATTATCAAAGTCAAATAAATGATTCATTCATTAGCTCATATATCTAACAAAACTACTATTTTCAAAAGGTGCTTAATGCCATAGAAAAATGATTGCAGTATTTTGCCAAGTGGAAAAAGAACATCTCAACTCCTAAATATATGAATGATTAAAATATGTTTATATATCTAAATAGAATTAAATGTAGAAAAAAGTCTATAAAGAAATCAACAAAACAGTAAATGTGGTTCTCTGTGTGTTGAGATTTTTTATTCTCTCAATTCTCTATAACAATCCTATATGACATTTCTAACAAAAGTTATTAAAAATTTAAAGACATGAAAAAGCAAAAAGTAATTATACGAAGCATTTTATGGCATTTAAAAAAATACTTTCACATACGCTATTTCATGGCATTCTAACAAAATGGTTAATTTTTATAGTTGAAGAAACCAAAGTTCAGAGAAGTTAAGGATTAGCATAGGCAATAAATGTTAACTGAATGGCTATAATAGCCAAAACATTGAGAACAGAAAGATAAATACAACAAAGTCCCTGCACTAAGGAGCTTAAAGTCTAGCAGAAGAGAGAAATAAGAAGTACAATACATACTATGGACTCCAAGATATGGACAGTTGCAGGTTTCAAGCGGATACATAAAAGAAAGAGTGGCCAATTTCACCTAATTGATCAGGAAAGTTTTGAGATGTCCCTTCTGAGAAGGTAATCCAAAAAAGGTTAAAGAAAAAAAAAAGTGGTAAGAAAGATGGAAAGGGTATAGCAAGCAGAGGGAGACCAGGTTTAGTTACTGATTGGATGTGGCTGAAAAAGAAGCAGCAATCTAAAATGACTCCTAGATTTCAAATTAGATGACTGGAAAAGAAGGATAGAGACACTCAATGAAATAGGAAAAAGAGAAGGAACAACAAATTTTTGGAGAAAGATGATGAGTTTGATTTCTGAAATAACAGGTTTGAGACACCTGGGGGAACTTCAAGGAGAAAATGTCGAACATGCACTAGCATACATGGGTTTGGCACTTAGGAAAGAATACCTGGGTCAAAGGGTAAGTTTTAGGAGTTATGAGCATTTAGATGGTAGCTGATTTCATGACAGTAAATAAGATCAGCCAGGAGGGCATATACAGTGAAGGAGCAAGGCCAGCGCAGGAACCTAGGAGGACACTGATATTAAGAATGACCAGGAGACTGAGGAGAAATGGTAAGAGACACAGGAGGAAAATGCAGTGTCTTAAAAGCAAGATGACGTGACTTCCTATTTTAATTACCAGGATACCTGTGTCACCATAGCATTTTTCAGGAGAAAGAAAAATAAATGGGCTGGGTACAGTGATTCATGCCTGTAATCCAGCACTTTGGGAGGCTGAGGCAGGCAGATCGCTTGAGCCCAGGAGTTCAAGACCAGCCTGGGCAACATGGTGAAGCCCTGTGTCTAAAAAAAAAAAATACCAAAATTAGGTCAGGTGTAGTGGCACCTGCAACAAGGGAAGGCACCTGCAACAGTCCCAGCAACGAGGGAGGCTGAAATGGGAGGGTTGCTTGAGTCCAGGGAAGGTGAGGCTACACTGAGCCATGATCGTGCCACTGTACTCTAGCCTGGGTGACAGAATGAGATCCTATCTCAAAAAAAAAAAAAGATAGAAAAGAAAAATAGATGAACATCAAATATGAATACAAATATAGCTAGAAAAACATTCCGTTCCTTACTTCATCTCTGCTGATGAGTTCATTGGAAAAAGTGAGTCCTGGCATAAGACCTCTCTTCTTTAGCCAGAATATAGCAGCAAAAGATCCTGAGAAGAAAATTCCTTCTACAGCAGCAAAGGCCACCACTCTTTCCCCTGGGAGACATAAAATCATTTCAGTTTTTGAAATATCAGATACCGCAAACATTTGCATATATATATGCAAATATGTATATTTGATAAATAAATTTAATAAATAAATAAATATTTATTGATATATATGGTGTATATATATCAATAAATACCACGACTGTTTGCAAAGAAACAAAATACACAAGTTAGTGCCATGGCCAAAGATCTCCATAGGAGAAAATGTGCCACCTCTACCTACTGGAGCAGAAAGGTATGCCTCCTTCAAATCCTCTCTCAGACAATGGACTTCTATAGGTCTTGGTGTCTGGACAAAGAAGGATCTTCCATACTCAAAACAACAGGTGATTTATGTGTGCCCCACACATGACTGTGAGTGCAGGTACATGCATATGTGTGCAGTATGTATACATATGTGTGTGTGTACTAGACTGGTGAGTAGAAGGTAGACTTTATGACAAGTGTCTTCCTCTGAAAGTAGGAGAGGTTGCTTAAGTTTGTATTTTCAGAAACTTATGGTATCTTACAGACCATCTGCAAACATTTCAAAAACCATTGGCATGGATCTGCAATTAAAAAAAATAGATAAGCCCAACTGAGGATAATAAGTATATCTATTAGATAAAATATCCCCATAACATAAGCAAAAGTACGTTTTCTGCTAAATACAAAAGGGCCAATTTTAAAGGTTATTCATTGTTAGGCAAGGACTTCATAGAAATCCATCTCCTATTAAGAAACTGTCTACAGTGGCATCATATCTGTAACATTATGCAGGATGATCAGAGCTCTAACCCAAAAGGTCATTCACAAGGTGCTTATGTCACCACACTGCATATGCTTAAGAAAAGTATTTATATATGTCTAAGGAGAAAGGTTTGGTCTATTAGACTGTGAGATACAGGCAGCTGAGTGCTTGAGTGCATTACAAACCTTTTTCATAGATGACATCACGGTTTATACCTCAGTACATGTCACAGGACCACACACAAAGAAGTCACTTAATAAACAAGTCCTGAACTGACTCAATGGAACCTATAGAAGTACTAGATGGGAGAAGACATTAAAATCCACTCTAGGCTAAGTGCTGCAGTGGCTCACATCTGAAATATCAGCACTTTGGTAAACCGAGGAAGGAGGATCACTTGAATGCAGGAGTTAGAGACCAGCCTGGGCAACATAGCAAAACCCCATCTCTACAAAAAACTTAAAAATTAGCTGGGTGTGGTGGTGCATACCTGTAGTCACAGCTACCTGGGAGGTTGATGTGGGAGGAATGCTTGAGCCCAGGAGGTCAAGGCTGCAGTGTGCTATGATCACACCACTGCACTCCAGCTGGGCGACAGAGTGAGCCCATTTCAAAAATCATCATCAGCATAATCACTATTCTTAAGATAGAGACTTGTCATTAGTTTAACATATAACTTACTGTATCTTTTATCTTACTATTAAGATAACTTATAGTTATTGATACATTTTTCATTGACATTAAGGTAACATCAAAAGGATAATTATCTGTAAGGGAAGTAGACTATAATTAAATACAAACGTGAATAAAAGAAAAATTGATATTTTTATTTTTATTAGAGAGTGGGGTCTTGCTCTTGTCACCCACGCTGTAGTGCAATGGCGCATTAATGGTTCAAACAGTCTCAAACTGCTGGGCTCAAACAATGCTCTCACCTCAGCCTCTGACGTAGCTGGGACTACAGGCGTGCGTCACCATGCCTGGCTAATTTTTTTATTTCTTTAGAGCTAAGGTCTCTCTATGTCACCCTGGCTGGTTTGAACTTCTGGCTCAAGCCATCCTCTCATCCCAGCCTCACAAGTAGCTGGGATTATAGGCACAAGCCACCGTGCCTAGTGGAAAATTGGTATTGTTACCATGCTATACATTCATGTGAATACTAAAGAATGAAAATCATAACATAGTTATAGAAGGCTATTCTTTTTTGGAGAAGATTAAAGGATTACAGGCGGCATATTTTACAATTTTTTGAGATATATGTGAAATAAAAAGAGGGTTCCGGAACATTTCTCCTAAAAACTATAGTGAATGTAAAGGCCTCATGATTCATTTTAGAGAGGGGAAGGTTGGATATATTTTTAAGATACAGCTGACCTCTATGATGGCAACGTACTAAGATTGTGTAGCTAATATTTTTTGAGGCTTGAAATAAAATTTCATTACATATATTAAGTTTTAATCTATATATTTTAAAGTTCTTTAAAAATATTTTAAAAATTAAACAAGATGTCTCAATTTTTAAAAATCTATACAGATATATAATAAGGAAAATTTCTGCTCTATAGGAATTGAATCTTGTTATAACATAAACTTTCAGACAAACCAATAATTTTTAAAGAAATATTCTTAGTTTCTCTTTAGCTAAAAATAAAGGCTTATAAGAGTCTGGATATAAGGAAAGAATAGTTGCTATGCTGGATCTCAGTGCAAAAGGCACTAAGAAGGTCACCAAAAATGTTAGGCAAAACCCTAAGCCAGATGAAAGAGCTGTCCTTGTCAACTTATAGCTAGTAACGGTGCAGGTAGCCCAATCAGTTCATAAAATAGCACTTCCTCAGCTGGTTAAAGGAAAGTAACAGTGTGCAGCAAAGCAAGGCGATATTTCCATGTTACTGTCTTTTAGCTCCACTCCCAAAAACGAGAGTTACCAATGCACTCTTCACCCTTTTCCCTTTCCCTGTTCCACTCTACATTCATTCAACTCCCCCTCCACAATTTTAGAACGTGTTCTTTCCTCTGAGACCCTAAATTAGAACCCGAAATGGGGTTTCCCTTGAGATTAAGCAATATGAAGAATCTAGCTGGAGTCCTCATGTAGTTACATAGTGACTGCCAGCCTTCTCTGTTTTCTCTATTTCTAGGTTGTCCTTCTTGGGTAGTTCATGAAATACATGCTTTCTGTGGGCTTGCTCATCATTTTTCATCACTACTTGTCCATACTAGTATTTTCAGTGTATATGGAACACTCTGCCTTTTCCCTTCTTTTTTCTCTAAAGCCAGCATTTCCCATAGTGTTTCTGAAGCTCCTTGTGAGGGAATCAACTGAATACAAAAATGCAGATTTCTCAGTCCCATCTGGGCCTCCTACATCACTTTTGGCAGGATTCTTAAGAGTTTTTCCACAAATTCTCCAGATGATTTTTACATATATTGAGAACCAGTGCTTTTCTCATTCCTATTTAATTTTTTTTTGAGTCTGGGTCTTGCTCTGTCACCCAGGCTGGAGCACAGTGGATCATAGCTCACTGTAGCCTCAAACACCTGGGCTTAAGTGGTCCTCCTCCCTCAGCCTCCCAAGTAGCAGGGTCTACAGATGCATGCCACCATACCTGGCTAGTTTTTAAATTTGTTGTAGAGATGGGGGTCTTGCTTTGTTGCCCAGACTGGTCTTAAACTGCTGGCCTCAAGTGATCAACCTCAGTCTCCCAAAGCACTGGGATTACAGGCGTGAGTCACCATGCCCGGCTGCCTTTCTCATTTTTGAAATTAACTAAAGGCAAGGAGGCAAACATATCTGCTTCATCCCTGGTGTACTACATGCTGGCCCATATATGCACTACATCACTGGTTCTTCAGTGTGGTCCAGGAGTCCCTGAGAGATCTACAGACCCAGGAGACCTGTGAGGTCAAAACTATTTTCATAATAACATTAAGGCATTATTTATTTTTTTTAACTACCAGTCTCTCATACTTTACAATGGTATTTTCTAGAAGCTACATGACATATTCATAATAATCTGAAAAGCTAAATAAAATATTCCTCCCTTTTCTAACTATAATATGTATTTAAATGAGGCATATACTACATACATATACACTGCAACAAATCGAATGCAAAGGCAGATATGGTACTCCAACTGTTTTCTATTAAATCGGACATTTAAAAGATTTATAGAAATTTAAAAGCATGCTATTCTTTTTTTTTTTTTGGGAAAATACAGAAACGTATATAAAAATGTTATCTGTATTAAAATGTAATGGGTTGATTATTGCTATCTTAGAATGCACTAATACATATTTTTAAATTATCTCAATGTTAATTTCTAATGCAGAAATATCAATACCTATAACCTACCCAAGTAAAGGCACTTTGGAGCTCTTAATAATTTTTAAGAGTACAAAGAGGCCTGAGACCAAAAATTTTGAGACTTGCTTCCTCACATAATGAATAAAACCAAAAAGTAAAGAACACCAATTAAAAACAGATAAGAATGAGATGTGTACTTAGAGCTATCCAAATGAAAGATAGAAATATTTTAATTAAATTTAGTAAATATTTATTGAGCAACTATTATGTGTAAGACATAATATGATACACTTCCTTAAAAAAATGCTATGGGATCTCAAGTCAGCCAGAAGGGTGTTTGCATTTAGCTTACCTATGAAAAATAAGCCTGTTATTACAAATTGTTTTTTTGTCCTGGTTGATTACACTAATCTTTAGTTTTTGAGAAACTAGATATTTGTTTCCTCAAAAATGTTAAGTTTTCACTTGCTTTAAATTCCTAAAATAGGCCAGGCGTGGTGGCTCATGCCTGCAATCCTAGCACTTTGGGAGGCCGAGGTGGGCGGATCATCTGAGATCAAGAGTTCAAGACTAACCTGGCCAACATGGTGAAACCCCTATCTCTACTAAAAAATACAAAAATAAGCTGGGCATGGTAGCAGGTGCCTGTAATCCCAGCTACTTAGGAGGCTGAGGCAGGGAGAACTGCTTGAACTTGGGAGGCAGCAGTTGCAGTGAGCCAAGATCACAGATCACGCCACCGCACTCCAGCCTGGGTGACAGAGTAACACTCTGTCTAAAAAAAAAATAAAAATTCCTAAAATAAACTTAAAAGCCAGGTACAAACTGTGAATTGCTATAATACTCTTGTTATTGCTATATGACTGACTCCTATTTAACTGTCATTATGCACTAACATCTTAACTTTTCAACTTCCAACTTATTAAGTAGAATAGATAACAGCTTTATTTTACCAACACTTTCTAATTAATTATTAGGAATAATGACTTTGGTAAAGGTGCATTTGAGATATTTGTACTCCTTTTCCATGCTGTAACTTTGATTAGTACTGGCTAGTCACACCACATAAAATATTGTCATATCACCTGAGGCAAATCTGATCATATATAAATTAGAGCCACATACCAAAAGTAGATTTTCTATCTGCTATCCATCGCAAGGCCCAATCTGCTTTTTTCTTAACATATGGCATGGTTTCAATTGCATTAAATAAAAATTCCCTGTAAAAACAAAAGAATGAACAGCAAAGTTATTCACTTGTTTTTCTTTTTTTTTTTGAGACAGAGTCTTGTACTCTCGCCCAGGCTGGAGTGCAGTGGCGCCATCTTGGCTCACTGCAAGCTCCGCCTCCCGGGTTCACGCCATTCTCCTGCCTCAGCCTCCCTAGTAGCTGGGACTACAGGTGCCCGCTACCACACCCAGCTAATTTTTTTGTATTTTTAGTAGAGACAGGGTTTCACTGTGTTAGCCAGTATGGTCTCGATCTCCTGACCTGGTGGATCCACCTGCCTTGGCCTCCCAAGGCGCTGGGATTACAGCCCTGAGCCACCATGCCTGGCCTCACTTGTTTTTCTTAATTGGACTAAACTTAATCGGAGATAATAACTGTAACTCTATGGTATGATACCAGATCGGTAGTTTTTATACATTTTTACATGCCCATAAAATAGAAATAAAACTCAAATTATTAGTTTGAATCTGATTCATACAAAACCAGCTAAATCTGAGTATTCAATTTCTAAACAGAAGATGCTACTGAACAGTTCTTAAAGATAAAATATCTAAAGGTTAACTGGTTCTATAACAAGTTTTTTTTTTAACTCAATACATTATTAAGCAATAGAAAATATTATGCTCAGAAACTTCCATACTTGAATCTTTCCTTAACATTGAATTTTGGAATAAATTCTGATCTGAATATAACCAAGCAATATTTTGTAAATAAAATCCCAACAATACCTTTTCTTGGGATCTCTGATGTAAGTGTCTATCAGCAAACTGTACATCTCTGAATGAACATTCTCGATGAGAATTTGAAAGCCATAGAAACAGCGAGCCTCTGGAACCTGCACCTCCTGACTAAAGCGCTCCACCTAAGAAGAAAGGGAAACAGACATATCCAGTTCTATAGGCTCTCATTAAACACTGCAAATCAGAATCCGGACATCAGCATTATCACTTAAAAACTGCCTGTCACATAACAAACAGGTCAGAAAGACCTTATGGATTATTTTAAGCAGTATCCTAGGCAGTACTGTTTATCCATCAATTATCCATGGTAAATTAGTTGCACAGTATATATATACACATATATATACATATATACACACACACATATCTATATACACACACACATTTTTTTTTTTTGAGATGGAGTCTCGCTCTGTCGCCAGGCTGGAGTGCAGTGGTGCCATCTTGGCTCACTGCAACCTCTGCCACCCGGGTTCAAGAAATTGTCCTGCCTCAGCCTCCCAAATACCTGGGACTACAGGCACGTGCCAACACACCCAGCTAATTTTTGTATTTTTAGTAGAAATGGGTTTTCACCATGTTGGTCAGGATGGTCTCAATCTCTTGACCCCGTTATCCGCCCACTTTGGCCTCCCAAAGTGCTGGGATTACAGGCATGAGCCACCGCACCTGGCCTATCTTTCTATTCTTTTTAAAAAGAAATTATGCCTTCTGATCAACCATAATTAAGTTTCAAAATGGGGAGCCAGAACCCAGTATTCTATTACAGAGCTCCAAAGGTTATTAAGGTGTGGGTTCTCTATTAAGCTTACCATCTGAGGGTAAAAATCAAACTCATGTTACTGCACTGTAAATAGTTTTGATTGGTATAATTTATGCTTGATTTAATAACATTTGCTGGTCAAAGGATAAGCAATTCATCAGAAAAACATTTAAAGAGTTAAGCTTCATCTAGTTCATTTTTTAGACATCTTTCCTCTGGCTCAATTTAATAATCTTAATGACATTATCATCATTTAACTGCTAAAGGAGAACAAAAGTTAAATCAAGAAAAATCTTACCAAATTTTCATTTACAATTCCATCACTGGCTGCAAAAAAGGCTAAGATGTGAGAGATGAAGTACTTCTCATCTGCTTTAAGCTTGTTCCAGTGAGGGAGATCCTTTGATAAGTCGACCTGGAATAAAAAGATTTTCAAAAATTTTAATTTGGAGTTAAGTTCTTCTCAACGTGTTTGAGAAACTGTTGGGAAACTAATTTCCATTGTAAAGTTAAGTAGGAATATCCCACTACCAGTAAACTATGGAAAAAGAAAGATGTTAGCATTGCAAAGAAATAGAACAAAAATGTTATGCTAATAAGTGTATTATATTGATAATTTTTGTTAAATGATAGATTACAGCTACTCTTGGTGGGGGAGGGGGAACAACTAAACTACATGAGGCAAAGGAAATGTTAATTTATTACACCATGGTAACCATTTTACTATATATATGTATCTTATAACATCATGTCATATACCTTAAACATACACAATAAAATTTATCTTTTAAAAATTACAACAGAATCAAATTTTCTGGCTAATTAAGAAGCTGGCCAGGATGTACTTTAAAAATATCCAAATTAACATAATCTAGTGGCACCAGAGCAAATGAAAGAAGGGCTAAAAGGGGAGTAGGGAGAGTAAAAACTAGTCAAGAAGGCACTGAAGTGAATAAGCTAATGATTCTCAACAGTCATTGCTTTAACATTTTATACAATATTTGCTATGGTGTTAGATAATTAAGCACCTATTAACCAACTGTAGCTGCTACTTTACTGCCAGGTAATCAATCTACTTTTATATCCAGAAGTAATGTCAGGCAGGTAACAACCTGAGTTTTGTTTTGAGACGGAGTCTCGCTCTGTTGCCAGGCTGGAGTGCAGTGGCATGATCTTGGTTCATTGCAACCTCCGCCTCCTGGGTTCCAGCAATCCTTCTGCCTCAGCCTCCTGAGTAGCTGGGACTACAGGCAGGTGCCACTATGGCCAGCTAATTATTTATATTTTTTAGTAGAGATGGAGTTTCACCATGTTGGCCAGGATGGTCTCGATCTCTTGATCTCATGATCTGTTAGCCTCGGCCTCCCAAAGTGCTGGGATTACAGGCATGAGTCACCACACCTGGCCTTGTCTTGTTTTTTTAAAGAGACGGGGTCTCACTATGTTGCCCAGGCTGGTCTCAATCTGCTGGCCTCAAGCAATCCTCCTACCTCGGCCTCTCAAAGTGTTGGGATTACAGGTGTGAGCTACCACAGGTGACCAACAATCTGGTTTTTTTGTTTGTTTGTTTTTGTTTTTGTTTTTGTTTTTGAGACGGAGTCTCGCTCTGTCGCCCAGGCTGGAGTGCAGTGGCCGGATCTCAGCTCACTGCAAGCTCCCCCTCCCGGGTTCGCGCCATTCTCCTGCCTCAGCCTCCCAAGCAGTTTATACGTAGGCATGGTTTCCATTGGGAATGGAAATATTTTTGAAAATGTTCATTAGAATTAGTCTTTGGAATTAAGGGAGATGTACTTTAGAATTTGGTGAAACCTACAATTTAAAAATTGTCTATTTTTTAAATTTTTGAGATGGGGTTTTACTCTGTCACCCAGTCTGGAATGCGGTGGCACAATCTCAGCTCACTGCAACCTCTGCCTCCTAGGCTCGAGCAATCCTCCCATCTCAGCCTCCAGAGGCACAGGTGGGACCACAGGCGCACAAAACCATGCCTGGCTAATTTTTTGTATTTTTGGTAGTGACAGGGTTTTGCCATGTTGCCCAGGCTGGTCTTGAACTCCTGAGCTCAAGTGATCTGCCCGCCTCGGCCTCCCAAAGTGCTGGGAGTACAGGCCTAAGCCTCTGCACCCAGCCAAAAATTGTCTTTCAGTGTACCCTGTCTTAGTCAGTTCTGGGGGCTATAACAAATTACCATTGACTGGGTTGCTTAAACAGCATACTGTTATTCTTCTTTTTTAACATTTCTGGAAGCTAAATGCCCAAGATCAGGATGCCAGCCTAGTTGGGTTCTTGGTGAAGGCCCTCTTCCTAATTTACAGATGGCCACCTTCTTGCTGTATCCTGACATAGCAGAGAGAGAGAGATCATATCTCTCATGTCTCTTCTTATAAGGGCACTAATCCTATTCATGAGGGCTCCACCCACATGATCTAATTACCTCCCAAGATCCCACCTCCAAACAGCATCACACAGCATATGTAGACATCATTTTGACAGGGACAGGAGGCAGGGAAATTCTGGGCAGAAGAAGGTGGTCCCCGGCGAGGGCTCCACCCTCAATCCTGGAACTGCAGCCCAAAGTGACAACATGCATTCCTGTTCTCCCACTCGAATGTTGCCTTTTCCAAAACCATCCGTGGCCCTGCTACCCCACCCTATGCCCATAAAAACCCCAGGCTCTACCAGCAGAGAAGAGGAGAGGAGAAGAGGAGAAGCAGCTGGATGACAGAGACTATGGTTGAACATCAGAGAGAAGCAGCTTAACTTCAGAGGGACAGCTTGACAGCATCCTTTGGAGAGGAGTCCACTCTATCCTCTTTCCAGCTCCCCTTCCCACTGAGAGCCACTTTCATCAGCAATAAAATCCTCTGTATTCACCACCCTTCGATTTGTTCATGTAATCTGATTTTTCCTGGATGCTGAACAAGAGCTCGGGTGCCACAGGTGTGGATGCTAAAGGCTGTCACACTGACCCTCTGCCCTCACTGGTGGAGACCAACTGTTTCATGTGAAAAGGCAGATGGCCCACTGAACTGTTAAAACAAGCCATCCACGGACAGCAAAAGCTAAAAGAGAGTTGACTATAACACATTCCTTCTGGGTCTTCAAGGGTTGTGGGTACTCCCCACAGATACTGCCACGAGGCCTGCATGGAGTTTTGCTCCTGCTGGTGCCCAAAAGAACTTGCCCAAGCTCCTGCACCTGCTCACCTGCATGCTCCCTCCCTCAAGGGGTTGAGCACAGTGGGTTCAAGTGAGTGGAGTTTGCCCCTGCCAGCGCCAAAGCGGCCAGCTAGCTCCAGCGTGTGCATTCCAGTTCCCACCTGCGAAGGGATCAGAGAAACTATCCTGCTTCAATTTTGTCAGAAAAAATCTTTTAAATATTTCTCAGGATTAACTTCATAAACAGTTGAAATATGTAACTGTCCTTGTCTTTTGCCTTTCTTCTATTTACTCTAACAAAGCCTCACCTTGGCACAGTAGCTCATGCCTGTAATCCCAGCACTTTGGGAGGCCGAGGCACGCAGATCACGAGGTCAGGCATTCAAGACCAGTCTGGCCAACATGGTGAAACCCCGTCTCTACTAAAAATAAAAATAATTAGCTGGGCGTGGAGGCAGGTGCTTGTAATCCCAGCTACTTGGGAGGCTGAGGCAGAAGAATCGCTTGAACCTGGGAGGCAGAGGTTGCAGTGAGCTGAGATTGCGCCACTGCACTCCAGCCCAGGGGACATTGGGAGGCTGAGGCAGGAGAATCACTTGAACCCAGGAGGCGGAAGTTGTAGTGAGCCAAGATTGTGCCACTTGGCAACAGAGAGAAACTCTGTCTCGAAACAACAACAATAACAAAACAAAAACCACAAAGCCTCAATCTCTTTGACCTTTCCAAAAAGGACTTAATGTCCCAACTTTTTAATCACATGCTATTTTCCAAACCCTTTTTCCCATTGATTTATTCTTTAAGTGTTTGCTGAGTACTTATGCTATTTTCCAAACCCTTTTTCCCATTAATTTATTCTTTAAGTGTTTGCTGAGCACTTACTGCACACCTGACACTGTGCTAAGCACTGGGGATACAACGGAGCAGGGTGGAGGAAACATGTGTCTTCATCTTTTAATATGCAACCTAAAAATCAAGTTCTGTTCTATTAAAAGCGCAACTTAGGTTTAACTGAAGGACATCTTCTTCATTCTAATATATTATAACCCCTCACTTTTTTTTTTTTTTTGAGACAGTCTCACTCTGTTGCCCAGGCTGGAATACAGTGGCATGATCTTGGCTCACTGCAGCCTCTGCTACCCGGGCTCACGCGATTCTCCTGCCTCAACCTCCGAGTAGCTGGGATTATAGGCACCTGCTGCCACGCCTGGCTAATTTTTGTATTTTTAGTAGAGACAGGGTTTTACCATGTTGTCCGGGCTGGTCTCGAACTCCTGACCTCAAGTGATCTGTCCACCTTAGCCTCCCAAAGTGCTGGGATTACAGGTGTGAGCCACATAAAATATATGTTTGATATTAAATGTTAATATTGTAAGATGCTTCCTTTTAAATATTAAAATTATGTCTTTGAACACTCACTTTCAAAGGTCTTGTAAATTTTATTTACACTACATTAGTCATATTTCCTTCCTGCCTAGCTTTTTCTTATTTGAGCAAATTCTCAATTTCATCATTTAAATACTGATTCCAAAATCCAAACTATATAATTATCGTAATTGCCTGAGTGGCTTTAAAGAAAAAAGTCCCAAACCCCAGACTTTTGTCTTTTGATCAGGGTTTCTGTTGATCAGCCATATTTAAGAATTAAGCTCAACCATTTAAGCTTATCAAATGGTAATTTACATAATTTGTAAATGAAAAATATGTGGAACTAAAAATGTGTTTGACTTATCTTCAAAATACGTATTTGAATCTTCCTATAATTACCTAAAAAACATGTATCAACCTGTAGATTTCAGTTTTTAAAAATTAGTGCTTCTTTGTTACAGGTCACATATTATCTTTGCTAAAAGATGCAAGTTAATTTCCAAATGAATTTCAAGAATCCTAAGAATCCTAAGTACCTTTTTAACATGATGAACCAAAAAGCCACCTGTGTATTCCACTTGTTCTCTGAACTGTATCTTACAAAAAAACTTTCTAAAAACCACAGACAGTTAGGGACAGTCAGGTGTGTCGAGCATTATGACCCAGTATGAAAATATTGGGTGTTTGTTTTTGTGTGGTTTGGTTTTTTGCTGTATATGTCAACTATAATATAACAAAGATGTTGACAATATATAACACTACAATGTAACAAAGATGGCAAATGGGTAAAATTAGTGTAATAGAACTTCAAACATTGGTGCCTTCTGATTTCTCAGTTAAATTTTCCCCCTTCTGTGCATAAAATAATAGTTTACATTTATTTAGTGCTTACTAAGTGCCAACTACCATTTTAAACATCTCATTAATCCTCATAACAACCCAAATAGCCAAGTACAACTAGCCCAATTTACTGATGAGGATACACAGAGAGGTCATGCAACTTTCCCAGTCCCATATCTAGTAAGTAGTGGCACAGGATTTGTACCTAGGCAGTCTGACCCCATAGCCTGCATTCTTAACAGCATGTGTTTAACATTTATAGAATTAACTTCTGAAAAAATAGATAGATTCAAATCTATCTATCCAAATAGATACATCTATCTAAAAAGATACATATACGAACATATACAGAACAAGAGTGCTGTACAGGTAACACCCATCAAAGATCAAGACAATAACTATTTGTTCAGTTAAGACTACAGGGCAATCATTTTCATGACCACTGTCCTTACCAACCAGCAAATATTTTCTAGTTTGCTGTGTTCAACTGATCTCCTAGGTGGAATTAACAGAAAGCATTCTACAGCTGGTCTTTCAGTGGCAACTCTGTCACGTCTGATGTAGCTGAGGGCACGGCCAAACTGGGAGCAGCACTGTGAATTCCACCTGGCTGACTCAGGAGTGAGTCCATGAAGAGTTTGAAGATCAAACTCTTCATGCAGCGCCTCCCTTTGTACAATCAGATAAGTCTCTCAGTTGGAAGCAGAGTTGCTCCAGCTTTCACTCATTTTTTGACTAGAGCTGCAATTTTACTTATTCTGCCGACCTTATAAGACTAGTGAGACTAGTCTTACTTGGCCATATCAAACTCAAAGTCTGTTTAAAATTTGAAAATGTTGGCCGGGCGCGGTGGCTCACGCCTGTAATCCCAGCACTTTGGGAGGTTGAAGTGGATGGATCACAAGGTCAGGAGTTTGAGACCAGCCTGGCCAACATGGTGAAACCCCGTCTCTACTATAAATACAAAACTTAGCCGGGCGTGGCAGTGGGTGCCTGTAATCCCAGCTCTCGGGAGGCTGAGGCAGGAGAATCGCTTGAACCCGGGAGGTGGAGTTTGCAGTGAGCCAAGATCGTGCCACTGCACTCTAGCCTGGGTGACAGAGTGAGACTCTGTCTCAAAAAGAAAAAAAAAAGAAAAGAAAAAGAAAAAAGAAAATGTTCTAATACATTGGAAATAAAAATCTGGGAGAATTAGATGCCATTGTTGCAGCAGAAAACTAGTTTATAGATAGTAATCTAAACTAAAACATTGAGAACATCGTATTTAGTCTCAGTAATTCCAAAACTTATCTTCTGCAACTGATCTTCTTCAACGTATAAGTTAAAGTTTTTCAATATCCTGTAAAACAAGAAAGGAACACTGCACTATAGGACATGAATGCTCATGAAGGCAATGCCACGTACCTCTTCCGCTGTCCAGAAGGAAGCCTGTGCTTGTTTATACATTTTCCAAATATCAGGGTACTGGATTGGAAAGATGACAAACCGGCGAGAACTCTTTCTTAGGAGGGGCTCTTCATTTGACTTTATTTCATTGTCGTTGGAATCTGAAGATGATCTCTTTGAAAAATAAAGTACAAACATGCTTTTTATATAGACATTTCTCCTTTATTCATACCTAAACATACATCTAGGGAAGTCAGGGAGACGGCACTGGTTTGAGAGCCTGTCTGCCTGGGTTGAATCCTTACTGTTAACTGGTAGCTGACTAATACTGTTAGGAAGTGCGTGTGTCACCATAGGAAGCTGCTTAACTTCTCTAACCCTCAGTTTCCTCAGCTGTAAAGTAATTCCTGCCTCATAGGTTTATTCTGATGATTAAAAGTGCTTTAAACAAAGCCTGGTATACAATAAGCACTCAAAAATTATTGTAATTATTGCTAGTTTGAGGATAAGTAGAAAGCTAGATCCATAAATGTCATGATGGACAAATTTCTAAGTTTGTGAACAAAATGTCCCTTTAGAGTCTCTCTGATATAGAATGCTGGAATGAATAAGCTACTGGTATAAGCTACTTTATTTTAATGTTTTTTCTTTCTGCTCTTCACTGAAATACTATAATATTTATCTGAAAACTCATTACCTACAACTTAACCTTTGTTCATCTTAACCTTCTGATACTCCAATTTGTTACTTCTATTTACATTTTAACATTACTGCATATGATCTCACTGTGGGCTGTCTCAAAGCTTTGTGAATAAAATGAGAAACACAAACCTGTATTCATACTGCTTCAAAATATGACTGCACTCTAAGAGCAAATGGTGCCATGTATATATATTTAAAATAGCGGGAACATCAGAAGAGGATCAGAAGAGTCGCACATGCATGAGAATGAGTATAAACAAAGGACAGACCAATAAGCTAAACATGTATAAACCAGGATTAGAACACATACAAATTCTAGACTCCTAACCAAAACTGTCTCTCTCTACTGTGACAGGCCCATTAAGTTCCTTACTCCAGCCTCCACCCATTGTCACCTCACCAAAGCAAGTGTTATAGAGGAGGAGGCTAACCCTTAGCAAGAAGAAAGCCCAAAATACAAGCATAAGGCTATGCAAGTACAGGGGGACTTGCATGCTTTATACCTACTGCCATCACAGTACAGATTGTCTTGATTTTAACTATTTGTTTAAAGGTGTGGGCCTCCTCAGATACAACACTTGAGCCCTGGAGAAGAGGAACCAATTTTTATTTGTTGTGATGTTCCCAGAACTTAGTATCGTGCCAAGCATGTTAGCTAAGTAAATGGGCCGCTAATTTCTCTTCTTCCTGTACTCAGATTTCTAGGTACCTTTAGAAAATTGTAATTTAACATAGGACCTCAATACATCAGTGACACAACACAATAACCACTAAATCAATCACGTTTTCCCCTCTTCATATTACCCCAAAGGCCTGGGTTAGGTTCTAGATATAAGTACATAGCTCATTGCAATGTAATTCCCTGTTAATTGTCTATAGTTTCCTGTGCTTCTTGAAAGTAAAAACCATTTCCCCCTTGTAGAATCCCTGTGCTTAGCACAGTACCTGGCACTTAGTTGGTACTCATTCCACAAACATTTGAGTAATTTTTTTTTTAAGACTGGGTCTTGCTCTGTCACCCAGGCTAGAGTATATAGATCATAGCAGTGTGATCACAGATCACTGCAGTCTCAAACTCCTGTGCTCAAGTGATACTCCTGTCTCAGCCTCCCAAGTAGCTAGGACTATGTGCACACATCACCACGCCTGGATAATTTTTAAATTTTTTGTAGAGATGGGCATCATGCTATGCTGCCCAGACTGGTCTCAAACTCCTGGCCTTTGCTAGTTTTGTTACTGAAATTTGGGATATACTGAAAGTATGAAAGTTGGGAACTTCCATACTTTTGTTACTGAAAGTTGGGAAGGACACCACAAGTAGTCACTCTTCAGCACCAAATGCCCTGATGATGAATGAAGTTTTTAAATTATGATAAATAAATGATCTGCTGAAGACTAGTACCTTTAAGTTAGAATGAAAGTCACATTTGTATATACATTCTCCTGTTCTATCCTGAAAACCTGTAGACTATTAAGAGGAGGAGCTGGATTAGGAGTGTATTACAAAGGATTTTGCAATGTGAAGAGAAGGAGGTTAACCAACATCAACCCTTGAGCTGGGCTAGAGATGACATATTATTTCATAATGCTTAGATATGTGCGCAAACATACATTTAAATACAACTTCAGAAATTTCATGCATCTTGAAACTCTAGGCTCTCCAGAGTACCATCTGTGGACCTAATCTAACAACCCATATTTTAGAAGAAAAAAACAATGTGAAAAAAGATATGATGAGCAGGGCACAGTGGCTCATGCCTGTAATCCTAGCACTTTGGGAGGCCGAGGCGGGCGGATCATGAGGCCAAGAGATCGAGACCATCCTGGCCAATGTGGTGAAACCCCCTCTCCACTAAAAATACAAAAATGAGCTGGGTGTGGTGGCACGTGCCTGTAGTCCCAGCTACTCGGGAGGCTGAGGCAGGAGAATCACTTGAACCTGGGAGGCAGAGGTTGCAGTGAGCTGAGATCACGCCACTGCACTCAAGCCTGGTGACACTGCAAGACTCCATCTCAAAAAAAAAAAAAAAAAAAAAGGTATGATGGTATGTGACATTTTTGAAGAATTAGAAGTCATTTTCTATTTGAAGAACTAGAAGTCTGGACTTCATGGTAGTGGGGGACAATGGGAGGAGATGAAACCTAAAAGGCAGCAGAGAACACTTCCCAGTGAACTCTGTGATCCCCTTAATGTCACAAACACCAGGAGAAAATTTCACTTTTAAATGTTTTTATCCTTTTAAAATAGTAATAAAAATAACCAAAACAAATGTTTTATACTGTACAGAAAGGAAATCAGCAAATCATCAATGCATAAACTTGTGTTTCCAGGTTATCTTTCTTTTTTTTTTTTTTTTGGATGACCTCAGATGAAAGTTTCTCTTGGTATCTCTGCTTAACTGAAGAATACCATGAGAGTGAAAAATAGGCAGTTAAAAAAAAAAATTTAGGCCGGGCGCGGTGGCTCAACCCTGTAATCCCAGCACTTTGGGAGGCCGAGGCGGGTGGATCACGAGGTCAGGAGATCGAGACCATCCTGGCTAACATGGTGAAACCCCGTCTCTACTAAAAATACAAAAAACTAGCCGGCCGTGGTGGCGGGCACCTGTAGTCCCAGCTACTCGGAGGCTGAGGCAGGAGAATGGCGTAAACCCGGGAGGCGGAGCTTGCAGTGAGCCGAGATCGCGCCACTGCACTCCAGCCTGGGTGACACAGCGAGACTCCGTCTCAAAAAAAAAAAAATTTAAAACCCTGTAACCATTTGTACGGATTTTTCAGAGTTGAACCAAGCTTTTAATTTTTTTTCCAAAGCCAAACAAAATTGAAAAAAGAATATTTATAGTGACAATAATACAGTAGAGGCTTTATTATGCAAAGCAATCCAAACAGGTACTTGAAAATTGGCTAAAGGTAGGAATCATAAGAAAATGGTGTATTCCTTAAACTATGTGACTTAAACACATCATTTTTTTTTTTTGAGACAGTCTCGCTCTGTCACCCAGGCTAGAGTGCAATGGCATGATCTCGGCTCACTGCAACCTCCGTCTCCCGGTTCAAGCAATTCTTCTGCCTCAGCCTCCTGAGTAGCTGGGATTACAAGTGCCCGCCACCATGCCCAGCTAACTATGGCACTTTTAGTAGAGATGGGGTTTCACCATGTTGGCCAGGCTGGTCTCAAACTTCTGACCTCAGGTGATTTACCTGCCTCAGGCTCCCAAAGTGCTGGGATTACAGGTGTGAGCCACTGTGCCCAGCCTAAACACATACATTTATTTATATTTATTTTTACTAATCTTCTGCCATATGGTCAAACTTTTTTAAACTTGGCTCACCGACTAAAGCCCCAAGTGTTTTGAATATTCCACACCATAATGTATCACCTACACTTTCTAGCTTTAAAATTTTTCTTTTTTTAGAGACAGAGTATTGTTCTTTCACCCAGCCTGGAGTGCAGTGGTATGATCATAGCTCACTGCAGCATCAAATTCCTGGGCTCTAGGGATCTTCCTGCCTCAGCCTGCAGAATAGCTGGGACTACAGACACATGCCTAGTTAATTTTTTTTAATTTTTGTAGAGATGGGGTCTTGCTATGTTGCCTAGGCTGGTCTCGAACTCCTGGCCTCAAGCGATCCTCCTGCTACAGCCTCCCAAAGTGCTGGGAGTACAGGTATGAGCCACCTCACCCAGCCTCTAGTGGGAACAGAAATATATTGGTGCCAGCTGGATGTGGTGGCTGGCCAGGTGTGGTGGCTCATGCCTGTAATCCCAGCATTTTGGAAGGCTAAGGTAGGCGGGCAGATCACTTGAGGTCAGGAGTCCAAGACCAGCCTGGCCAACATGTTGAAACCCCATCTTTACTAAAAATACAAAAATTAGCCACGCGTGCCGGCGCGTGCTTGTAATTCCAGCTACTTGGGAGGCTGAGGTGGGAAGACTGCTTGAACCCAGGAGGCAGAGGTTGCAACGAACCAAGATCACTGCACTCCAGCCTGGGCAACAGAGCAAGACTCCATCTCAAAAAACAAAACAAAACAAAAAGAAATATATGGATGCATGAGAGAGCAGCCTACTAGCCACAGAAACTTCAAAGCTCATGGGTATCTATATTTTTATAGGGTTAGTAAAGGAGCAAAATTGGTTAGTAGTAATCTGATTTTTAAAAAATTGTGGAGCAGGTCGAAGTGGGCTGCTTATATATAAAACACTTTGGCATCTAATAACTCTAACATGTATGCTATTGGGAGCCACTCAAGGTTTTTAATCAGGCAAATAACATAACCAGATGTATGTTTTAAGATTGCTTTTGTAGAAACATTGCTAGATTAGAAGAGAAATTAGAGGCAGATAGAACAATGAAAAGATTATTGTACTACCCATCTCTTGCCTGAACTAGAAACACACAAAAAAATTGATTTAAGTGATATTCAGAAGTAGAATGAATTATTCTTGCTAAAAATTTGAATTTGGGACAAGGGGACAAGGAACAGTTAAAGATGCCCTTGATGTTTCCAGCTCCAGTAACTGGGTGATAACAAGACATAAAAAATACATAGAAGGTGCTCAGTACCTGGAGAATAAATGAATAAATCAGACAAAAATTTTGCTTCTCACATTAGATGTTTAACAGAAGTTTAACTCCTCCCACCAAGCCAGGTGATAACAACAAAGTTACAAACACAATATCCTTACAAAGTCAACTAGGTCATTAGAAAAGATAACGAATTCAGGTCATGTGCGGTGGCTCACGCCTGTAATCCCAGCACTTTGGGAGGCCAAGGCGGGCGGATCACGAGGTCAAGAGATTGAGACCATCCTGGTCAACATGGCGAAATCCCGTCTCTACTAAAAATACAAAAATTATCTGGGCATGGTGGCGTGCACCTGTAATCCCAGCTACTCGGGAGGCTGAGGCAGGAGAATCACTTGAACCCAGGAGGCAGAGGTTGCAGTGAGGCGAGATGGTGCCACTGCACTCCAGCCTGGCAACAGAGTGAGACTCTGGCTCAAAAAAAAAAAAAAAAGAAAAAAGAAAAGAAAGGAAAAATATAATGAATTCAGTTTCAAGATGTCCAGTAAGCAGTTAAAAATATAACACTGCAGAACAGGAGTGATGGAGATCCCATTAGTGGTTGCCAAGGGAATGGATGTGATTATCCAGAGAGAACATACACAGTAGTAAGACAACTGAGGATACAGCTTTAGAGAATGCTGATATTTAAAGGGCAGATGAAAGAAGAGGAGCCAGCTGAGATTAAAACAGACTGAAATGGATGCAGGACAAGGAAAAGCAAAAGTAGGAATGATGTGATTTGCTAAAGCAAAGGATCCAGACTTTTAAGATAAATCAGACTAAGAAGTTAGGAATCAATTTTATGGCCAAAGATCTTCAAACATTGGAGGTCTGGAAGGCTCATACTCCAATTCTCCCCATTTGCCCCCATTTGCTGGCGTTCACTGCAGGGTACAGTTTGAAAATCTGTACCCCACAGATCTGGGGGAACAAATAGTCATGGAGAGTTTCTGAATGGGAATTAACATGAATAGAGGTTGCATTAGGAAGACTAATCAGAAACCCACGTATAGGATTAATTGATAAAAAACTAGATTTTGCAAGCAACTAAGGAACTAATTTCAAAGATGGAAATGAGGACTTGAATAAAGATGTGGCAGTTAGCATGAAAAAAGCAGCTTCAACAAGACTTCACCAACCTAAGGTGTTGGCCAGGCTTTTTGGTAGGAACTGCGCCCCTTTTGGGAGTTTTTTGGGGGGTACAGGGTCAGTAACACAGAGGCACTGGTCTAATGAAGGATTAACTTGGCAATGGTAATTAGGATTGAATGGCAGGTAATATAGGAGATAGAGAAACAACAAAATTATTGTAGCTGCACAGGTGTGAAGCGATGAGAATTTGAAATAAAGTTTAGAAGTAGGCATTCCTTAGTGACATTCTACTGTCTTTTCCAGAATGGTACTTTCAGTTTCTGACTGACTCAATTTCTGGTCATCCAGTTGGGAGATATGCCTGGGCATGTCAGGACAACAATTTAGGTCAAGATTCCCCAGCAAGCATCTATGATGCCCCAGTCTAGGCTGGCATCATACCAGGCTCTTACCTCCCATCCAGCCCCAATTCTACCACTTCTGTTTCTTTGCCTTTATGTCTCTTCTACTTCTGTAAAATATCTGCATGTTGTCATAGTCATACACTACTTGTAAGTATCATTTTCATCCCACAAAATCTGACAGAACAAATGGGATACTGGCCCAGGTGCAAGAACTTGGTTTTAAATTTAGCTCCACTACTGAGTCCTGGGCATGCCATTTAATGTTTTCTGGCCTAAACTTTACGTTGAAAATAGACTACGAATTACATTAGCAATAGTTAACTCTGAGAAATTGACAAAAACTATGGACCCCTTTCTCAGAAGATTAACATCTGCACATAGAAAATCTACATACCACTTCAGACTTATAAAGTCCCTTCTAGTCTACCTATGGACTCTTTAACACAGTAGGGGGTTTTTGTTTTTGTTTTAATATGTGTACCAGGATCAGCTGAAGTACTTGTTAAAAATGCAGATCTCAAGAGATTTTGATTCACTATGTTTGGGGTGTGGGTCCAGCAATTTACATTTTTTACAAAATACTCCAAGTAAGTCTGATGTAGGTCTCCTATCATGTATGCACTCTGGCATCTAGAAAAACAAAGTGCTTCAGGCATCCCAGCATCTCAAGTTAAAAACTTTTGGACCACTAAAATTCATTCTGAATCTAAAATTCTGTCTGTCTTTGCGGGTCTGTATCGAGGTAGGAGTAATAAATAAAATTTAATATCCAGGTGTTAAGCCTGAATCACTACTGGTGTCATTAGCATAAACAGCAAAGTCTGAATTTTCCCCTTTGAGTAAGGAAGTTGGTACTAAACGCATTTGTTTAAAAACAGGAAGAAAAAGCTTGAGGGATATTTACAGTTAGTTACTAAATGCTTACAAAAATCAAGTCAAATAAAATAAAATCCCAAACCTGGAATCTACAACTTTCCAAAGAAATGTAGGGCCAAGCATGAATTTCTTAGGGGTGGAAACGTTTGTTTCCTCCAAATCTTCACAGTATTAAAACAAGACACCACAGCAACAGGTTCCAGTAGTACAAAAAGCATTTCTCTTGTTCACAAACGACTTAGAAGTATTTGCAAAATGACAGTTTGCAAATTATATAGCAACAGTTTGAACTACCATACAATCCTAGAGTCTAACAAATTCTGGTTTATTTTAGGTACTTTTATCAGCGTAAGATCTGTGGACAGGATGAACAACTTGGGCTTAAAAGCACTTACAACTTTCGTGGCACTTTGCATAAAGCATTTTCCTTAATTCTCTGTGAAGTATCACTTCCATTGTATAAAGGAAGAAAATGACCCCAAGATTCAGTTAGTTAAGGAGCCGGGCCGGAGCAAAACCGGCCTCCTACTCTGATTTTTTCACTGGGAGGAGGTCATGAGGATTTCGTGTCCCCTTCTACGTGTCATCTTCACCCCATCCACCTGTGTCAATTTCCACACGCGTTCTCCATCCCAAATGGTATGCACCTCTCCAGCAGAGCCGCCACAGTCCTCTTTCCTTGCCTCAGTTTCCCTAGCCAGGGCTCCAAAACAGGGAAGGAGGGTGGGAGAGCGTGAGGCGGATAAACGCAGGGGTAAGTCTCACCCCGGCCTGAGGCCTCCAAGCGTCGTCCTTGGCTGGCTCCGGGGCAGAGCAGCGGAGCGGGACGCAAACCCAAAGTCAGCTCCTTCCTCCGCCCTCCCCGGGGACGGCCTCCTCGGCGCTCGCAACGACGAAGCCAGGCTGCGGCGACGGAGGGCGGACAGGCCTGTCCTGACCGCGACGAATAACATTTCCTACAGCGGTCCTGCAACTTGCAATCTAACGGGCTGGCGTGTCTGCGGGGAGGGGGAAGAAGCGACAGCAACATTTACCTCATCCAGATCCAGCCCGGCCGCTTCCGACCTTTCCGGGTCACCCATCGCGCAGACTCCGCCGAAGCTACAGGCGCTGAGGGAACTGAGCTAAGCAGGCTACCTCCAACTACGACAGGCCGCAGGTGGTCCGCTGGTCCGCTGGGTCCGCCCCGCCCCCAGCGCTAGGGACCCGGCCGGCCCCGCCCCGCCGCGCCGGCCCTGCTTTCTCGCCAGTCCATCGAGTGACTCTCCCAGCGCCGGCCTGGCCCCGCCTCCCCCACCTCGGGGCTCCGCCTAACCTCGGCCAGCCCCGCCTCCCCGCCTGCGGCCTAAGGGAATCTCCCCGCCCGGGCCGACCCGCTTCCCCAACCTGCGGCCTAAGGGATCCTCCCCGTCTCTGCCCGCCCTGCCTCCCAGCCTGCGGCCTTAGGGATTCTCCCAGTCTCGGCAGGCCCCGCCTCCCCTGCCTCGGGGCTCCGCCTATCCCGGCCAGCCCCACTTCCCCGCCTGCGGCCTAAGGAAATCTCCCCGCCTCCGCTGGCCCCGCCTTACTCTATTGCACCGCCCAGTGGCCCGGCTTTCCCCTGAGGGACGCCGCCGGCTCTGGACGGCCCAGCCTACTCCAGCTGGCCCCACCTCACCGCATCGGTCCCGCCTCCTCCGCTCCCCACTCCGCTCGCCCCCTCCGGGCGCCCACTCCTGAGGACATCGCCTAGAGCCCTCGCGGTCTCTTTTTACTGCCGGCCCCGTGAGGGAGTCGGCTCGCTGCCCACCCTGCCCGGTCCCACCTCGCCTCGCCCTCCCCGGGTTCTAGCCACCTGGTGCGGCAGGTGTCTTGCAGGTCGGCTTGAGATTCCCGAGCTCATCCTCGTGGTGCACCAGGAACACGGTGCTTTGCGCTAGCCCGGCCTGTCTTGAGACACTGCGGGAGGCCAAGAGAACGCGCTGTTGCTGTGTGAAGCGCCGGGGACGGGGCAGCTACACCGCCAAACACTTCGGTAGGGAAAGGGCTGGCTGGTTTCGTGCGTAAGCAACCGAAAAGGGGAAGTGGCTGGGGGAAAGTGTGTGTGTGAATGCGGGTGAGTGAGGGGGAGAGGGACAAGTTAGTAAAGTCAGGAAAACATTTTGAAAAAAAAATTGTTTTGAAAAAAAATAGTTTGGTCTAACAAAAATAAAATGGAAGAGAGATTTAAGTAGTTTGAAGCTGAAAGACTGACGGGATCTTGCCGTGACCCGAACAGCATGCACCTGTTTTGTGGATGGCTGAAGGATGGTAAATAGGATCAAGATCTCACTGTAAGCGTTGAAAATGCCGAAAGCTCTTTCTCAAACCTGCCATAGAGTGGGGGTAGACAGTCCTTCTTAAAGCAACTACTGGGGTCAAATGCTAAGTGAAATTTTTTTCATCTGTGAACTTTAATAGCCACATAGATTCTACTAAGCAACTGAGTCTCAATTTACTATAGGCCACTTGGCAAATAATCAGATTCATTCACTTAATGTCATCAAACAATATTGTGTGTCGGGCATCATGTTTAGGCATTCATGATACAAACATGAATGAGTTTGGTGAAAAAGAATCATCGTGGGCATGCATTCTAGTTCCCTCACTTGTTAGCCATGCTACCTTGGGTCAACCTCTCTGAGACTCAGCTTTCTCATCTACAGGGTAAGAATAATAATCCCTTCCTCATAAGGTTGTTGTGTGAATTTAATAATATATTACTTGTTAAAACACTTATGGGGTGGGAAATTACCTTGATGCAATGGTAGCTTCCACGTACAAGTCAGGCCATCCCAGAGGGTCATGGAACTCGAGACCAGGAGTTCGAGACCAGCCTGACCAACATGGCAAAACCCCATCTCTACTAAAAATACAAAAATTAGCTGGTCGGGGTGGCGCATGCCTATAATTCCAGCTACTTGAGAGGCCGAGGCAGGAGAATCGCTTGAATCCGGGAGGCAGAGGTTGCAGTGAGCTTAGATCGCGCCATTGCACTCCTGCCTTGATGTCAAGAGCGAAACTCCGTCTCAAAAAACAAAACAAAACAAAAAAAATGTCCTTGGCTTTGCAGTCATAAACGAAATACATTACAATTCTTCAACTGAAGAAGATAGGCAAAAACTGTTATGGTGTTTTGTTTGTTTTATGTGTGGGTTGTTTTTTGTTGTTGTTGTTAAAATGGAGCAAAATAACGAATATAAAGATAAGACCTCAATGAGCATGGCACTAATGGAGAAGGGATTCTTCACAAAACCGTATTTCTTCCCCCATCCTGTCTTCATTTGATGTGGATCAAAAGATAACATTGGCCATTTGGTTAAAAAATGCAATACGCTTTTATGCATTATAACTATGGCGTATACAATATGCCATAAAGACTATATGAAGATGTAGAATTCTGTTACTCCTAGAGATCTTGTAGTTACACATTTAATTTTTTACATAGTTACATTGTAACTAATATATACTTTACATACAATAAAGTAATGGGGAAGAGGAAAATGAAAGGATAGAGAAAATTATAGTAGTCAGGGTGTGGTGGAACCAAATTGCAGTTTTCTAAATGAAAATACATTCTTGGTACCTAAGAACAGAGTTCTGTATTAAAGTAGCAGACTCCTTTTTCAGTCAAGACCTCCTGTCCTTGGAACACATTAATTGTATCTTTAGCCTCCCTCTCCTACTTTACAGGTGTGTCTATTTCATTGATTGGTTGCACATGAAGTCTAGAATCTGATCAGCCTCATTGCCTAACCCTGTTCACAATAGGCTTTCATTAATTTACTAAGCAGTATATGCCTTTTTTTTTTTTTTTAAAGATGGAGTCTCATTCTGTCACCCAGGCTGGAGTGCAGTGGTGGGATTTTGGCTCACCGCAGCCTCTGCCTCCCAGGTTCAAGTGATTCTCCTGCCTCAGCTTCCCAAGTAGCTGGGATTACAGGCGCCTGCCACCACACCCAGCTAATTTTTGTATTTTTTTAGTAGAAACGGAGTTTCACCATGTTGGCCAGGCTGATGTCGAACTCCTAACCTCAAGTGATCCGCCCGCTTTGGCCTCCCAAAGTGCTGGGATTACAAGTGTGAGCTACTGCGCCCAGCTGGAATATGCCTTTTAATCTTAAACTGCACCACAGACCCATTCTGCCCTGCCACTTTCAAATTAATAGGATTGTTGTTCTCGATCTTGCCTCCTTCCTTGGGCTTTCCGTCAGCCAGTCTTCTTAGCTGCCACTTCACAAAATGGGTGTCAGTTCTGTGCCAAACAAGCATACAAGCTGTACCCTATTAAATCATTTTAAAACATAACAGCAAGGGGAAAGAGATTGAGGGGACTAACATATTTTGGTTAGGATGTGGGAAGGGGAGAGAGTGGAAGGATTATACCGTCTGAATCTTAATGTTACTGTTCATGTACTGTTTGATGCATCAGCCTTCCTTGCTGGTGGAAGGACCATATGGTCACTATGAGGACCATAGTGAGGATGAGCAAGAGTGCTCAGCAGGTAGAAGGTGGAGCCAGCACACATTTTTCTTTTGGAGAACTGCTGGAACCTGACTCCAGCTATAACTGGATTTATAACCAGTTATAATAAACCTACTGGGCAGTTATGGATGGTATCTGTGTTTCTTGGACAGAGCACGTGTGGGGCCAGAGTGGATCTCACCAGTGAGTGGCTGATTTAGGGATAACGTAGTTGTCAATCTGGCAGTAACATGATCATTCCCTTATGAATATTTAAGATTTACTGGGGGCTGGGCACGGTGGCTCACGCCTGTAATCCCAGCACTTTGGGAGGCCGAAGCTGGCGGATCACCTGAGGTCAGGAGTTCAAGACCAGCCTGGCCAACGTGGAGAAACCCCGTCTCTACTAAAAATATAAAATTAGCCGGGCGTGGTGGTGCAAGCCTGTAATCCCAGCTACTCGGGAGGCTGAGGCAGGAGAATTGCTTGAACCTGGGAGGCGGAAGTTGTGATGAGCCACGATTGCGCCACTGCACTCCAGCTTGGGAAACAAGAGCGAAACTCCATCTCAAAAAAAAAAAAAAAAAAAAAGATTTACTTGGTCTTTCCTGCCCTTTTAATCTAAAAATGGAACTCTCATGTGTTCCATTATTTTTGTGTATGTTCAATACACATATGTTCCGTTCATCCTATTTTTAACATGCCTCACAACATAATTATTTATACATAATACATCTTACAAATTTCATTATGTCTAACAAGTCATTTGCTCCCATACTTAGTTTCTCTCAATTTCTGTGGCAGAATTGAATATTCTTAAATAACATAGCAAAAACACACAACAGTACTTAGAATAGTGTAGTCTGGATGAGTTTCCCCCAGGATGTTCAAAGTTATTGGGAGAGCAAATGAAAACAACAACGTGTGCAACTGAAAGATCTCAAGGAGTAAGAGGATTCTGCATCTTCATATGGACTTTATGGCATGTTTTATTTTCCAAAAATGGCCATAGACTATTTCTGGTACCATATGCTGTTCCAGAACTTGGATACACCTCCCATTAAAAGGTGACGTCTAATGCGCTTTCCTTTGCATATGGGCCATCAATACTAACTTTTTTTTGTTTGTTTGAGACGGAGTCTTGCTTGGGCGCCCGGCTGGAGTGCAGTGGCACAATCTCGGCTTACTACAACCTCCGCCTTCTGGATTCAAGCGTTTCTCCTGCCTCAGCCTCCTGAGTAGCTGGGATTAGAGGCACGCACTACCACGTCTGGCTAATTTTTTGTATTTTTAGTAGACACAGGGTTTCACCATGTTAGCAAGGGTCGTTTTGATCCCTTGACCTTGTGATCCGCCCAGTGACCCATTTCTCAAGCTTGATGTCTCAACACCCCTGCCTTTTTTTTTTTTTTTTTGAGACAGAGTCTCGACTCTGTCGCCCAGACTGGAGTGCAGTAGCGTGATCTCAGCTCACTGCCATCTCCGCCTCCCAGATTCAAGGGGTTCTCCTGCCTCAGCCTCTGAGTAGCTGAGACTATAGGCACGCGCCACTATGTCCAGCTAATTTTTGTATTTTTGTAGAGATGGGTTTTCACCATGTTGACCAGGCTGGTCTCAAATTCCTGACCTCAAGTGATGGGCCTCCCCTGGCCTCCCAAAGTGCTGGAATTACAGGTGTGAGCCACCGTGCCTGGCCTCAACCCCTTTTAAATAAAAAAATTTTCACAGCCACTTTGATACTGACTTAAACTACATATGTATTGTTACTTAAGTATGTACAAACCTAAGACCAGTAACAAACTCCTTATTCTTGGAGCTTTACACAACTAAAAGTAGATTTATAAATTAAATACAAACAAGACGATAGAAATGATAAAATTCCAGTTTGCAACCAAAAGCAATGAATGATGATGTTGCTTTGCTGAAACTATATTGCATCAGTGTGAATTTTATAGTGACCATTAATGAAGCATGTTTTTTTTGCATCCTAGCCATGGGATAGATAACTTTTTCTATAACTCTTTTTATCAGTTGCCTTTCATAAGGAACAAATGTGTCATTTACATATTAAATTCTATTCTTTAAATTTTTGTCTATTTGACATAAGTGCCATCATAAATGGTTAACCAGGTAATTCAAGATACTGCATATATATTAATCAAAATAAGATGCTTGTGGAAAATTGGCAGATCCTGAACCCTAGTTTGAAAACCACTAAACAGGTCTATATTTAATGAGCCATTCTTTTATAATTCAGGAAGGCCTCCAGTGTGAAGGAAGGTGAGAATTTTGGAGTTAGGTTGGTTTAGAGCTAATTGGAATAGGCCAAGTGCAGGATAAAGCAAGCTTGAAATAAGGCAGTGGTAGTGAGGAATGCAAGAAGAATCCGTGCATGTGAGTTAAGTAAATGTACTCAAGATGACTTGATCAGTGGTTGGATATGGACTTTAGGGTAGAGGGAGGATTCTAGGATGACTATAAGTTTCTTTTTTCCTTCTTCTTCTTTTTTTTTTTTTTTTTTTGAGATGTAGTTTTGTTCTTGTTGCCCAGGTTGGAGTGTAATGGCACAATCTCGGCTCACTGCAACCTCCGCCTCCTGAGTTCAAGCAATTGTCCTGCCTCAGCCTCTCAAGTAGCTGGGATTACAGGCATGTGCCACCATGCCCGGCTAATTTTTGTATCTTTAGTAGAGACGAGATTTCTCCATGTTGGTCAGGCTGGTCTCGAACTCCCGACCTCAGGTGATCTGCCTGCCTCAGCCTCCCGAAGTGCTGGGATTACAGGCATGAGCCACCGTGCCTGTCAATGACTACAAGTTTCTAATCCAGAGACTAGGCAGTTAGCAGTGCCTTTTGCCAATGAAGTCTTAGTAGGAAGACAGTGAGTTGTTTGGACATGTCAAGATCATGATTCTCATGAAATCCAATTGGGGGTTTCTAGTTATGTGGTTCAGAACTGATGGGCTCAGCCGTAGATCTGATCCAACTGTGACAACCTGAAAGCCATACTTAGCAACCCTTCACATTAATAGTAAGTAAAGCAGTTTTTGCAAAAGAATTAGCAAGCAATATATATTTTTTCTAAAAAATTTCAAGTTCAGTACAAAGAATATTTTCCCTCTTAACTATTTCAGAATAAGTTGCTAATATGTCGAGGCTAAATGCAGAAAAAAAGAAGTGAGGCAATTTTCTTTTACTCATAAGTGTGAGAGCATTGGAAAGACAGGAGTTTTGGGTCATAAGAGTTGGATAATAAGACAACACTTCAAAGGTGCAGAGTTCCAGGTGAGATAAAATCAACAAGTTACAACAGTATGTTCCTAAATTGCATTGAAGTTGGTCATTTGAATCCATTGAATGAATTTTAACATTCTACTGGGCACTGGAGAGGAAAAGGTAATTGAGATGGAGTTCCTACAGTAAAGGAACCTAGAATAGAGGAAAAGGTAATTGAGATGCAGTTCCTACACTAAAGGAACTTAGAGTAAACGGTAATTGAGATGGAGTTCCTACACTAAAGGAACTTAGAGTAGAGGAAAAGGTAATTGAGATGGAGTTCCTACACTATAGAAACCTACAGAGTAGAAGGGGAAATCAAGCAGACACGTTATTCAGAGGGAGTACAAAGAAAGAAAGACAGCTTTGTCAAGGTGAAGGGTGGAGGGCAGGTCAAGGAGAGCACCTCAAAGAGGTGGGTAAACCGGATTCTGAATTATGAATAGGAACTAACCATTCCAAGATGAGGGGCCATGGAGAGTGGGCAGTAAGGTCAGAGGGAGCAGTATTTATACAGTCTCCAAGGTGACAGAGGTCATAACCTACCAGGGAACTGCAAGTCTTTCAGTATAACAAGATAGCAAGTAAATATAAGGCTGTAAAGCAGGATACCAATCATGAAGGGCCTTGTCGAGTTTGAACTTCATTTTACATAGCCATCTGTGGAAAGTCAGTGTATTTTAAACAGGTGAGGGAGTAAAATGATTAATATGCATTTTAGAACTTGTTCTGCCTCTACATATTAAAGGAAACAAAACAAACAGAAACCAGTTAGTAAGCTATTGACATAATCTAGGTAGAAGGTGGTGGATGTGGATGTGGAGAGAAGTAGATTAACTCAAGAGTTCAATATTTAGTAACTGTAGGGCTTGATGGTTAATATGAACATAGGGGTAAAGAGGGAATTGAATGATTCCACATTTCTGATATGGGAACTAGATAATTTACTGATTCATAAATGATTTTTGACCAGGCATTGTGGTACACACTGGGCTTAAGAGAAGCGAACAAGGATAGAGTTTCTGATAGCCTCTGCTATTGTGGAGGGTCACTAGGAGAAGTCAGACAGTGAGCACGTAAACTAGTTTTGGATAGTACATGGATGGACCAAGAGTGGTGAGAGTTGGAATATCTGTGAAGCTGTTAAGGTGAAGTCATAGCTGTGGGAGGGCAGGGGCCCTCTTGTTACTGTACTTAACTTGCATTGGTTTAGGGCATTAGCAGTAGGGGAAAGTACAGAATGACCAAAATTTGCCCAGAAACCATAGTTCTTTTTCACTTTCTCAGATCACTTAAACACTTCAGCTGCTGTACCTTAAACTTGGCAAGTTTTTGCCTCCCTTAAACAGGTGTCCCAAGATCTGCTGAAGTTTTATTTTAAAAATAAGAGAATCAGTGTTTTACAATGCTTCCAAGAAGTTCATGTGATCAAGAAAACGTACATCTCATCCAAGTCAAGGACCATAGCTTTTCTATATAGTGCTCTACTGATGCACTTATTATAGGTAATATAGTGGTTCCAGATATTTGGCACCTTTTATAAATAAATTCTTTCATTCAAAAATTATGAGTGAGGGCCAGGTGCGGTGGCTCACGCCTGTAATCCCAGCACTTTGGGATGCCGAGACGGGCTAATCACCCGAGGTCATGAGTTCAAGACCAGCCTGGCCAACATGGTGAAACCCCGTCTCTACAAAAATACAAAAATTGGCCCAGCATGATGGTGAGTGCCTGTAATCCCAGCTACTCAGGAGACTGAGGTGCGAGAATTGCTGGAGCCTGGGAGGCAGAGGATGCAGTGAGCCAAGATTGCACCTCTGCACTCCAGCCTGGGCAAAAGAGCGAGACTCCATCTCAAAAAAAGAGAAAAAAAAAAGTGCTTACTTTGATCAAGGCCCTGTATCTCAGGTTACAGAATTTCTTTTAACATCTTAAACTTTATCAACATTGGACGTATCTTTTTAAATGCATGCTTCTCCACTTTCTTCCAGAGCATATAGAACAGTTTTGAGTGGATAACTATCCTGACGTAAATGTTAGCCTTGAGTGCTATGTTTGAATTGGGTAAGGCTGATGGCATGTCATCCTTATGTAGCAGGCGCAATATTTGCAGTATTCAGACTTCTAGACCTGGTGCTAACCAAATGTTTCTACATTAAATGGCTTAATTCTGTTGTGTTTTTTAATGTTTTCTAGCTTCCTTGATCTTAATTTCGCTATTTCTGGTCTGTGTTAAAGCAGGAACCTGATGATCAAAAACTCTTAAGAATTAAACCCTCTCCTTCTAATCACTGTACTTGGACTTCAGTGCCTATATTTTGAGGTTACTATGACTTTTTTTTTTTTTTTTTTTTGAGACGGAGTCTGGCTCTATCTCCAGGCTGGAGTGCAGTGGCGTGATCTCATCTCACTGCAACCTCCGAACCCCTGGTTCAAGTGATACTCCTGCCTCAGCCTCCCAAGTAGCTGGGATTACAGGCACGCGCCACCACACCCAGCTAATTTTTGTATTTTTAGTAGAGATGGGGTTTCACCGTGTTAGCCAGGATGGTCTCGATCTCCTGACCTCGTGATCCGCCCGCCTCGGCCTCCCAAAGTGTTGGGATTACAGGCGTGAGCCACGTCGCCGGGTTGACTGTTTTGTTTTTACTCACTCTTCCATACCCCAACCTGTTTCTTGGTAGTTGAGGATCACTATGACTGTTTTTATGTAGGCAGAATTTTTAAGAAAACAACACAAATTCAGGTATTTGTTCCATAAAGGTACTAAAAAGTAAATGTATTAAAGGTGATTGTCATATAAGCCTTCCATTTCTACAGGTAGTAACAGTGCCTGTGATTTCACTAGACAAAACTGAACATATAAAAACGTAGTCGGCTACCTGGGAGCCTGAGGCACTTTGTTTACAGATAGTTTCTTAGGGCTAACTCAAAACACATCTAACCAGAACCATGCCATAAGCTTGCCAGAGAATCACAATGCATTTAAACATCATAAATAGCCAAATTTCATCTTCCCCATTGAAGACAGCATTTCAGATACAAGTACATGGGCTGGTAATGTTTTTCCTGAAGAGATCCTACTTGTATCAAAGTCAGCCTGTAGCTGATTTAAAGTTTAAACACTGATTTAAAGTTTAGCAGCTAGAAATAGAGTCTGAAAAAGATTTAGAAAACTGAGTTATTTTACCCATGAAACACACATCTGCCCTTTTAGAGCAAGCAGCTCTTTATACCTTATGAGAAAACTTAAGAACAAAAAGTTAGCTTTTCACTTTAAGGTACCATGGATGATTTTAGACAGTTCTTATATTATCAGAGTTCAAATTGTTATCCTTGGGGATAATTGCGCAGGACAAAAGTGTTTTTTAGAAATATTTAGCAAAAATGTATGAATTACTGCCTTTTCATAATGCAGCCAGGACTTTCATTGGAATGTTTGATTATCCTATGATCAACTCACTTATAGCTTCCACAGAATAGTACTGCACAACGTGTAGTATATGCAAGTTCCAGAATGCTTGGAGTTGTACCTCACTTTAGCACTAATTAGCTGTGTAACTTTGCGGAAGTTGTTTAACCTGTGTCTCCATTCCTCTTGAGGATCATAATAGTCTCTTTCTCATGGGGTAAAATAATGTATGTGGAACACTCAACAAGATGCATGGCACATACTAAGTACTATGATAAAAGTAATTTAGAGAAACAGAAGATACTTTGTTTAATCCAAGATACCTTGAGGTAAATTTAAAAGTCACATTTTAAATACATTCCTATTGTTTTTCATAAAACTATCACTTCTGTGGTAATCAAATGGTGTTTAAATAATCTGTGTTTATGCCTACTTATATAGGTTGATATAAACAGTAAAAATATTTTCATTCACTACCCAAGCACAGTCTATTGAAAGCACTTCAACCAGCCCCTTATCAGGAGGAAGAATCCAATCTAGGACTAGTTTCTCAACAGTTGTACTTTTCCATAGGTTGTAAGTAGTTGTAAGTAGGAAAGGTTTGTCTCTCAGGAGCTTTCAGCGGGACATTTATATTTGTAAATAGAAAGGAAATATTCTTTGGGCAGTGTTTCACAATCACCTGGGATAATCTGAACGAAGATTTCTGGCCTCTACCGAAGACTTACTGAATCAGAAAGGAGGCAAGAGGATGAGGAATGCTTAAGAATCTGCATTAACAGACTCTACAACTGAATCTTACTACAGACGCATGGAAACTACTGCCTCAAGGGATTATCTCAACTTGAGTTTAAATATAGGAATTGCTGACTACCTTTAAACATGTAAAAATAGTAGCTTTATGGGAGGGATGTTGTTTGGGGGCAGCTACTAAATAGTGAAATCGTTCCTTTAAAATACCCTCTCAAGTCTGCCCCAGTTATCCATTATTCTGGGTAGTCTTGGTATTCAGATGATTTAGGGAAAAAAATAGTAGTAGCAAACTCTGAAAACACTCAGTAAAGTTCATCCTTGGTCTTCTCTTCCTAAATTTGTTTTCAATTGTTAGATTTAAACACTAAACAAGACCAAAAGAGAACTTTATTTTACATGTCTTTATTTTACATTTAGAACCATTTTATGATTTACTTAAAAAAAAAATCTGTTTTTAATATTACTAAAAGTATTTTTTAACCAAAATCTTGATTTAGGAAGACTTAAGACATTGTGCATTATTTTAAATATTTTCATTTCAGTAACTATTAAAAATAAATTCACAATTAGGGTTTCAAATGTCCTAATCATACCTAGTTTGTTCTCATTTAATATTTTATCAATCCCATCATGTGCATACAGAGGTTAAGGTGATATATAAGTTTTATACCTTTCAAACACATTGATGCTAATCAGCTCATGATCTAATTACTATTTCATTTATTCAGAAATAGCATTTAGACATAAAAACCAATGTCTCACTTTGTAAAATAACCTTTGGCTAATTTACACACATCTAATACAGCGTGTTATATAAGTTTTAAGTAATACAATGAGTCACTACTATCATTCAGCTTTAAATATTTTTAGTGTTAACAGGGCTGAGAATATCATGTGGTTCAGTCTTCTGAAGGAAGTTATATAATAAAAGCATAGTGCCTTTGAACATGAAGACTATCCTCAAGGCCAGAAGTCCTACAAAGGAACTGAGAGATTCCAGAGAATTGCTCTCCTCATTTTTAATATGTAAAGTGACTGTTTTAAGTCACTTCACTGAAGACTTAGTGAAGAAAACAGTGTTATTATGCCACTGAATAAAGCTACTTAAACCAGAGTAATTTTGGGATATTAATCCTAGGCTACATAATTAATGGGTCATCAAAAAAAAACCTGTCAGTTATTAGGTGTAAGTTAACTTCCTATACCAAGTAAGGGGTCACACTTCACTTCCCCCATTTGTAAAAAGAAAAGGTGGCCAGGCCAGTGCCATTTAGGATTCTCTGCTAACTGTAAAATGTGGACTGATTTTCTTCTGTTTCTTATAGTCCAGGTGTATATAAACTTCCAGTTCTTTAAATCAAAATTTTTATGCACATAGCCATGTCAGTGTATTGCCCTTAGTTTAAAAATGTACAACTACATAAATAAAAACTATTGTTTCTTCAATATTACTTGACATTTCTTCTGTAATTTCTTTATTTAAAAAAGTAAATGTAACAAGATACTTAAAAAAGGCTAGATACAAAAGTAGTTAAGCTGCTCACGAACATTTAAAATTTTCCAAAATGTATCTTCAATAATCATGATCTTATAAAACATTTTACAGTTATCAGAAAGTGCCCAGGCTGAGTTTACATAACTGAAATACCTTAGTACAAATGTCTAGTTAGAACTGAAGTGCAGTAACCTCTTGACTGACTGCTCGTTGAAATAGGGATACAAAGAAAAAGTTGATTGTGATAAAAGTATTGTGCATTGGCCCCATCATATGTACAAAAAAAGTGCCCTCACTCAAATGAGCAAATTACATGCAAAATATTAGTGATATCATTTAATATCCTAGAGCTCAATGCCGTCAAACCGCAATAAAAGTGGTTTTTGTAGGTAAAAGTGATTTCATCTCTTAAGATCTGAATGTCGAACTTTTTTACAAGTTCCATATACATGATACACAATTGCAGCCAACCACAAATTAAACACCATAAAAAAAGTTAAAATGAAAACACAGAACATACTTAATTTTTTATTTTGAAATTCCCTATTCCCTCTATACAAGAACCTTTGCTGAAACAGTTTCCACAAAGGCAGCAGTGAATTTTCAGAACATTTACATTTTTTCCCCCTCAGCAAAAAGATAAATCACAGTGTAAATTATGTTGTTCTGCTGTCATCTTTGGCTGGGGTTAGACCCAGAAGTTGGTGACTAGCAAACCAATATAGCCAAATGTTGCTAGTGCTCCTCAGGCCTTTAAGCTATAAACTGAGAAAGGAATGTCTGCATTTTATCTCTTTAAGGTACCACCAGGGGGGTATGACAGCATTAACTTCCATAAACTTTTATAGACAAATGGAAAAAATCTACAAAATTCGCTAGTAATATTACACAGCAATACACACTTTTTATACTCTACACAAAACCAAAATTCTTGGTCTTAATGGCGAGTAACAATTTCTGTTTGAGAATCTGTTTAGAGGAATAGAGTGGGACGTAAAGTCGAGAAATGCAAGTATTTGCAGTAGGAAGATGTTGGTCATCTGGTGGTCTTATTGTGATTGAGGGCATAGGCTGGAATCCTTCTTCACTGGCTGGCAATGATGGGCTTGATGTCCAAAAGTAAACCTAAACAGGAATTTAACAGGTTAATATTTAACTCTTAACTCTGGCAATATATACACAAAGCCCTATTGTTATGAAAGGAGATATTATTTTGAATTGGGTTTTAAATATATTTTCTTATACTAAAAAGGAAAGGGATCATTCATACCTCAAGACAGGTTTTTGTTGTTTTTTTTTCCCCAAGGGAGTAAGTCCAGAGTAGAGGGAAAAAAGGTGACTTTCTGTTACAGAGCCTCAGTATTTTCATCTGTAACATGAGGCTGTTGGACTAAATGGTTTCTAAGAGCCTTTCTTGCAGTTAAATTCCATAAACTGTCTATTAGTGGAAAAAAGGCTACCAAACAAAAGATATAGTCTTAGGTTCAAAACTCACACAGGTTATCTTAAAAAGTTATTTTGCATTAAGGAGCAAAATAAATAATAAAGCAAATAATAAAGCAAAAAAAGTATTTACTGCTACATTGTGATACGGAATCATTTTATAATAGTAATTATTGGGGAACATCTATGCATCAAAATTCATGCAATAAGCCATGTTAACACTAAGTTATATCATATATCTATAATAAAACTTTGTGCAACACAGTGTAAATGATGCTCAGTAAATGTTAACTTACGCTTTTTAACTTAACCAAGGATACGCCTCCCTGAAATATTTCACTGAACATGTAACATTCCTCATCAATCCATCCCTTCATACATACATATGCATGTGTCTCTCTCTCTTAAGGAAAAGCTTTTTTTTTAATCTAATCATTTTAAAACGCACAATTTAACAATGAAGTATATCCAACTTCCTAGAATGACTAGGAAACCTAAACAAACTTATGATTTCCTGAAGCACAGTTGCATGGGAAAGCTCATCTAGAATTCTATATAAAGGGACAGAAAAAGAAAAAAGAGAAAACCTAAGTATCAGGATCTATAAAATCTGAAAAGAAATAGAAAACTGGTACTCTGGAGATGAAGCTGATCCAAACCACTCATTTCATAGATAAGAAACAAGCTTAATGTAAAGTGTTTCTTCAAGGATGATTGTGGTTAACCAGGGTAGATGACCTCACTGCTGGATCTCCAAGAAGTTGGAAGAAGAGAAATACTTTTACTAGTGAATTATACACTCCAAGAGGGAAATAAACTGTAGCGTTACCCAGTAACTCTGGAAACCTATAATTTGCAGGACTAATTAATTCATGGGAGAACTGTTTCAGAAACCCCATTCTTATGTCCTCTAGATGCATCAGGATGAAACCAACAATATGTGAAGGATGACTTCCCAAAAAGAGGAGAAGGGTAAGGGGGAGGAAGATACCATGATATACTGCTTACACCCTAAACACAGATTTTCAATAAGAGTTTAAGGTTCACAAATTAAAGCTGTTGCCAGGAAATTCTGAGGTCTTCATAGAAGGTTTTCTTTTTTCTAAGATTGAGTCATTAGCAAATTTTTTCAGTAGAAGGCAGAAACTCATGAGATTTAAGTTGGCTGACTGGACTGAGGAAATACTGGTTTAAAAACGGCAGAAAATTAAAACTAGGGAATAGATTAAAACAGATAACTTAGAACTTATACCGGACAGCCAATCATTTCTATTTCTGTTTTTAGTGGTTCTTACAGACTTGATATGGCCCTTGTCTTAAGGAAACAAGGTGCCCTGAATCTAAAGACTGACTAAAGGTGGCAGAACTTAAGCTATTTAGGTGATCCTGAAACCAACAGGGACAGTTATGGTATATGGCACTAGTGGGATCTTTAACAGCCACAAGACTGGGGAAGTCAAATGCTGACCAATTATATCAAACCTACCTGGTGAACAAACTAAGTCAAAATTACCAGGGTGGCTAAAAGCTGAGAAATGAACTGGGTGGCAGTTAGGACTGCTGAACAAACCCATCTCACCATAGCAGAGAAATATTAGAATACACTTAAGAGCCATGTAAAGATGAGTTCCCCTCCTTCCCTCCACCACCTCCAAAATAAACTCTTGCCTGAATGAAGGTAACTGGGAATCTGCAAGTTTTTTCTTTCCTGCACAAGTAACCACTTCCCCCTTATTCAAATAAAATAAAGGATATATCTAGAAATCTGATCATTTTAAAATATTTCCATGAGTGGTGTAGTTTAGAACTAAGGCTGATTAGACAGGGGAAACGTTCCAGGAACCATGAAGAGTACGAGTATAGAAAGGATCTTCCAAGGGTTTTTACATAAGGAATGTCCTTCCAATTTCTACAAGAAAGTCAGCAGCATACTGCCTTTCAAGATGAATGGGCAGGATGACTTGGTTATGGTTTTACTTGATGGGTGGACATCAGTTCCACTGAGAGGCAGACTTTCCACTAAGATCAAAGCTGCTGTTGTCTAATTTATGATTCTAAGTTAGCTGGGGCTCTGTACTAATAACATTCTGAACGATTTAGTACCCACATATCACAATTAAGCTACTCTCTTCCTAGTATGCAGATAACAATCAAGATAATACTCAGAAATTCTGTCAACACTTGGCACTAGTCAAAAGGATTAAGGATGTATACAGGGAGAAGCATATGTAGGCAGTACAAGAAAGAAAGATAAAAAGCCATGTTGCAACAATCAACTGTTATCTTCTGGGACTAAGGACAGCATATTAACAGCTAAATGTACTTCACTCTGCTTACAGCTTTAGTAATACTTCAGATATTGTTATAGAGCAGAAAAACAAAAACTGCCTTATTTGTGACCTTCTATAATTGCCCTACCCCAAATTAAAATGACCAACCATTACAAACCTAAAAGGCCATCATACATGGTATTTTTAAATTTTATATCCTTCTACAAGTCTTGTGAAATTTTGTGAAATAAATTTTAACTTACAAGATCTTGTCGTTCTGTCATGCTCATCTTCTCTACTATTGACCAGAACCAACGCTTGAACTGCAGAAGCTTCTCAGCATTTTCTCCTAAGAATGAAGAATGTAAATAAAATACACTATACCAGTTGTTGTTATTATCTGTAGAACATTACTAATCTTCTTATAATAAAAGGATGCAAGATTAAAACATTATTTAAGACTTGGGGGGAGTGTCTAATTCCTAATACAGGAAATTAATAGCATTTGCATAATGTAAAACCTCTACAGTTCATTAGTCAATCCTGACTCAATATGACCAAAACAAGACAAATGAACCACCAGCCTTAAACTTGGTATTTGCATGACCTTAATCTCATCTGTATGTCATTATTCTTATGATCTCAAGAAATGCAGATTCTCATTCTTTCACCGGGTGGGGAATGCAGAGAGGGGAGACCAGAGATTCTGCCTGTCTAAAATGCTTTCAGATGATGCCAATGCTGCTGATCCGAGGATCATACTTGGAGTGGCAAGATCTTAGGCAGTTTCTTTCGATACTCTGTCTTCCTTCCTAAATTTTTGGTTTGTAAATAAGACAAATTCTTATTAGTATTAAAAACTGTATTACAAGGTAGCACAAAAACTATTACAATTTATAATTTGGCTGAAGCTGCTTGCAAAATAGGAAAAACAAAGGGGAAAAAATCAGTACCTTTGTGTACATAATAATCTTGGAATATAGGTATAATCCTTTCACAGAGAACTTCTTGGAGCTTCTAATGTACAGTCACAGCTAAAAAGCCTATTCCTAGACCATAGGACTTTCAAAAGAAAGAATTGCAGCAAATCAAACACTGGAGACAAAGGTTTTTCTTTCAAGAGGATTATCACTACCACTCCTTATTCTTCCTAGATTCCTAGAATCTAGGAAGTGTTTGTGTGCTACTGTGTTTTTAGAAGTGCGATTTGGGTCCAGCTCTATAAAGCAATCATCATACAAATTCTTTCATTAGGGAGTTTAAGCAACGTGAATCAGAAAAGCCCAGAGTTGTCACAGGGATTACTTTTTCTTAATCAGTATATACGAATCCTTTTTTACACAGTTGCTCACCATGAAAAATTTTTGTCTGTATTCATATTTTTTGAAATGTAGAAAAATTAAGCAGTAAAAAAGAGTTAAGAATAACCTAATGCTAAGCCATCAAAATACTATTTACTTCAAACATACCTTTAAAAATAATGTAAAAAAATTGTTTTAATGCTTGAGTAATACAAGCAACTTCCCAAACCCTATAAAGAGATCTAAGAACTTCAAACTCAGAAAATGCTGACTGACCTATCTATAGAGTTCATTCTTTAAACTTTTTAAAAATGTCCTACCTGATTCATCATTGAAAGAGGTAAAACTGATCAGCATTTGCACGTTGACTTCACCGCAGCCATTTACCAAAAGCCTAAAATCTTCTGCCGTTAAATCTTCTAATGAATTTTTTGGAAGCACATCTAGTAGACCTTTCCTCATTGCCTAGGGAATTTCAGAAACAATAATACTTCATTTTCCATGTAACATTTATTTATATTATTAAAGCACAAGATCTAATTTTAGCAGCCTTCTCTAAGAATGTTAGTTCCCATTTTAAACCAGAAAGGAAAAAAATTCAGTCCTGTATTTTTTATTAAGATTCAAAAGAGAGAAAGGCAGGAAGTGGGGAGGGAAGGCACAGTGAATAAGCTATAGGTTCAAAAGTGAAGTAGTAGTGTTATATACCAGTGGTTTAACAATTTTAAAAGTTATGTTAATAACAAACAGGCTAGTCATCAAAAATAGCTTCAGTCTTCAAAAGTGGTATCCTGTCAGCATCTCAGGAAAGATACATTGACAATAAACCTCTCAGATACAAACTCAAAAGCTAGATGTTTACTGAGAAATTATCATGTGCCAGGAATTGTCTTAGTACCTTACCTAATTCAATTTAATCTTACCCTCATTTTGCAGAGGAGGGATACAAGGCACAAAAAACTTAATTTGGTAACATCATACAGCTAGAGGGTGGTAGAGCCATGATTTAAACTCTTAACAGTACGACTCCAAAGCCTGCACAATTATTGTAGCACGGGGATCAGAAACACTGAACACCACCAGTCATAAAGCTATATAAACATTTTACAGGCTGGGTGCGGTGGCTCATGCCTGTAATCCCAACACTTTGGGAGGCCGAGATGGGCGGATCACGAGATCAAGACCACCCTGGCCAACATGGTGAAACCCCGTCTCTACTAAAAATACAAAAATCAGCTGGGCGTGCTGGTGCACACCTATAGTCCCAGCTACTCAGGAGGCTGAGACAGGAGAATAACTTGAACCCAGGAGGCAGAGGGTGCACCGAGCCAAGGTTGGGTCACTATACTCTAGCCTGGTGACAGAGTGAGACTCTATCTCAAAAAAAAAAAAAAAAAAATTTAACCCTGGATGGGGAAAGAATTAACGTAGTAGGACTGATGTTACTCTTTAGAAGGGCCTGACTGTACAGCTGGCGTTGGCTGGTGTCTGAGAACTTGGTTTTTGCAATATTCCAACATTCCTGGACGAGGCTGTTTTGAATGTCTGGAGCAATGAACCATGCTGTATCAGACTGCCTGGACTATTTGTGCAAACAATGCAGTTCAAGATGAATGTGTGCTTTCTTCAGGGATTCTGGAATTTCAGTAATCATGGCTGGTTGTGCAGACAGAAAATGCCAATGGAACTAGCCTCAAATAAAAACACTGAGCTCTGACTCCAAAGTGGGCTTCCCTAAGCACAAACAATGTATACATGTTGATACATTTGACTGGTGGAAGAATTGTGTTCTTTGCAATAACTCATCCCCCTGCTTGAGAGAGAATTTTGAAACCCTGCACCTGGATTCCTCAAGACTCGGCCTAATATTTCTTTTTTCCCCTACTGATCTTGCTGTGGGTCCTTTTGCTACAATAAACCATAGTTGTTAAGTACAACTGCTTCTGAGTCCTGTGAGTTCTTTTAGCAGGTTACCCAAATTAGCTTTGGTAATAAAACTAAAGGTGTTTGTGGTATCGAAAAGATTGGTTTGGGTCCTACCACTAACATTGTAGGACAAAGGACTAAGATATATTATTTTACACATACATTTTAAAATATAAAGACAATTCTTTATCTGACCAGAACGTAAGCGATGGAAACATTTTGGTATAAAAAGCCTTTGTTCCTCTCAGTCTGTCTCAGTAACTCTACCACTAAAACAGTAGGACCCTACAACAGTCATTCTGGTACCATAAGCACCTTTTCCACACTTTCATTTGCCAACGCTACTGTCTCACGATGGCGTGGTTTTTCCAATAGTTTTATCAAAAAGAAAATGAGTACTTGGTCTGAATTCTTAAAATTAGGTGCAATTTACATTGTAAATAAAATATTTTGGTCTAAAAACTTTGGCCTTTTATAAATAAGCTGAATATACTTAGCTAGGTTACCACACATGAAGACACAAATAGCCTCACTGGATCACACAACACTTTCTAGAAACACTTACATGTAAGGGCTGTTCTGCAACTACCAACATTCTGTGTTCTGCATATTTCCGCACATACTCATATACATTCTGTGGAGTGACTGGTATATTTACACCATTAGGAATGAGTTCGACCTGTGAAAAATTTACCAGTGCTATTTAAAGGCAATTTTGTCAAAGCAGTAAAACATTAACTGTTTATAAAACTAGTTCCTAAAATATTTAAATATAAACACAGTTCTTTATTTGACCAGAATCTAAGAGATGGAAACATTTTAGGCCATAAAAAAGTACAAGCTGCTGGGCGCGGTGGCTCACGCCTGTAATCCCAACACTCTGGGAGGCCGAGGTGGGTGGATCACAAGGTCAGGAGATTGAGACCATCCTGGTCAACATGGTGAAACCCCATCTCTACTAAAAATACAAAAATTAGGTGGGCATGGTGGCGTATGCCTGTCATCCCAGCTACTGGGGAGGCTGAAGCAGAAGAATCGCTTGAACCAGGGAGTCAGAGGTTGCAGTGAACTGAGATGGTGCCACTGCACTCCAGCCTGGTGACAGAGCAAGGCTCCATCTCAAAAAAAAAAAAAAAAGTACAAGCCCTTCTACCTCAGTCTGGCTCACTAACTCTTGATCCATCTTTAACACCTACAGTATCCATTTCTCCTATGTGTTCACACATGTTCTTCTCTTTCAGTCCCTAACTAAACTGTCTATACATAAGACAAGCACAGTAGATTAACCAAATTCTCTTGCCAGAATCAGAAAAGTGCATATTTGCTTTACCTGTCCTCCACCTTCTTCTTTACACAGGTCAATTGCAAATGCCAAATCCATTGCTGAGAAAACAGCATCAGCATCTGAACTCTGAGAAGCGAGGATTAGTTGCCGCAAACTCTCATACATTACAGGGTCAAAAAAAGCAAAATCATGCCAATTGACCTAAAAAAGTAATCATATGAAACTCAGTTATGAAAGAAACAGCTTCATTCAATTAATTAGTAAATTAAAATCTGATAAAGAATTTTATCTAATTTGAAGATACACCGACATAGAATAACTTCCCACTCGGTATATAACTGTTTAAAGAGGTAAGTTTAATAAATATTTGGCTCTGACAATATTTGCTTTTCAAAGCATAAGAAGGGTTATATTTTGAAAAAATATAAAGCCAAAAGCATAATAGTTTTAAAGTTCTAAAACTGCAAAACTTTGCACTACTTAATAAACACCAATTATGGGATTAAACACCAATTATGGGGAGCAGCTGGCTCTGAACTTAATATACATCTTATTCTTGATAGTAACATAAAATACAGATTATTAAATTCAATGATAAATCTGACACTCAAGGATATTTAGTAACTTGCCCCAAGGTCACTTTATTGGGTTAAACTTGGGTCTATTTGATTAGCTGTTTCCTAAACCCTGCTGAAGACTCAATGTATCAACCATTTTATGTTGCCAAGCTTTGAGTCTAGTTCTTTAAATAAGGACATTTTAGCTGGAACACTTTAAGAATTTAATAGGGTCAGAGTTAAAAAGAAAAAATCATATGATATTCATGTACTAATAGAAAATTATTCATCAGGTCTGATTAAAGAGAATTATTAGGAGACTACAGCTTTAACATGCTTATTTATCAGATGTGTGACATGTACCTCTGGAAAAAAACTAACATAAGTCCTCAAAGCCACTGGCTGGACACGGTGACTCACACCTATAATCCCAGCACTTTGGGAGGCTGATGGGGGGGAATCACTTGAGGTCAGGAGTTTGAGAACAGACTGGCCAACATGGTGAAACTCCATCTCTACTAAAAATACAAAAATTAGCCAGGCGTGGTTGTGTGCGCCTACAGTCCCAGCTACTTGGGAGGCTGATACGGGAGAATCGCTTGAACCTGGGAGGTGGAGGTTTACAGTGAGCTGAGGTCACACCACTGCACTCCAGCATGAGCAACGGGGCGGGACTCTATCTCACAAAAATTGATTAATTAAAGCCTTGATAGGTTCTTGGCTGCAACTTTGAAATGACAACAGCAGGTTCTCAAATAACATTATTTCATTATAAAGTTGATAAGAAAAAAATGGTTGCATTTCAATTAGAGTTGCAGTTTCCAAGAACTTGTTAACGACAATAAGAACTTACTCAATCCCAGCTACTCGGTAGGCTAACGCATGAGAATCACTTAAACCTGGGGGGTGGAGGTTGCAGTGAGCAGAGATTGTGCCACTGCACTCCAGCCTGGGTGACAGAGACCGTCTCAAAAAAAAAAAAAAAAAAAAGGACTTAATCTATTCCATTTATTTTGTGTCAAGTAATTTCTCTAAAGTATTTTTAGGAACGTGGGCGGTTTTGTTTTAAATCAAAAGCTGCATAATTAGCATTGTATATTAATTTTAAAGCAAATGGTTTTTCTTTTCCCCCTGCCATCATAAAGGGAAGTGAAGGCTATCAAACTATCAAAACGCATAAAGAAGATAAGCTAATTCCATCATCCACAGATCAATATTGAGCATGCTGTGTTGTACTTCTTACATTCTTTGGCCACCCCCATGTACCTCTTGTATGTATTTTTGAAGTTGGAATGCTCTTTTTTTTTTTTGAGACAGGGTCTCGCTGTCACCCAGGCTGGAGTGCAGTGGTGCAGTCATGCCTCACTGAAGCCTCAAACTCCTGGGTTCAAGCAGATCCTCCTACCTCAGTCTCCCAAGTATAGCTGGGAGCACAAGTGCATGCCACCACACTCAGTTAACTTCTTACATTTTTGGTTGAGTCAGAGTCTCTTATGCTATCCAGGCTGGTCTCGAACTCCTGGGCTCAAGAGATGCTTCTGCCCTGGCCTCCCAAAGTGTTGGGATTACAGGTGTCAGGCATGAGCCACTGTGCCTGGCCTGGAAGGCTCTTTTCAATACTACTACCTTCTCTACCACCCGGTACAACTAATAATAGTGGATACAATTTACTGAGCACTTACTATTTGCCAGGTACTTACGATGTTGTGTTTCTTACCAATTTATAAATGGGGAAACATGGCAGAAATGTCAGCATATTTGTTGGCAACAGGACGTAGGTCTGTCAGACCCCCAGCCCCGCCTGTGTTATCCACTCTGCTATGCCATCTCCCCATAGTCTTTTTCTGTCATTAATTTGTTATTAATTTTATTTTTGTTGACCATAATTGTATAATTAAATGTTTTAAAGTTACTTATAATGGCTGTAATGCTTTAAGATTTAATAGTTAATTAATGCTATAAACAGTATGCTAGCATTTGATTATTTTATAAAAGAAAATTTCTGCAATTGTGAATACAATTAAGTTTATCAAAATCACTTACTTTTCTACCAAGCAATACTTTAATTACATGTCTATTCAATGTGATAGGACATAGTTCATTCTGTAACAGACATAGTCCAAGAATCCTAAAAACAAAGACAGAGAAATAAGATTTAAATAATTCTAGAATACATATATCCCCCCACACATATTTTGAGAAATTCTCTACAGCCTCCTTTCTATTCAGCATAAAGTACAGCACATACACTTTTCAAAAAACAAAAAACAACAACAACAACAAAAAAACAGGAATACCAGGCTGAGAATGTTTTGTTTTTGAGACAGGGTCTCACTCTGCCACCCAGGCTGAAGTGCAGTGGCACAGTCAGGTGATCCTCCTACCCCAGCCTCCCAAGTAGCTGGGACTATAGGAATGCAGCACCGTGCCCGCTAATTTTTTTTTTTTTTTTTTTTTAGTAAAGACAGGGTTTGGCCATGTTGCCCAGCCAGGTCTCCAACTCCTGGGCTCAAGTGATCCTCCCGGCTCAGTCTCCCAAAGTGCTGAGATTACAGGCGTGAGCCACCACACCCAGCCTACATACATTTTAAAACAAATATACTTTAGAAAATCTCATAAATTGAAATGTTTTAAAAAGATTCAAACCCAAGATTAAAGTTCTTTTACCTGCCAATGTTTCTGAAACAATTCAACCTTGCTTCTGTGTTCTTGCCAGGCCTTGGAGTGTAAAATCCTCTTTTCCCAGGTTGGTAAAACAAAGGGGCATTGTCATCACCATCGTCTGTATCATCTAAGTCCATATCTACTACACTTCGACTAGAGCCATGACGCTTTCGGTTTTCCTGCTAACAAAGAATATCAGAGAGTGAGCCCCAAGATTCACTGAAAAAACAAAACATACGAAATCGTTCTCTGAAATCATTCAAATGAAGTCAGGTAGGAAGAGCAACATAAATATTTAAACATATGTGTATAACAATGTTAAAGGTAAATCAACTTTTAATTTGCCCTTTCGGAATGTGACACACAAAGCTTGTGTATTATTAGGTCTTTAACATCTCTGTTGTTAAAGTCATTTTATGAAACCTGGGTAAGCTTCTTTCACTTTATTACCTGAAAATTCTTTTCACTGGATACAGAATTCTGTCATCACTTTGCTGAATTTCTGGACTTTTGGCTTCCAAAAGTGAGAAATCCACTGTCTTTCAAATCACTATTTCCCTATAGGTAAAGAACCATTCTTTGGCTGCTTTCAAGACTATTTCTTTATTTTACAGAAGTTTGATGATAATGTATCTGGACATAGTTTTCTTTCAGTTTCTTCTGTTGAGTTCACTGACTCTTGAATCTGGAAATCTATGTCTTTTAACAAATTTAGGAAGTGTCCAGCCATGACTTATTTCTTCAAATATTTTTTCTATAGCAATTTCTTCTCTTCCCCTGAGTATTTCAGTGACATACATGTTAGGTCTTTTAAAGCTGTCCCACAGGTCTCCCTGAAACTATTTTTTTGTTTTAAGTATTTTCTCTATCTGTTCTTCGGAAAGGGTAATTTCCATCTATCTACAAGCTGACTGACACTTTCCTCCAACACCTTCATTCAGTTATTGACCCATCCTGTGAATTTTTTTCTTTCCAATATTGCACTTTTAATTATAAAAATTTCCCTTTGTTCTCTTTTGAAGTTCCTATGTGTCTGCTGAGAACCTCTATCTTTCCATTCACTAGTGTTCACCATTATCTTGCAGAACACAGGATAGTCTCTGATAATTCCAACAAGTGGGTCATCTCGTGGTTGCCATCTATTGGTTCTTTTCCTGAGAGGTGGGTCCAGTCTTTCCTGGTTCTTTGTATGCTGAGTAATTTTAGAGTGTGTCCTGGACATTGCGAAGTAGTTGTGAAAACTCTGAGTCTTAGTAAATCAATATGAATTTAGCAGGCAATCAACCTAGTTAGGTTCAAATTGGAAGTCTCACCTTCTATGTGCAATTGTTTCAATGCCAACTAAAAAGCCTCCCTTATGCTATAGCATGATATGTCACTTGTTTTCGTAATGTTGCCACCAGTTACTTCTTTGAAGAATGAGTCCTAGAACTCCTGACCTCGTGACTCACCCGCCTCGGACTCCCAAAGCTGGGATTACAGACTTGAGCCACTGTGCCCAGCGAATTAGCCCTAGGATTCTATACATCTTTCCCTCTCTGCTCTTCAATTTGTTACATATTCAAAGTAAAGCTTAATTCAAGCTGTGCTCAAATGGACACCAACCAATGGGTGGCATTACACTGAGCCGTAATTAAGCCAACCTTATTATTTGATTCTATGCCTAATACCGATATATTTACCTTTGCTTCTGTCTCTCTACTGTAAACATTCATTTTATTTATAAAGACAGTTTCTTCGGAAATCCTGCTTTCATCCCCTTTATTTATATTTCCTTACAATTTAAATTCTGTGATTATCAGCACATGAATAAAATGTTCCTTACCTGTACCTTTTCTGAGGAGTCTACTAATCCAAGATCCAGGATACTATCAGCTCCATTTTCCCTGAAAACAAAAAGTCTTTCACATTCCAGATAACGGAGACTTCTCGAATTTAGTGTATAATTTAAATTTAAAAGGACTTACTTAAAAAATACATTCAAGTTTTGGAGTCAATAAATATCCAATGCATCCGCTAGTACTAATGCAGTATGAGCAGAGAAGCTGGTAATACAAATCTTTAAAAAAGTATATCACTAGATCCTACATGTATGATTCAAGATAATGGACTAAAGGCTACCTGACAAAATGAATGTGGTCTTCATAGCGGTGCTGGAACACTTCTACAATGCTCAGAGGGAGCACTATAGAAGAACAGAAAAATGTTCAGAAAGCAATCCAATAGGAATCAAATTCTCTAGTGAATTTAATGATTCTAGAACACTAATAAATTCACGGTTTACTCCAGAAAGCCAGGTGAAAGCCGTCAATATTGTTGAATATTGGTTGCATTCAACAGAAAACATGACTAAATATGCAACTCTTAACATATATTCACAAAAATTGTTTTACCAAAAATGTACACTGTTCTTGATTTTTCTATAATGGACTAAGCTATATCAGTGTGCTGTAGCTCCAGAGACAGGGCAGAGGAATAAACAAACAGTACATAAAATCCAGAGAAGAAAACCAGGAGCATCAGCAAAGAAAATACAGTTCTCTCAATAGTCTTTGGCTTGGACCATTAAAGGCTCTGGAAGTGGCTGTTTAGCTCTAGTGCACAGCCTACCAGCTTATACATCTCTAGGACTGTATCTAATCTAAATTCCTAACTCAAAATCATGATTAGGAAGAAAAAAATACAAATTTTCATCTAAGATAATAAACACTTCAAAGCTTCAAACTGGGTATCAGAGTAGCCCCAGGATAGAAACTACAGCATAAATGTGACCAATTTTTTTTTTTTTTTTTAAGACAGAGTCTCACTCTATCACACAGGCTAGAGTACAGTGGCGCAATCTCAGCTCACTGCAACCTCTGTCTCCCGGGTTTAAGCAATTCTCCCTGCCTCAGCCTCCAAGTAGCTGGGATTACAGGCGCTCACCACCACACCTAGCTTATTTATTTACTTATTTTATTTATTTTTTGAGACAGAGTCTCGCTCTGTCGCCTAGGCTGGAGTGCAATGGCATGGTCTTGGCTCACTGCAACCTCTGCCTCCTGGGTTAAAGCCATTCTCTTGCCTCAGCCTCTCGAGTAGCTGGGATTACAGGTGCCTGCCATCATGCCCGGCTAATTTTTGTATTTTTCATAGAGATGGGGTTTCACCATGTTAGTCAGGCTGGTCTTGAACTCCTGACCTTGTGATCCACCCGCTTCAGCCTCCCAAAGTGCTAGGATTACAGGCATAAGCCATCGTGCCCAGACATTTAAAATTTTTTTTTTAGTACAGACACGGTTTCGCCATGTTGGCCAGGCTGGTCTTGAACTCCTGACCTCAGGTGATCTGCCCGCCTTGACCTTCCAAAGTGCTGGGATTACAGGTGCGAGCCACCACACCTGACCTTATCTTCCTAAATCACTTTTACTTGTCACCTTGGAAAAAGGGATATGTAATCTGTTAGATATTTTTTAGCTTTTATATTAAATTCATACTTTACAGAACAGAAAGCAAAAACCTGCATGAATTTTTAAGATAAATCAGGAAGACTAAAAGAAATTTCATGGTTATGGCAAGAACACAGGTATATTATGGCCTTTGCCAGGAGGGTATTCTGGTAAGTGAATTTGAGATTTACTTTCTTTCAAGTAATTTCTAAATAACCTAGATAACTATTAAAACCCTACCTTTCTAATACATGAGAAGAACTAAGCTGTCTCACTATGGAATTTAAGCTATCATTGAAAAATACATTAAAAAAATAAAAATGCATTTAAAACCTTATACTTTATGACATATTTTTTAAGATACGATGGCACCCACATACTGAAAATAAGTAGCTGATGTTTAAACTGAAATGCCTTCCCAATTGTACACATTACCGTCCATGTGCAATAATGAGTTCCATGGCCTCATCCACTCTTGCTCTCAGAGAATCTTCACTTGCTAGAAGGAGAAGCAGTTGAGCTGGGGATAATTCCAACAGCATGCCAGTGATTTTACTTGCAAATGCCTGTAAATGATGAACAAATGTTAACTTGACTACTCTCTAAAACCTCTTGTCTAATTACATCTACAATCTTTTATTTAAAAAATTAATAATAAAACAAGAAACTTGGGTAACAAATACAAAAATTTCAGAACCAGGTCTTTTATGAAACTGGAAGGTCTTTTATGAAACTGGAAGATCAATCGTAGAAAAATTTGGCAGGGAATAAACAGTCCTTGCACTACCACATCTTGTTAAGGCTACTTATAATATTTGTATGACAAGTTTTCTTTTTAGGTTTTTTTATATCTCTGAGTTAAACATACATATACTCAACTTCCATATATATTTTTTTCTTCATCAGAGAGCCAGAAATATCTTTTACTTAGGGTTAAAAAAAAAAAAAAGGGGGGGGGATAGGGTAAAGAAAAAGATACCTATGTTTAAGGCTGAGGACTTAACTAGAAGAAATAATAGTTTTCTGTTATTCCTTCACTATAAAATGTGTACATACAGTTATGCATAAAGACAAAAAACATAACTAATTTGTGTATTTCATACCATATAAAGAAAAACTCTTGATAGAACATTCAAAATAAAATTCTTCCTGCTATACTAATCAGCATTAATGTGTTCCAACTACAGTTTGCTAACAGTCTGCTCCAAAAGTAGTAATAATTTGTTCAAATAAAGATACAAATAAATATAATGCACAGCAAATTATTTAGTATGCAAGGAAGGTAGAACGGAGACAGTGTCCCAACATAAGGTGGGTGGAGGAAAAAATAAATTCAAGCTATACAGTTACCCTTCAGTAAGCACTGCCTTATTCCCTCCTGAGCTTCCTTCTTACTGCAGAGCTAAAAAGAGTCCTCAACCATGTGGTTTTGCCAGTAGCTGACAATTTTTTTTAAACACCACCTTTAATTCAAAAGCAAAAAAATAACACAGCCAGTTAAGAGGTAACTAAGTACACAGTACACACTGGTTGCATTGCTTGTACACGAGGATAAAGTCTCTCTCCAAGTGCCTGCCGATGTGCTGGCAAAGGATCGGGATCATCACTGGGATTCCCTTCAGAGGCTGGCCTAAAGGGCCTAGTGTCGATGGAAAGCTGTCTTCTAAAGTCTCTGTAAGAGAAGGAAAACTATTATGACTTCATTTCCTTTGACTAACAAGTAAAAATATCAGCACAACTAGTAAAAAAGTTAGAAAACTAGAGCATACAGGTTGTTCAGTTATGGTACCAAGGTGGCAGAATGCCAAAACAGATGATGGTTAGGAAATAAAGATTATCTAGATTTTGTTACTTAATTTAAAAATTTTATTGTAAGGAGTAGGACCTTAACATACCAGATATCAAGAGTCCACACACAATTCTGGAAATATTAGTCAAAAGTAAAATGCAATCCATCCTAACAAGAGAAAACCTCAAAGATTTTAAATAGCACAATCTGCCAAAATTAATTTTTTTTTTTTTTTTTTTTGAGATAGAGTTTTGCTCTTGTTTCCCAGGCTGGAATGCAAGGCAATGGCACGATCTCCGCTCACAGCAACCTCTGCCTCCCAGGCTCAAAGAATTCTCCTGCCTCAGCCTCCCAAGTAGCTGGGATTACAGGCATGCGCCACCACACCTGGCTAATTTTGTGTTTTTAGTAGAGACAGGGTTTCACCATGTTGGTCAGGCTGGTCTTGAACTCCTGACCTCAGATGATCCACCCACCTTGGCCTCCCAAAGTGCTGGGATTATAGGCGTGAGCCACCACATGTGGCCTGAAAAATTAAGATTGTTTAAGATAAACTTAGGAGAGAATGATACAGGTAAAAAAATTCAAACAGTAACTTGAGTCAGATAAAGAGAAAATAATTTCAACTGCCTCTGGGTTTTTAAAGCAGAACTTTTTATTAGTTAATAGACTATTCTTAGTTACTGTATTTTATTAACAGACTATTCTTAGTTACTATACATATGTTCAAAATTAAAACTTTACTTTTCTAAAAAACAATCCATAATTAAGATTCTTTCATTTACAGGCCTATCTCTAATTCATCCAAAAAGGTGGTACTGAATCAAAGACACAAAATTTACCTATCCCGGTCCCTCCGAGAACCTGCTCGCAAACCACTACTCCTCCTCATTTCCCTTTCTCTCTCCCTTTCCCGATCTCTCTCTCCTCGGTTCCTTAATCTCTGCATTAAACCTAGAAGAAAATAAGAAATATACTGTATTTAGATGAATGCAAATTCAACTACCTTAAATTTCAAAGTCAATGCAAAGAAATGAGACAAACGTAAAGAAAACATGACAGCTAAAGATTATCCTTCCCTCGCATCTATGTTGTTAACGCCTTTCTCTCCCTATGGGTTTTCAGGGTTAAAGGTGACTGTGTAGAATATACCTGGCACAAAATAGATGTTCACTCAATATTTGTTAATTTTCTCCCTTGTCATGTCAAAGTTGTGAAATAATATACAGCAAGTGAGGTTATGATAGTGTCACTATAAATAATGCTGAAATTTCTTACATGACTAATTTAAATATCATCTGTTCTTAGTTTTTGGCATGAAAGCATTAAAGGCCACCAGAGTATTACCTATGATTATGTTTAAATTCCTAAGCCCAAGCCAGAGTACGGTTTCCTGTAAGTGTACAAAAAAGATAGTTTTGAAATGTTATGATTTCCCAGTTTCCTCGAGTTTCGTCATTCACATCTCCTCATTTCTTTTCATTATAACATTAAAGAAAGTGAAATGGTGAAACTGATGAAAAGCTGAGGAACTCTCACCATCAGTCCTTTCTATATAGCTCATTCAGTCTCCATCTACCTACAAGTCTGATAATCTTCTGCTCCTACTTGATGTGAATCTCCTAAGGCTTTTGTAATTTTCACAAATTTTAAAATTTGCTCATTGTAATCTTAAAACTTAGCTAAGAGTCCTAACCCCAAAGTGCTGATCCTCAGTGAGGTAATAAGCTTGCACCAGGATTCTTTTTTTTTGTCTTACTAAACAGTGAGCTTAGTGACACAGTTGATTTACACTTGGCTGCAAAATCTTCTTCTCACTGGGGAACAGCAACAAGTTTGGAAATCGTAATTTGAACAGCACTGCTCTTAAAATAGCATTTTCTTCTCAAATATCCATGTGGGTTAACTATTGAAGTGAAGGAAATGCTGCAATTTGCTCGGTGAATTTTTATATCACTATGTATTTTACAACCTCTTACCCACCCGCAACATGTAACAATTGAGATGAAAAACTAGTACAATCACAAACATTTATCAAAATAAATTTATCAAAATAAACGTAAAGAAATTGTCGTCAATTAGAATAGTTTAAATAACATTAAATCAATCTAGAATAAAATTATGTAAAAATGTAAATTTATACTCTCACACATATATAAACCATGATTACCACTGTTGGTTTGAGGGACAAGGAATTTTATGATGCTTGTTATCTGTAGACTACTTACTTGTGTGGGTGCCTTTGTTGGCATTTTGGATACACTCTAGATTTGGCAATTTTTCATTTGACAAAAATGCTTGTGCAATGGCTGTATAAAAACTTCGTGCTACACCACTGCCCTCTCCTGGCTCATCCTTAAATGTGACTTTTACTCTGTGTACAGCCATTGGTGTAGTAGCACATCTTCGACCAAAGTGATTGTTAAGCTGCCTCATAGTCTGCTGAATGAGAAGATCTCGATCCCGATCAACCTATTAAAACACATCAAGAAGTAGTAAATTCAATGTTGGAAAGTAGTTAGAATTTTTTGTAGTTTGAATTTTTCTATTTTCAATCTGAAAATCTAGTTTTAGCTTTTCCTTGAGAGTTTAAAAAACTACAAAGTAATCAGAGTTCTCAGAAGCTTATCCATTACGAAATACAATGTTTAAACCATTAAAGCACACAAGAATGTCTTGCAAATTAAATCAGGACAACAGAATTTAATTCAATTCTAACACTTTCTTTCAAAGGTTTATTGGAAAACAATAATCTTGTTCAATTTTGGGATACACCAGAATACCAAATAATCAGAGATGTTTAAAAAAAAAAAAAAAAACAGAAAAAAACACAGATGAATTCCTTGATGACAAGCTAAGTGGGCGGGAGGCTGGAGGGGAATTAACCAAACTGGAAAATTGTTTGCATCTTTTCTCACAAAGATATATATAATCATTAATGAGTGTGTCTATCACCTATAGCTACATAAAAAGCCTCTGAAATCTGAGAGAAAGCCAACTTAGAAAAAAAAATGGGCACATCAACTGAGTTAAATACAACTATCCTAAATATATGAAATAATGTTTAACTTTGCTCAAAATAAGATAAATTCAAATTAAAACTATACTGAGGTGCTATTTCTTACCTATCAGATTAGCAAAAATCTAGAAGTTTAACAAATGCTGGCAAGACTGAGGCAAATCATGCATTCTCACATTGATGGTGAAAATGCAAAATTATGCAACTGCTATGCAGAAGTATCCGTCAATGTCTAGCAAAATCATATGCACACACTCTTTGACCCAGCAATTCCACGTCTAAGCATCTATCTCAGGGACACACTAGCAAAAAAACACAAGGCCATTCATCACACTATCTGTAATAGCAAAAGACTGGAAATAAGCCTGAATACCTAGCCTGTAAGGGATTAGCTGCAAAAACTGTGATAACAACCATAAAAGTGCAGTATATTAAGCAGCTATAAAAGGAAGGTAGAACATTTCACATTTTCTCTGGGATATACTATTAACTGAGAAAAGCAAGATGGAATAAAATGTATAGTATGTTTGGGGAGGTGGGAGGAAGTATGTAATTAATACACACATATGCTTATATGTTTTAAAAGGGAGGGAAGGAAATAAACTTGAAAAAATGGGTAAAAGAGACAAGAATAGACTTATATCCATTCTTTTGTAGAGTTCACTCTGCCACACTGTAGATATTTTACATTGATTACAAAATAAAACCAAAAGAGGAAAAAGGAATCCCTAAAATCTGAAAGCAAAAGGTCCTGATCATATAGAGCTGGTAGCAAAACCTACAAAGAGAAATTACTTCAAGTGACTTTAAAATAAACCTCCTTTAACTGTGTTATCTCTAACTGTATATGATCTAAGGACAAACATATGCAAATAAATCTTTAATTATTTTGAATAATCATTTTGTTAGTGGTAGTGTTGATGTTATAATTCTTTTTAAGAGACAGAGTCTCTCACATTATGTTGCCCAGGCTGTCCTCGAATTCCTGGACTCAAGCCATCCTTCCACCTCAGATTCCAGTGATGTAATTCTGACTGCTACTGTGTATGTTGTGGCATTAAAACAAATGAGTAATTTGATTAATGTTGTTGGGAAGTTGGATATTCAGTCTGAAAGAAAGGAGATAAAGACTTAAGATCTAAGAAGCAAGGCCAGGTGTGGTGGCTCACACCTCTAATCCCAGCACTTTGGGAGGCCAGGGCAGGTGGATCACCTGAGGTCGGGAGTTTGAGACCAGCCTGGCCAACATGGTGAAACCCTGTCTCTATTAAAAATACAAAAATTAGCCAGGCATGGTTGCAGACACCTGTAATCCCAGCTACTCAGGAGGCTGAAGCAGGAGAGTCTCCTGAACCCAAGAGGTGGAGGTTGTAGTGAGCCAAGATCATGCCACTGTGCTCTGGCCTGGGTGACAAAGCAAGACTCCACCTCAAAAAAAAAAAAAAAAAAAAAAAATCTAAAAAGCAAAAATAACAAAAACAACCTTGTGGTCCTACATCTTGAATTTGAATTGGGAGTATCAATATTAATTCATTATTTTATTTTTTTAAAAAAAGAACAAAATAAAATGCACTGCCAAACTGTTATCAATTAAAAAGGCCTAGAAACCATGATCGACCCAGTAGCAATTTGCAACCTTAGAGCACAGACTGTAATCTCAAAACACAATTTCCTACTAAAAGGAATCAAGGCTACTTTAAGAAATGGCTGATTTAAGGTCTGCGACAGGAAATGCACAAGATGAAACATACCAGGAAGTAAGAAAGTTATCAAAAATTACTGGGCCAATGCCAAAAGGACTGAGGAATCAAAATTGACTCAAGACTCCCATTAGCCAAAGAAGACACAATTTGAGCATCAATATGAATAATAATCTCAATGGAATTAAATACATAAAAAAATGTTTAAATCAAGGCATGCATAATGATACTTAAAAACTAAAACAAAAAAATTCATAGAGGATGCTAGGGAACCAAACTGCCAGAGAAAACCACTATTCTAAATTTGATGGTTACAATAAGAAAAAAATAAAAAGAAACCACACACACACACACACACACACACAAAAAATAAATTGGGCAGTTTAACATTTCTTTTATTTTCTTTAATTTTTTAATTATAAGTACATATACCTAAGTAAAGCTATTATTATTTTGTATGTTTTAAAATTTATATAAATAGCATGCTACAGGTATAGTATAAGAAAATCTAAATACCTTTACCTCTAGTGATAAATCTCTTGACTGCTGGTTTCTCAGTTTTTCCATTTCTCTACGGAATTTTGATTCTTTTACCTCAAAACCACCCAATTCAGTCAGGATCTTAAAAAAAAAAAAAAAAAAGCATGACAGATTATTCCCTGAAATATGTGTTTATCAGGCAGAATGGAATTTAAAGTGCACAAAATACATACTGATCCAGGTTCTGCTCCAACATCTTCCATGAATACCCTGCCGAACAGTTCTAAAGAAAGGCGCCAACGTCCTAGCAGCATATCATGGGAAATAACCATTCCCATAAAGCTACACTGTGGCCTGTAAGAAGTTTAAGGGAAGGGGCGGGGGGAGGAAATACTTTAGCCAATTTCAAAGACTGATGTTTTTTGTTCAATGGTAGTAACTTACTTTTTTTTTTTTTTTTTTAATATTCTGAGGTCTTAACTTCCTCAAACTGCATCCTAACAGAGAACTTTTCCATAGCTACTTGTTCCCCACAGAACTCATTATTTTTCCTCCCTTATTCCTTCTGTCTTCTACATACGGATAAATCCCTGGGCTATGTCTTACCTTCATCTTTCATTTTATCTCCTCTCCTTAAAGTCCAATGTCCATCTCCATTTAGGTGTCTCCCAGATCCACCTCTACTTCAAACTTGTACCATGAACCAGAATTTCCATTTGTTAAATAAATATGTCCACGTCAATGATGCTCAATTCAAACTCAGCATGGCTAAAACTTAATATGGCTTCTTCACCACAATGACAATTCTGATTTTTTTTCAATAGTACCATCTCTTTCCCTAATGCCCTGACTTAGAGCAGATTTTAATTTTTCTTCCTCCTGTTCCATCAGAGTAATCAAGTCCATCTTAAGTTTCTCTTCCTTTCCACCATGTCCTTTCTATCCCCAAAGTCAACATTCTGCCTCAGCATCTTTCCCCCAACTAACTGAAACTATTAATAATGACAAACACCTTTCTAACTGGCCTCCTTACCTCTAATTCTCTCCAGTCTGTTTCTGCACATTCTAACCACCTCAATTCAATCCATACTGCTTCTAGGAAGCTTGGGCCACCCAAGTCCACAATTCTCCCCTGCCTTATGTGGTTGTTAGACAATGTATATACAATGTATCTTATTTTCAAACTAGGTTTTAACTCCAATCTAAGCAAAAAAATTATTATGCCATGTAACCAAAAAACAGAGAGTCAACAAATCATACTGAGCCACAGTATATACTAACAAATTTTTATTAGATAAATAAAGAACCTACCTCTTGTAAGAGAATTACAGACTTGGAAAAGGAGCACAGATAAGTGTGAATCACAAATCTAGAAAGTTCAACTCTTTCTAATTATTCAGTTTCCCCTTAGCTGAGCTGCTAACAGCAAGTCTATAAATAGTAACTAAACATGGATATACATTTTTAACACTGTACTGAACAATAAAAACAAAGGATCTTAGCAAATACCTGAAAGATGTGAGAGGTGGCCCTTCACTTTCAGTAAGTCCTATTTCTGCTAGTAAGCTACTTTTTAATTGTGCAGCAAGATCATGAGCAGATGGCCCTGGTTTTGAACTCTCAGCTTCTTCTGGCAGCACGGGCTGTTCTTCCCCTTCTTTTTTTTGCCGGTTTTGCATGTTCATTACATTTTTCAGATTGGCAGCATAAGACATTTTTGTTGGAAGAACCTATGAATATTTACATTTAAAAGTTACAAATGAAGGGAAAAAAACTAACAAGATTTTGTCCTCAACTTAGTAATACAGGAATCATATGCAAGTTTTTTTCCTTTTCTGGAGCTTCAATGGTTCTGATGGCCCTAGCTGACCACCAATTCCAATGCATTTACCAAACCAACCTCAGACAACAATTTTTTTTTTTTTTTTTTTGAGACGGAGTCTCACTCTGTTGCCTAGGCGGGAGTACAGTGGCACAGTCTTGGCTTACTGCAACCTCCGTCTCCTGGGTTCAAGCGATTCTCCTGCCTCAGCCTCCCAAGTAGCTGGGGTTACAGGCGCCCACCACCATGCCCAGCTAATTTTTTTGTAATTTTAGTGGTAGATGGGGTTTGGCTATGTTGGCCAGTATGGTCTTGAACTCTTTTTTTTTTTTTTTTTTTTGAGACGGAGTCTGGCTCTGTTGCCCAGGCTGGAGTGCAGTGGCCGGATCTCAGCTCACTGCAAGCCCCGCCTCCTGGGTTCACGCCATTCTCCTGCCTCAGCCTCCCGAGTAGCTGGGACTACAGGCGCCCGCCACCTCGCCCGGCTAATTTTTTTTTTTTGTATTTTAGTAGAGACGGGGTTTCACCGTGTTAGCCAGGATGGTCTCGATCTCCTGAACTCGTGATCCGCCCGTCTCGGCCTCCCAAAGTGCTGGGATTACAGGCTTGAGCCACCGCGCCTGGCCGGTCTTGAACTCTTGACCTCAAGTGATCCACCCACCTCACCCACCTAGCACTGGGATTACAGGCGTGAGCCACCACATCCGGCTTTCCCCCCGGCCCCCCTTAAATTCACTTTTTGGCCTGAGCACAGTGGCTCACGCCTGTAATCCTAGCACTCTGGGAGGCTGAAGTGGCCGGATCACTTGAGGTCAGAACTTGGAAACCAGCCTGGCCAACATAGCGAAACCCTGTCTTTACCAAAAATACAAAATAATTATCCGTGTGTGGTGGCGGGCACCTGTAATCTCAGCTACTTGGGAGACTGAGGCAGGAGAATAGCTTGAACCCAGGAGGAAGAGGTTGCAGTGAGCCAAGAATGTGCCACTACACTCTAGCCTGGGTGACAGAGCAAGACCCCATCTCACAAAAATAAATAAAATACAATAAAATAAATTCACTTCTTGCCTTGGAACTTCAGAGAACTTTTAAATAAATCTTTATAATATCAGTGGTACTTAAGTCTCATATATTTTTAATATTTTCAGTACTGCATTCTCTTTTTTATTACTGAGATAATAAAAAACATTCTGTTCAACTACATGTCTTCTAAACCTGCTTTTTAATGTTTTACTACGTTTTCAGTGGACAAACAGTAGAGTATAATTTTAGGCTCCCAAATCGGAGCTATATCTGAAAACTAGATCTACCACTTAACTAGTTGTGTGACACAGACATTCCCACATGAAGTTTACTTACTCTCTTCAAGACTCAATTTCTTACCCAAAAAATCAGGGTGATAATGCATTCTACCAAACATAGTTATGAAGATGGAGACCAATGCCCAGGAGACAGATTTAGCCCACAAATATTAGGTATCATCATTAATGCTATCTTATTTATCTAGTCTTGATTAAAATTAGTTCAGCAAGTTAAAGTTGTAGCCAAAATTACACATGCTCATCTACAGACTTTTATTATACATGAAAAATTTAAATTTTCAGCCACATACAGCAGTCAGCTCTGTGAAACAGACAAAGCACATAAGGAGGATGGTATTTTATGGATGAAGTGATCTGACAGCAAGTTAATGACAGTGTTGGAATTCTTCCTACATTATATCACAAGGCAGGAAATTCTGACACTTCATTTCAGAAAATATAATAGTCTAAATTAATGCATTTCTAAAAATCTATATGCTGGGACAAGTTGTCCTTAATAAATATTATATTGCAAAAACTTTTACTGTCTTACCTCTAGGCAGTTTCTATCCACTGTAACCTCCATTAAACATTTCCCACTACTGGCAGATGAAGAATAAAGACCCTGACTTGGACGGCCAAAAAGATCCTCCTTTCTAGCATTTGGCTGAAATTTTAACAGAAATATTCTAGTTACATTGAATACTTTAAAGAAAATAAACTCAATCAGAAAGAAACCTTAAGACTAACTTGTTTAATTCACCTGCAACAGATGTGGCTGATCAGCCAAGGGGATGGCTTCAGCCAGAGGCACTTCAAATGGATTTGGGGGTATACACCCAAGGAATGTCATGGAGTCTGAACGTCGGAAAAATGGATGGTTTTGGCCGGTTTCTGCAGGAAGAGAGTCATCATCCTTATCATTCAAGGTAGCACCTAAACATAAAAAGATAAAATGTTTTGTTTTTTAGGAAAGTTATTTAATTACTGGATTAGGGTAACAGACCTTTAATCTGCTCAATCCAAAATTCCTACTACCTCTTTTATAAAATTTTAATGCCACACAAAAACAAGTTTATAGTCCAAACTTTTGGTATTTTAAAGTAAATGTAACAGTTTAATATGGTTACAATGTAAGTTTTATGTTATGTGCAAATTTTATGTTATGCGTATGTTACAATAAAAAATGCAAAATAAAAATCAGCATTTAACAATATTGTGCCATTTTGTATTGGACAGAGGTTTCCCATATCCTCCTCTTTATCTTTTGAGATACCCACCACCCAAATACAGTTAGATTCATGAGTATGTTCAGGACCCAACTCACTGACAACTCCAAACAGAGGAGATGATCAGGAGCTGAAACCTGAGCATTTGCTAAACAGAGAGTAATGTCTGAACAATTTACATATCTTGATAGTAAGTCAGTACACTAGCACCAAATCTCCTCAATGGAGTAAAACTTTGGCAGTGCCTTGTTTGCATATCACATATCAACGGCAGTGAGCTATGGCTGGGGTTCTCAAAAAATGGCAGTTAGGCCACTTGTCTTTCCACAGGTTGAATAAAAGTACTAGTTGATAATAACAAACTGGCGAATGCATTATTTAGCCCCATTTGAAATAACTGAAACCCACAAATAAACTCCACTAGACCCCAAAGTGTGATACTGAAACTTTTGGATAAAAGCATGGAGTTGGGATATTTTCTCTTTTCATTGTATTAATTGCTAGCATTCTGATATTTAGGAGCTGTAACTGGTAATTCTCATTTTCTTGACTAAATCTATTTTGCATCAACATTAACAAAGGTTTTGCTAAGATTTTATTAAATGTAATAACAGTACATTAGGAGTAAAGGTAAACATAATACTAAGATAAATATAAGATACAAGATAAAGAAAAAATACTGTTGGAAAGTTTGTAACATTTCTTTAATACATCCTTAGTTTTGCAATGTATAATGCAAGAATGTGTAAGCACAAATGGACAGAAAATGTAAGAAATGAGACATAGAGAAGAAAAGAGAAATTCCCACCCAGACAGAAAATAATGAAGTTAAAAAGCTTGAAGGGGAACTACTGAGGCAGCCATTTCTTGAAGTAGATTAGCAGATTTTCTGTGCACTAACTTTGATTGGTGTCATCATCATTTTCATGTTCTGAATCTTCATTATCAATACCCAGTTCCAAGAGTTCTCGCGTCCTTTAAAAAGACAAGTGAGTCATTTTACCTAAAGTATTTGTATAATATGAACAGTAGCAAAAGTCAGGGAAAACACAAGCAAAAACACACTAAAAAGGTCACTAATGTATCTAACCAATTTCAAACATTGCAATATATTGTCAGAATCTGGGAAATGGTAGAGTGAACAGGTTTATGTACTATTATTACAAAATGGACTCAATAGAAGAAAAAGCAAATCACCTAAGAAATAGCGAGCACCTACATAAACTCTAACAGAAAACATGGACTGGGCATGGTAACTCATGCCTGTAATCCCAACACTTTGGGAGGCTAAGGCAGGGGGATCACTTAGGCCAGGACTTTAAGACCAGCCTGAGAAACATCATGAGACACTGTCTCTCCAAAACATTAAGAAATTAGCCAGGCATGGTAGCACACGCCTGTAAGTCCTATCTACTTGGAAGGCTAAGGCAGGAAGATCTCTTGAGCCCAGGAGTTCAAGGCTGCAGTGAGCTTTGATTGCACCACCACATTCCAGCCTGGGAAACACAGTCAGACCCCATCCCTTTAAAAAAAAAAAAAAAAAAAAAAGGAAAAAATGAAGATGACAGATAATCAGGCCAAACTATCTCAAGCATGAAGTTTAACCAGATTCTTAGGTTTCCTATTTTAAGTGAAGAGTGGCAATGGGGAAAGGCTGGATAAATTCAAGCCCACTTTCCCACATGAAATGGTCCTGTGCTAGTTCTCTTTTGCAATGCTATTCTCCTTACTTCAAATTTTGACAATGTACTAATAGAGACCATACCAAGCAAGTATTTCTCAAATCAATCTCATGGCAAGAATGGATACCTTTTGCGTTCTAGTTGAGGTGTATCCAATGTTGTCTGCTGATTCATTGCCTTAATCCAGTATATAAGTGCTTGAAAAACATATGCCACATGCTTCAATGAGCAAACATCCAAAACTGGAAGAACATCAGAATGCTCATCATTATGAGACCGCATTAGAGATAGAGCATAATTTAGGAAGTCTCCTCGTGCAGACATCATCCCTTGACGGGCGCTAAGCAAGGTGGCACGTCTATAAGAACAGAAAGAAATGGCAATGTTTATTAGAAGAACACAAATGTGAAATTTACTATCATAAATAAGCAAAATTAGCTGAGAATATTCATAAATACAAAGTAGTTAAGCCTGCTGCTCAGCTTTAGAAATATAACCACTATGCATGATTTACAGTCTTATACTTTGTATAGAAAAGGAATTCCAGTATCCTTTGGAAGGGCAAAAGGAACTCCTTCCCTGAAGAGAGGGATTCTCAAACTTCAGGGTCCATCAAAGTCACCTGGAGGGCTTATTAAAACAGACCTCTGGTCTAATCCCCAGAGTTTTAGTAGGTCTGGGGTAGAGCCCCAGAATATGCATTTCTAAATAGCTCTTACGTGAAGTTGATGGTGCTGTTATCTAGGGACCATACTTTGAAAATCACTTCATTAAAATGACACCAAAAACACAAGCAATGAAAGAAAACATAGATATCCTGGGCAACATGGTGAAACCCTGTCTCTACTAAAAGTACAAAAATTAGCTGGGCATGGTGGCAGGCGCCTGTAATCCCAGCTACCTGAGAACTGCTTGAAACTGGGAGGTGAAGGTTGCAGTGAGCCCAGATCACGCCACTGCACTCAGCCTTGGCAACAGAGCAAGACCCTGTCTCAAAAAAGAAACAAACCAACAAACACCCAGATATAAATTGGAATTTATGAAAATTAAAATTGTACTTTCAAAGGTACCATCAAGAAAGTGAAAAGATATCCCGGAGAATGGGACCAAATCTTCCCAAATTATATATTTGATAATGGGCTTATAAGCAGAATAAAGAACTCATACACCTCAATTTTAAAAGACAAGCCAATTTCAAAAATGGGCAAGGCCGGGTGCAGAGGCTTACACCTGTAATCCCAGCACTTTGGGAGACCAAGGTGGGTGGATCACTTCAGGTCACGAGTTCAAGACTAGCCTGGCCAAAATGGCAAAACCCCATCTCTACTAAAAATACAAAAAAGTTGGCTGGGCGTGGTGGCAGGTGCCTGTAATCCCAGATACTCAGGGGGCTGAGGCAGGTGACTCGCTTGAGCCCGGGAGGCGGAGGTTGCAGTGAGCCAAGATCACACCACTGTACTCCAGCCTGGACAATAAGAGCCAAACTCGTTTCAAAAAAAAAAAAAAAGGGGGGGGGGGGGGGGGGTAGGATCCAAATAAGACATTTCTCCAAAGAAGATAAACGAATGGCCAGTTAGCCCATGCAAAGATGATCAACATCACTGACCATTAGGGAAATGCAAATCAAAGATACTAGGTCACACCCACTGGGATAGTTATAACAAAAGACAGATAGTAAGTGTTGGTGAAAATGTAGAAAAACTAAAACTCTCATACATACACTGCTACTAGAGAATGTCTTCCTCTTTGGAAAACAGTATTGCCAGTTCTTCAAAGGGTTACAAACAGTTACCATATGGCCCAGCAGTTCCATAACTAGGTATACATTCAAGAGAACTGAAAATACACATCTACACAAAAATCTATACACAAAAGTTCATATGAGCATTATGCATAATAGTGGAAAGGTGAAAACAACCCAAATGTACAACCGATGAATGGATAAACAAAATATAGTATGCTCATACAATGAAATATTACTAGGAAATGAAAAATAATGAAGTACTGATGTATGCTAAATATAGATGAACCTGAAAATCATTATGCTAAGTTAAAGAACCCAGTCACAAAAGACCACATACTGTATGACTCCATTTACAGGAAATATCCAGAATCTATTGAGAGGGAAAACAGATTAACGGTTGCTTAGGAAGGGGAAGGGGGGGAAGTAGGGGAAAATGAAGAATGATTGCTAATAGGTTTTCTGTAGAGAAGATTAAAATATTCCAAAATTCATTATGATGGTTATACAGGGCTGGAAAACTATGGAATTGGACACTTTAAATGGGTGAATTATATATGATATGTGAATCATTACATTAAAGCTGACAGAACACCGCCACCAATCATGATCCGTTATCAGAATTCTATGTTCTCTGGGGTAAGGACTACAGCCTAACAAAGATAAGGCTTTCGTCTTTGTGAAGCAGCCTTTCTAGGACAGGAAAGCTGCCACCTCTCAAATCTCTATCTTTAGTACAGATATCTTTACCAACCATTCAATTCTGCATAATTGACATTTCTACCATTTTTTCCCCAGTTCTCACGTGTTCAAAAGCAAGTTTGTCCATTACACTACTCTAGGTTTTTCTCTTTAATTTTCCTATTAGTTATTCAGGATCAAGGTCTAAATATAAATGATGCCCCTGCTACTTAATCCCTCAACAAGGCCCTAAATTCTGTTTTTGATTTCAATGCTTCTCTCCCCTCCTTTTGGTCTTCACTACTCTACTTTAGTAACTATTACCTCTACTGTAGATGCCTATCACTGTCTTTCTAAGTAATCTCTTAGACCTTTGTCTTTCCTCACTTTATGATCTGCCCAGAGTAACAAAGTTGTTTATCCTGAGGTCGAGATAGAACCAAATCCTTGGATTTTGACTTTAGGTATGAGGTACTTTTACTATATTACTGCTGTTGCTCTGTTGTTCAATATTTGAGCTGATACCTACTCCTGAAAAAGGTCACTTTTTTAACTGAATAGAAAAGAATATAACAAATACATAGATATATATTTTAATTATAATTCAACAGGCTAGGGGAGGCAGAAAAAAAGAAAGGTGATTTGAGAAAAAAAGAGCAGCACTGGTAATCGCACATACTTTCCCCCTCCTGAGTACAAAGTACATTCATAACCAATCATAGTCAAATAACTTTCTAAGAGGAGAGGGGGAGGTCTTGAGGATAATGAGACAAACATAGAGACCAATAACTTCAAAAATAAAAAGGCTTTAGTATCAGATTCCTATGATATGAATGGATTTTTAAAAATAGCTTGGATGGTAACTAGCCTATTCTGCCTCAACAAGTAATGCAAGCAAGTCATTTCTTTCTCCCTTCACAGTAAGATGAGGTCTTACATAACAGCAACTAAAAAGCTTTACCCTTCTAGGATACAAAGATTCTATCTAAACACACAAGTATAGATACTCCTCGACTGAAGATGTGGTTATGTCCTGATAAACTCATCATAAGTGCATTTAATACCCCCAATAAACCCATCATAAAGTAAAAAAAAATTATAAATTGGGGACCAGGCAAGGTGGCTCGCACCTGGAATCCCAGCATGTTGGGAGGCCAAGACGGGTGGATCACACGGTCAGGAGATCTAGACCATCCTGGCTAACACGGCGAAACCCCGTCTCTACTAAAAATACAAAAAATTAGCCGGGCGCGGTGGCGGGCACCTGTAGTCCCAGCTACTCAGGAGGCTGAGGCAGGAGAACGGCGTGAACCCGGGAGGCGGAGCTTGGAGTGAGTCAAGATGGCGCCACTGCACTCCAGCCTGGGTGAGAGCGCGAGACTCCATCTCAACAACAACAAAAAAATTGTAAGTTGGAGATCCATTTTAAGTTGGGGACGTTCTGTATATATGAAGAATTTCATACCGTCTGCCTTCAAGTGTTCGTAAGCTAGCTTCTTCTCGCGCAGTCATCCTCTCTCTTCTCGCTGAATTCTGAGAAGCGTGAAGAGGATGATTTGGATGTCCAGGATCACCAGCAGATGCTAATGCAGAACCATAACGTAATTGAGCTTCAGTAGAATCCATAATACTGACCATCCAGTTCCAAGTGGGAATAAGCTTTTCTTCTACATAGTTCTATGAAGACCAAACTAAAATAGTTAAAACTATCCAAACATAGCTAAATTCGATACAGCAGCAGTATGTCAACTTTTAAACATTTGTAACATTTAATTCCCCTAATACTGGAATTCTCATAATTGACAGCCAAAAAAATACACTGGAATGAGAAACTTTTCAGTGCTTTCATACCTGTAAGTTTACTGCATCTTGGTAAGTCAATTTCACGGCTGCTGGAATCTGAGAGTATACTAGGTGATTATACTTAGGAATAAGGCCCATCAAGTCCGAGATTTGTCTAATGACAATGCTGTAAGCCCTGGCTAAACTGCTTGCAGATGTTAGGTAACTGCTGGCGTTGCTAGCTTCCAAAGCAGCTGCTGCAGCTGCAGCACTTGTACTGATGGTACCACTCCGGCGTAAGTTTGAAGGATCAATATAAATCAAACCCGCTGAACTTGCTATAAGGAAAAACGACAACGACAATGAGCTAATGTTAGTTCTTAATTGTGTTTCTCTGGGATTATATATACTTATGTAAATCTAAATGGTCAATTGTGGTAGTCAAGCAAAAAACTTTGCCCAAACCACACTATTTTGGGGAGGGGAGTATGGAGGGGACAAGAATTAATATAAAGTTCTCAACTGGGGGAAATCTGATCCCCATAGCACCCCCCCACACACCCTGCCAAAGGGTCTATACATTTGGCAGTATCTGCAGACATTCTTGGTTATCACAACTGTGGGAGCCAAGGGGAGGGGAAGAAGGGTGAGAGGGGTTTTACTGGCATCTAGTGGGTGTAGGTTAGGGATGCTGCTTAACATCCCACAATGCACAAGACAGCCTCCCACAATTATCCAGCCCAAAAATGCAATAATGCAAAGACTGGGAAACCCTGCTATAATCATATGTACATAATTTTTATATTTGAAACTCAACAAAACAATGAGGAACTATCATAAAACTAATTTTATCCCCAGATGAACATGCATAAGTTTAAAAATCTATCTAAGTATTCTTAGGAATACCAAGTTTTCAGACTTGCCTGCTGGTGTCGATGTACTGGAAGGGGCTGTACTGGCTGCTCGCTGATGCTGGGTGTTGCGGACAGCCCACTGCATTGAGCGGGGAGCTTGGGCAGCACCATTGGCATGGGAGCTATTTGTGGTTCTTTCTAATGGTTCATCGAGCATAAAGGTCTCCTGTTCTATGTCGTCACTCTGACTACTGCTGCTATCAGAATCACTCGAGTCATTCGATTGAGAATCATCTTCAGAAAAGAAGGCAGGAACACTGCTTGCTCCTAAAATTTTTATTTTTAAAACCAAAAACATTGTGAGTTTAATAATTAAAATTACAATCTACTCCCTCATTCAGGAAAACATACATATTAAACATACATATTAAACACAATCCCAGACTGTATTTAATAATCCACAAAACCCACCACTAAAATAGTTTTTATTAGAAAATAACTTAAGTCTGGCTCTGTGGCTTAGGCAGGAGTGCAGTGTCACCATCTCGGCTCACTGCAACCTCTGCCTCCTGGGTTCAAGTTATTCGTATGCCTCAGTCTCCTAAATAAATAACTTTTAGTTGGGTGTAGGCACATGCCTATAATCCCAACAACTGAGGAGGCTGAGGTGGGACGACTCCTTGAGCTCAGGAACTCAAGACCAGTCTGGGCAACATAGCAAGATCCCATCTCTTTTAAAAAAAAAAAAAAATTAGCCCGATGTGGTGGCTTGCACCTGTAGTCCCAGCTACTCAGGGGGCTGAGGTAGGAGCTCAGGAGGTCAAGGCTGGAAAGAACTCTGACTGCACCACTGGAATATCCAGCCTGGGTGACAGAGTGAGACCCAATTCCAAAAAAAAACAAAAGACAAGAAAATACAAATCTTTTAAATAAACTTTAAAATTCATTCATTATTTAATAACCAGAAAAGCTGGAGAGTTATTAAAATAATACTTTCTTTTCTAATACCCAGAGAACAAGGATGAAGTTATAAAAATGCTTAGCTACCCTTGCGTATATCACACAAAGTATGAACAAATCCACACTGAATACACACACACAGCCTTAGCATAAGCAAGAAGGTTGTTGGGATAAGGCAACATACCTGCTTCTGAACCAGCAGTTGCTGCAGTGACAACGCTTCTGCGCCCACTAGCATTATCTTGGTTGCTGTGGTTACTTTCACTATCGCTTTCTGTTTCAGCTGCTGCTAACAAGTCCAGCTCCATATCACTCCCTAAAAAAATACATTTAAATAAGAAAAAAGCACACACTCACTATGGTTTAAAACAGGGTCTGATAAGCCAGAATATCATAAGGGTGGTAACTAAGAAGGCATGGGGGGTGGGAGTTGGGGAGAAGGGGAATTGTGTGAGAGAGAAGGGATAACTACTAAAAAAAGACTCAGTAACTACTCAACCTTAGAAGAATGGCTAGGGAAATTATGGTAGTCAACAGACTAGCACATCAGGGCAGTGCAGGGGAGGACTGAAAGTAAATATACAAGTTATCAGCATCTGGGTGTAATTATGGGTGATTTATTTTCCTTTAATTTCCAAATGTTTCATAATGCACCTATGATTTAGTTTTTAAAAGTCTTTTAAGAAACTGACTTAAAAAGAAAAAATGGAAATTATTTTATATATGTATTATATATAGCACCTAAATTTTCCAAATAGATGCTATAGAAACCCTTGGCAGAAAGTTTAAATTGACCATTTCACTACACATTCAAATGAGGTTTCTCGCTGTATTTAATATCTCCCTTTAAAAGTACCTGATTTACTCATACTGAGTAATTTCTCAAATAACCTGCATACCGTCTTCATCATGCTCATCATGTTGTCCCTCTGCCTCAGCATTTTCTTCCCCATGTTCTTCCTGTTCATCGTGATGATCCTCTTCTCCAGCCACACCCTCCACCACCTCAACCTAAATCCAGAATCTTATTTGTAGACAATCAAAGTACATAATAAACCTTTATCTCTACCAGCGTTCTCCCAAAGTAGCTAGTTAACTAAAATGCAAAGATCCCTAACCATAGAGAATTCAAAATCATGTATCAAGCAGTTTTGAAAATCTTCATCTGTTAGTGACAATTTGCTATCAAAAATTACATCCTGGCCAGGCACAGTGGCTCACACCTATAATCCCAACACTCTGGGAGGCCGAGATGGAGACGGGCGGATCACAAAGTCAAGAGATCAAAACCATCCTGGCCAACATGGTGAGACCCCAAATCTGCTAAAAACACAAAAATTAGCCAGGCGTGGTGCGTGCCTGTAGTCTCAGCTACTCGGGAGGCTGAGGCAGGAGAATCGCTTGAACCCGGGAGGCAGAGGTTGCAGTGAGCTGAGATTGCACCACTGCACTCCAGTCTGGGTGACAGAGTGAGACTCCGTCTCAAAAAAAAAAAAACAAAAAAAAAACAAAAACAAAACAAACAAACAAAAAAAAAACAGAGTATCCTTGCTGTTAACACTGAGACTATCTCAACTCTTAATCCTTAGGTAAAGACAACTTTGTGTCCAATTTCCTAATATCCAGTAAGTCACAAATTATTAAAATAATTTTACTATGTATAACCACAAATGAGAATATATAACAAACACCTAAAAACTGGATGCAAATGCATATAGTAGTCTCAAGCTACTATTAATGTGATTTCTAGTGACTACTCTTCTTTTCCCACAAAATAAAAGCTTTTTAAATCTACCACAATTAAAATCACCTCTTCCACATCCGCTGAAACAATATCATCCTGTTCTTCATCTCTGCCCCGAACAGGCTGTGACTGGCTGATGCGCCTCTGTTGTGGATTCCTGATGATGTAGGATGACTGAGACTGACTGGAGCTGTAAAGAATCAGAAGCTTATGAGTATACTGCTGCCACAGCTCAGATATGCAACACATATTTTTATCTAACTCATTTATTACATCTGAGACACTTGCTAGGATGTGACTTTAAATCTGAGCTGAGAATTCTTGGAAACCAACAATACTTAATCTATAATATATCAGAAAATATAAATCTCAGAATATGTTTTTTTCTTTTTAAGTCATTTCAAATCTGTGTTGATGCACATATTTGTATGAGTCCATCCCATCGAAAAATTCTACAGGAAAATTTTTCCTCCTCCACCAGCAGGTCTCAGTTTCCAAAGGCTCTGACAGCACCATTTGTCCATTAACAGGAAGTGTTTAATACAAGTGATCTAACTTTTAGGAGATCTGACATGATTTCTACTTTGAATGAGCTTATTAACTAATGACTTGCTGATGTTTGTGGGGAAAATATCAGTTCAAAAGCATGATTTTAAAATAGAGTCATAACCAAAGGCAAAGTGGCAAAAGTTTCAATTCCCTAAACACCTGACTTGGAAACAACCAAGAAAAGACAGTTGACTGCATTATAAAAGGAAAAGGGAGAACCAGAAAATACAGCTTAAAATACAGGCCAGAAATCTGAAATTGGCTAAATAACCCTGTCACCTATTATTTATAAAGAAATGGGGGGTAAAAGATGTTGAAATCAAAAGATCTTTAAGTGATTGCACTGACAGGTTCTTTCCTTATCTCAGTTGCTATGAGAAATGAGAATCAAACCAATTACACCTGAGAGTTGACTGAAACATCATGCTTTCAAACAAACAGATAAGTGGTCTCAATATGATGTTTAACACTAGAACTGTAAGTAACTGGTAAAACGGAGATTATGGATTACAAAAGTGGGAAAGGCTAAGAGAAAATCTGTAGAGATGAAAAAGGGTATTTCCAATCACTAAAGAGATTTCAATATTAAAACATAAAAGTCAGCATTGTGTGAAGCCACAACTAATGAGTATTTCTTTTTTAAAACAAACATCCTGGAACAAACATCCAAAGAACTATAGTCCCCTCAAAGTGCTTACTTTAAGAAGTTATGCACTTAGTATGTGTAATACTGCCAAAACAGGCTGGGTATAGTGGCTAATGCATGTAATCCCAATGTTCTGAGAGGCTGAGGTGGGAGGATTGCTTGAGGACAGGAATTTAAGATCAACTTGGGCAACATGGCGAGACCCAATCTCTACAAGAAATTTAAAAAGAGTAATTTAAAAATACCAATACATAAAACATATTACATGAACATTCCTTACCTGAAATGCTTGGGACCAGAGTGTTTGATCTTGTGTGTGTCGTTTTTTTTTTGGGTTTGTTTGTTTGTTTGTTTTGGAGTATCTACATTACATATATTTACCAGTTGAGCATCCTCAATCCCAAAATCCAAAATGCTCCAACAAGCATTTCCTCTGAGCATCATGGTGGTGCTCAGAAAGTTTCAGGTTTTGCAGCATTTCAGATTTCACACTTTCAGATTAGGAATACTCAACCTGTGTAACTCCCCAGTTACCTGTGTGACTTCAACTTTTTTCCCAACAGACTTGCTGGCACAGTGAAGCACAACAGTCCTGAAACCTCGTCTAAAAAGTCCTGTTAATACACTTCTAAGTTTTGGGGACTTCTAGTTCCGGCAATTTGGCAGACTGTGCAGAGAAACCACTCTTGTTAAGGAACACACATATATGCTAGATATTTAAAAAAAAAAAAAAAAAAAGGACAGCTATGCTGGTGATAAAGAGAAATGATTATCCTGTATAAAACTTGGAGAGAATAGTCCCAAAGGTACCTACTGATGTCTCTTGGGCTAGAAGGGCTTCAAGGAACCACAGATTTCACATGAGAGTCCGGAGGCTAAGCAAAGGATAAAAAGTCATCACAGTAATCTCCTCTTCTGTCCCCCTCACATATACAAAGCTGAACATAAATCTTAAAAGGACAACACCATGAAGCAGTGAAACAGAAAAATCATACCTCAAGAGACTTACCTATGTCAGCCATGAATGGATGCAGAAGTTCTCTTTTGAGAACTTCTAACTACAAGTCTGCATTTTAGAGAGTTTTGGACTGCACTCTACACTATAAAGTCTGGTTCAGTGTTGGTTAACTGTGTGGCGGCTCAACACTATCAGCAAGCACCAAGCAGTCTTCCTCTCTACTCTGCCATCTACTATCCAGGAGAATACAAAAAAAAGGAAGGATCTGCCAAGACAAGTCTAGCATCTAAACTTTAACTAGCTGTGTTACACTGGAGAAGTTGCCTAACTTTTCTGAGCCGTAGTTTCCCCATTTTACAAACTAGAATGATAGTGGTTATCTATGACGTATTGGGAAAATTAAAACAGGTAATGTGTCTACAATACTTAGGAAAGTTCCTAGTACATACTAAAATTTCAGTAACTATTAGTTACTGTTATATGAAAGACATGGAAATAAAGTAGAAACAGATTATTTGTTAAGAACATTTTCAAGAGGTGGAAAGAAGCAACGGAAAAAACCACTCTTAAGACTTCACACTCAATGGGGTGATATACACCATCTATAATCCAACACAAGTGAAATCCCAGAGAATGGTCAAGTCTGTGTTTTTAAACTTAAGATATCCTTGGAATACTAGTCAAAATACACCCTTTATGGGTAAGAATGTACTGTACTATCATAGAACTTTTAACAGTTGAAGAAAACATTAGCACTATTTCTTGATTATAACATGAGATCTCCTGCTGGGAAGATTTAGGAAGTTGCCTCAAGAAACAAACAAAGGGAATGGAATAAAGAGAGTTTAAGAGTATATAATACTTTAATAACGAGACTAAGAACAAGATGACACAAAATCTTGAAACTTACTAGGAACAGTTTCATGGGCAGTGTTTAGAGATGAGATGATCCCAAAATCTGTTCAACAGCCATCAATTTTTTATGTTCCAGAACAAGATCAAGGGAAGGATACTAAGAATTCACAAACTAATACCACTTAAGTAACTAATGAGTTCCTCACAGGGTATCAAGACCAGGAAAATCATATGGAGTTCAAGCAGATCTCACTAACAGAATCATTTAATAACGGGATAGATTTGACAAGTCTGAAGATATACAGCTTGATTTATAAGTTTTCAACAAGTCCTGGAGGTATATCAGTATCAAGGACACTATGGGAGAGCTCTGTCAGACAAAACTGGATTTAAAGGGACACCTGACATTAAAGGAAAAATTGGGACACATATACTGGCATATAGGAGAATAGTGAGAGCAGATACTCAACACCAACCCAGATCAAACCCAAGGATGACAACTTGGGAGCTATCCCAAATACTAAAGCAGGCCGCCCTTAGTAACAGAGATGTTCTCCAGAAAAGGAGGAGAAGGGTCTTTAGATCCTAAAGGTCCCTATTAAAACATCATCACACGTGCACATGGTTATAAAATCAGACTTGAAAAAGCAAAATACACTAAATATTTGCCAAAGATCTAGAGCATTACTACTGAAAAGTCTGGTACCTAAACCAGCAGAAGTGGCATCACCTGAGAACTTGAAAGACATACAAAGTTGGAGGCCCCACCTCCCGACCTCTAGAGTGGGCATTTATATTTTAATAAGAGCCCCAAGTCATTTTCATACATATTAAAGTTTGAGAAGCAGTGTGCTAAAGAACGTCAGCAAGTTTTAAGTTGCTCAACATCCTGATTCAACAAGCTTACAGTGTAATTAGGGAAACTATCAAACAAATAGAAAAGATAAATGAAACTTAAGAACAAATAATCTTATAATTAGAAACATTTATAATGGAGTTATTTTAGCCCTGTCCTTGATAATATCGTTGTTGTAGAAAAATATTTAAAATTCCAGCTTTTTGGCTGTTATTTATGTTATACAAATGATCAGGTACACCACCTGAGTGCTTATGCAAAGGTTTTAGAAGTCAAACACGACATTTCCAAGGAAAGGATTAATTGGAATCTGTTACCTGGTAGCAATTTTACCTGCTAGACTGATCAGATGACGGTCGTGGTGGTAGTGGTTCCACTGAAAATAATTCTTCACTGCCCTGCATGGCATCTATGCTAGTACTAGCCAGGGTAAATGGTGCAGTTGGACGAGCAATCCCCATTCTGACAGGAACAATCAGTGACTCTGCTACGTTGCACAATTCTTCCACAGCATAAGGTAGCAATGCTTGGAATACACGCTTGCATTTTCCAATTGGCTGTGGAATAAAGTTGCTAGAACAAAAAGAGAAATATAAGCAACCTATCTCTTCATATACATAAATCACTATCACAAAAACAGTGTGAAAATGGTATCCAAGCCAAAATCAAAAAGGATGCCTTACTTTTTCTTTTTGGATGAAGCCATTTCCACACTCAGAATGACAAAAACTCTTGCCACTGAACGTAGAAACCTCATTGTCACAGCAATAGCTTCTTCTCTACGTCCAGGTGTGTATTTGTTTTGGAGTTCTTTCACTAGTGTACCTAGTAGAGTATCTAAAAGCTTTACAAAATTATATTCACTCTATTAATGTTAAGATATTTCATACGATGTTTAGACACTCATAAAGTTATAAGTTCTAACGTTTTTTAAGCATTAACATTTCATAAAACCTCAAAACAAATTTAACCAAAACATTTATAAGGTCAATTTATGAAATATACCTGCCAATGTGCTTGACATATAGTGATTCCTAAATGTATGATTTCTTATTTTTTGTCCCACAGTCCTCGGTATATCAACTAATATTTAGAAGAACAATACCAAATATATCAAATCAGAGGAAGAATATGTTTAACTCAGTCTGGGGCACTTTCCAAAACAGCAAGGCAGACTCAACTGTTGATATGAATAAATTCATAATCCCATCTCTCCCTCACGGAACCTCTGTTACTTTCTAGTCTCTTTTCTGTGTGTAGTTTCTTGTATAAATATTAGCTACAGAAAACACCCAATTTTCATAGTTTGGTTGTTGTTTTTAATGTTATTTACAATAAGATTTATTTTTAAATTACTGCATGACATTCCAGTAAGTGGTCAGGTTATAATTTGATTCAAGATTACACTATTATTGGGATGATAAAAGTATTTTTCTGTTTTTAAATTTTACATTATTCTGTGACATGCCTTTATTTTTCTCATATCGTAAATTTCTTTATGACAGGTTCTGAGGGCACTGATAGTTTTATGGCTTTCCAGAGAGAAGAAGAGATGCAATCCCACCCCATCCCTATCTGAGTGTGTTATTACCATAACCTCATTAGCACTGGATCTTGAGGTTTAAATTCTTTCCTAGTTTCACAGCAAAGAAGAGTACTTTAAAAGCATACTTTTCAGGTACTTGCAATACATATTCAAAGAACTTACCAAAATATCTGCTGTACACTTAACTATAAGGCAATGAGTGAAACAGTCCAGTCGAATTGTGCCACTTTGCTGACTGAGGTATACTTGCTCCTCTGGCAAAAGATGGCCTATTCTACTGCTGGCACTAAGACTTGAGGAGGAAGGAAAAACAGAATGAACTGTAAAAGGTCTACACTAATGTAGGAAATACATAAAGCTAAAAAGGTTTTAATGAATACGTACGGGTCTTTATTCTCCTGCGACCCAAACATAATCATAGATTTCAAGGCATTCCAGTCCTGTAGAACACGCTCCAATGCAAGCTGGGCAAATCTTGGAGGCTCTAAATCATGATCAGGCATATCTGAATCTAAAATGAAAAAGAAATAGTGACCAAAACAAAAATAAAACATATTGCTTCCCACAAGTGTCATAAATGTCTAATTTACTCACCTTCAGGACTGGCTGTTTTTCGGTTACGATCTTCCCTGATTCGAGGTGGTCTGTACTGGCAATGCTCCACCGTCTGCCTTGCGACTGTCTGTACTAAGAACAGTAAGAGATGCTCTCCCCTGCAAAATAGAATGTTGTCGTGAGAAGGGAGGCCGAAAAGCTACTCAGGTATGCTGCGCTCTTCTGATTTAACTTACTGTAAGTCCTAAAAATCCTACTTGCCTGCTGTTTGGCAGAGTAACCAGATTAGTAGCAGTGAGCAGGCGATAAAGTAGATCAAGACGAGCCGATTTCTGTCCAGCAATAAGAGTTTTACATTTACATTTCTCCCAACAATCACAGTAGGCTGTTGGTGACGTCCGTTTGAGTCTATAGAGAATTTATACACAAGTACAAAAACTGAAAGTTTTTAAACATACAAAGGTTTATGTTGACATTATGAAGGTATAACTCACTGAAACCAGAGAGAGCCCTTGTTAATTCCTAAATGCAAAGTATAACTGTCAAAGCTTATATAACAAAAGGATTACTTGGTAGTAATGACATCTATAAACCAACACAGAATTCCTATGAGAAGAGGTACTCTAAGGTATAGCCACTTTTGGAATTTCTTCCCTAATTCCCCACCGCTCCAGTCCAGTTCAAGTGGTCCTCCCATATGACCTAATGAACCCTATAACTCTATGGGCAGATATTTCTTGCTTGTGGCCTCTGATAGGATTGGGAACACTGTCAGGACTATTCACCACCACCACCCTGGCATCTAGTACCCTTGGCAAATGATCAATAACAACAGATTATCACACTTTTAGGTGCTTAAAATAAGGAAGACAAAAATACCAACCAGAATTCTTTTAACAAAAATTATAAATAAGCAATGCAATATCTATTAAAATTTTTCACTTGTCCTATACAATTACTTAATGGTATAGTAGATGGTTTTTACAGTCCAATTCTCTATTATAACATTTGTAGCCATTTATACTGAAGTCCCTATCCATAATCCTAAAACACCACAGATGTTGGTGCTAGGTATTTCATTGCTTCTCAGGTCTGTGAAAACCAACAAAACTAGTTGTGGTAACTGTTGCTGAATGAAAGATTGTTGCATTTAGTTTAAGTAAGACACAGTCCAAACATTCACCATGATTCCTTCCAGGCCTATGGCAATTTTCTCCTAGTATACCCTACTACAGGGCACCTGAGACCTCTGCTGCATAATACACTCGGGAACATTCTGTAGATATATTTCTCAAAATACTAATCTGATCCTAGTTACAATGTATAATCACCTACTTTTATTTAAGGAGGGCAATGTTACAACTAGCAAAGAAACCAAACATTTCACAGTATAGTTTAAATCAAGAATCACATTATTATACATAAACTGACTTAAATAAGAGAAACATAACCTCATGCTTTCTAAATTAAAACATGACTATCGATTATTTCCATACAGCAATATAAATCTAAACAGTTTATAATATTAAACTAAAGAAAACTAGAATTGTACTCACTTGCAATCATGACCTTTATGACAAACCCTTGCACATTCCGTACAACAACAAAGTGACTCCAGCAAGCCACAAGTTCGACACTCAAAAATATCCTAAAATTAAGAGTGTACTTTTAAAGGAATAATTATAAGTATGCGTATATCTCATCATAATTATCATTTCTGGTATTTTCTAAAACAATTCAATCTCAAAATTATTGTGCTTTGGAAAACTAGGACTTATAAAGGGCTACAGCAAATACACAGTTTATAATATACAAACAGAAATATTACCAGTTGAAAAAAATAATTTGTATCATCCCCAAAAAGGCACTGTAGTTATAAAATCTGTATCAAGATTTGCAGATCAGATTATACTACCCAGTGAAAATTTCCACTTTTCATGGTATGCCATATTTAACTGAGCAATCAGCTCTTCTGCCTCATTTACTTAGGAATTAAATCAACTTTCTTCATATCAGACTTAACAATTCCAAAGCTGAAAACTGTAAGTCTAGTGATAGTCATAGGGAAAAAAGACACAAAGATATGATTAACACAGGAAAATGTAAAAATAACTTACCTGGTTAATGTGCTCTGCTCCAGTCCATGTAAAACTGCAAGTGTCATTACAACATAAGACATATAAAGGAGAGTCATCAGGGTTGGTACCTGATGGGCAAACCATTCCCATGAATACATCTTCCTCTTTTTCACTTGAGGATACTTCAGCTAAAAAAGCAAGAACACATCAGTTCATCTTGCAGCAAAGGACTTAATTAGCCATCCAATGTCTTCAAATGGAAGGCCTTAGCATACACACAGTATAAACCAGAAATTATATATCAATTTTAAAAAGTGATATACAAAGATGACATGCAAAGAAATCTAACCAACTCTGGAACAATGTAAAGCATAATTATATCATACCCACATACGACGCCCATAAATAAACACACTATACATCAGCCATCTGAATCCTTAACTCTGTTTCAGGCGGTTAAGACTCAAGTCCCGGCTCTATTTAGCAAATTATAGACCATCTCATAAACTATCAGTATTTTAAAAAGATAACTACTTTAATCTTTCAAAGGCTGGAAGGTAAGAATTGATATTCCTTAATGCTTTCTATTTAGTAGGAATTCTAAGTCAGAAATAACAAGACATTTGTCTATTATTCTGTAAAGTTATATCACTTAACACCAATTAACTACCAAGAGGTTCTATGAGTAACCCATCTTATTTTCCAAAGATTTTACACTGTTCATTATGGAGTATTTTTAAATCAATAAATTTATATTAGTTGTATTTTGATGGAAAGTTGGAAGATACAGTACACTTCAAGAAAGAATGATAACACATGAATTTCACACACACACACAAATCTTGATCGTTTCCAACCAATTGTATCATTTACATATATGGAAATTCAGTCTGAATAATTATAATATGTGTACAGAAGAGAATCTATCCAAACTGAAAAATATGTAACTCATTTAGGATCTGAAATAAATTACCTTTTGCAATTTTCTGAGCAGTTTCCAAGATGGTAATTGCAGCAGGATAAGCTCGGCCACTTACAGCTGACATAAATGGGGTCATCCCTCTTGCATCCCTAAAATAAGAAAAATTATATGTAAAAATATTAATTACTACTTATTTTCCTTCCTGATAAAATAAATGTTCATGATAAAACAAAAACCTAAATTTTGTTTTAGTCTTTCACATATAAATATACAACTCAATCAAGCTAAACATAAAAGCCAGTTTGTATTCATTTAGTGTACACTACATGATATTGAGACGGTCTCTTTCACTCAACAGAGCTTAGTAGTAGAGGGAGTATCGTGCTGGATTCTGATAAATTGTTTTAAATTTACATAACTGTTGTCCATATAGTGTCAGAAGATAAACTTTAATAGTAAAAGCTAAGCTAAGCTAAATCTTCATATGAAAACTGTATCAAAACCTCTTACTTGGCAGAAAGAAGTTCTCGTAGATAGGGCTGGAGAACCACACTGTCACATAACAATTTTAATATAAAATGAGCATTCGCCTTTCGATCCTTGGATTCTACTACAGATGGCTCTGTGGAAGGACCTGTAATTAAGCAGATCCATTTGGTACAAAACAAGAATGAAGAAGACACAGTAAAGGAATATTCTGGGCTACTCTGCCTATGGGGTACATGAGCACATAGATAATAGGGCACACTGCCTATGGGGTAGCTAGCCCTGCTCTGCAAGGAGCAGTTAACAATTTTTTTTTAAGAATATCCTGGAATAATATATCAGGCATATAAGCCACCAGAACAATACTCTAGTATCAGTAATAAATTAACTTCATCACAAAGAATTTAAACCTATGAACAACATTTTACAAATCTCATCTGATTTCTAAATGTATGTACATAGACACCACATATTTGCACTGACAGATGGAAGGTAATTCAGAGAATTAGATGTTTTTCAAGCAAAGAAAAGTCTCTGTGAAATAAAGTGTAGATCTGTAGAACCCTATATCCAAACTGTGTCCTTTTTTCTTCCAGATGACTAGGCAGACAAAGAGTACAGATTCTTACCTGGAATAGTGGAGGTGCTTGGTCCTTGACCAGTACCGGTCGCTGCTGTGGTAAGAGATCCCACAGCGGGGGCCAGGATAAAATCAATGTCACCATCTTTCAGTAAACAGAACAGTAGGATGTATATCATTATAGGCAACATATTCCTAACATGTTCTCTTAACTGGCCTTAAGGCTTTTCTCTGCAAGCCAAAGGTCAAACAGGATAGAGTTTAAGTGGAAACTTCTTTTCCAAACTATAAGAGAAGGAATCCACTAGGCAAATCTATTGACTTATCTTGATAAATTACTAATAAAGGGATTATTGAGCTTCTTACCGGTACAGAAATAAATATTTCAGTAAAAGTGGAACACCTGACAAGAGTTCTGGAATTTTAATTTTTAAAATATAAATACCTTAAATCTAATTTTTATAGCTAAACTAGTTATAATATTCATCATACTACTTTCAAATCTCTCAAATTTCTACATATCCCTTTAAAATGTTAAAATTATTTCCTTTCATGACCTGCTCTTTTTGTTAAACACTAAATGAAATTAAATAACAGCTCTTACCAGGATCCATCGCAGGAGGGTCAGGAACCCAACTAGGGGGAGCTATGGGGGGTGAAACTGGATCCTGGTGGTCACTGGATGAAGCTCCAGCTTCATGTCTACCCAAACCAGCTGCTCTCAACGAACGTCTCATCATTTCCCGTAATCTCAAACTAAAAGAACATGAACAAAATCAGAGCTCACTACCATATCTACACATAATGAAATGGTGTACAGAACTTCTCATCTGAGAAGATGAAAGTATGTCCTACAAGCAAGCACTCCAGGCAAGGGAAGTGAAGTACAAATGCCAATTCTGGAATCACAGAATAAGTCAGTGAGGGATAGAAATAAAACTGGGGGCTCCTAGTACACCGTTCAGCACTAAAGTCACTATCTTAAGCTCCCACACAAACTTAAGCACAGGGAACGAAAGCTGCGGTGAAGTAAGATTAGAAATAATCTTTCATACAGTTCAGATAAAAGAACAGCTAAACATTAAAACGAAAAGTTTCTATCCCCCATTTATAATCAGTAATAATTAAGTTTAATAGTAGACATCAGCAATCATACTGATTAGCACAAAACCAGTATTGTTCAACACTAAATCCCTTTTATAATCTCAAAAGCAACTGAACTAATATCCACGCAATGAGTAGTTTTAAAACAAACACCAATTTAGATTTTTACACACAAAAAAAGAATTTTTAACAGTATAACTTGCATCCCAAAGAAATGAATGAATGAAACTAGAGTTTATAAAATGTGTTGTTAGATTAATGTGTGGGCATGATTTTTTTTCCTCCTGCTATAAAAAAAAAAAATACTGTACAGGTGTACACATTACTAAAAAGAAAAAGAAATAATCACAAACACAGAACTCGTTAGGGGAAGTGGGAACTACCTGTATGAAAATCTATACTTTACCTTTGAATAAAACCTTACAACGGCTACAAAATTAATACATTTAGAACTAACAATGATTTAAGAGAGCACAAAAGGCAAATCCCTTCACTCAGTCACAATTTTAGAGCTTGTAAATGGATAAAGAGTAAAAATTTCATGTTGAGGGCCAGACAACACATAAGGGACTTCATTCTCCCATGTAGAATTAATCTCAGACATGACATTCTCATGTGAAAGACCTAACACCTTACTAGATACGCATAATACATCTAGAAATAATTTCAAGTTTTATTAATGTTTAAATCTCTAATTGCAATTGTTATTTAATTGAGGATAAATGTGTTTTTCCATATCAATACATTTTTAATTTTATAAGGAACTTTTTTTAAAAAGGCATTCACAAAAATTACTTTTAGAGGCTATGTTCAGGAACGTATCTATTTTATAAGACTTATTTATGACTTTTTTTGGAATAAAAACACTCTAGAAGATTCTGCAATGTAAATGTTACTGTCTCAAATAATATATTTGCCATTATAGTATTCACTATTAAAAAATAACTATAGTTAATTCTTTTATAGTATCAATATCTTCTTTTTTCCAATTTAGAAACTGGAGTTTAAGAGTTTTTATAATGTGGATGGGAGCATGGCACAGTGACTGTTTCAGTCCAGGTCACTTCCCTGTCCAAAGACATCACCGAGAGGAAAAGGAAGACTCCTTACCAGTAACAGCACACACCATGGTGACTGTTCACACTGTGATGCTCCTATACAATTTTAATTAAGCTCAACAGACACCTGGTATCCTAACGTGTCTTGCTCAAAGCACAAAGAAAAAAAAAATCAGCAATAATTGGGAGACACTACAAATAACCTGAAAATAAATGCATGTTTTGGCCTTTTCAAGAATGCTTACACCAGAGTCATAAACTCAATGGCTAATGGGTCAGAAAGGTAAAATAAGGGCAGTCAGGTGTAAGAAATAGGGGTAGTGACAAGCTAGAGGCACACATGCTTATCTAAAGGCATTCAAATTAAAGGAAAAAAAAAAATTTAACATTGCGCAGGCCAAACAAAAAACATGTGGGCTATTCTCCAACTTCTAGCTTAAAGCAGATTAAGAATAAATGAAGATAAATTGAGACCATAGTCTCATCTTGAACTTGCAAACTCCCAACTTTGTTGCTGTGATGTAGTCAATTCAATATTAAATGAGGGGGTCATTCCTTGTCATTTTTAAAATTGTCCTTAACCTCTTTTCTTCATTAGGTCTTGGGAACATTTTTAAGTACAATGCCCAGCTCCTCATATAGATTCTTAAAAAACAAAAAACAAAAAACAAAAAAAGAAAATTATTCTTCAAGATGTTGTACACAATTCATGAAGATTCACCTGTATCCTCAGTGGCTGAGGACAATACTGAGGAGATACCACCTTGGCTGCTAAGATTCAGAGTTTTGACATTTCTTCGTATAGGCTTGCCTGGAGTCATCGTATTTTCTGACAATATGGAAGAATTCAAGGATGATGTAATTTCCTCTTTGTAAGCACGTTATATCCATGCTACAGAAGCCTTAGAATCCAGTCATGTTCAAACATAACACTGTGACAAAAAAGCGAAGGTCATGTGTCTTCCAGATTAACAATCTCTAGAGTACATACACCTGCAATCAGATGCATCAATCAAGCTTTCCACTAAATCTGCCCTTTGTACTCAGGAACTATTGAGTCACATAATAAAACTTCTGAGTCAAATCATCATCTGAAGGCATTTAACAGTATTCCATTCAATATTGAAATTGCATCAGTTTTGAGCTTACAGCTCATGAATCCCAGCCTGCATACTCATCAAGGGGCATCGCCTAGAAAATCCATTGGAGGCTAGAGGAGGGTTTCACTTCAATGAAGCAGTCTGTGGACTTCCTACTGCCCGGCGTGGATAATAAGACTCCTGTGCTTTCATCTGTTCAACCAGCAGCCCTGAGTTTGAACTGGTTAAGAGCACTGCAGTGAAATCTTCGGCAAATTCCTCAAAGGAGCTTACTCTGCAAATTATTTCTGTGAGCAACACATCACCCACTCTTGAAGCTCCTTTTAGTCTTTGCCTTCAAAATAATCCTGACATGAAAAAAAGATGGCAGCACTGGCATTGGACCAACCATATCAGAGTCCAACTTGATTTGCACCTGTAATTTCCCTGAGGAAATGAAATACCTGAAATAATTCAGACACTAATTTCTTCATGAAGAATTTAAGTTGCTTCCCACTTTAGACCAAACACTTTGTCTGCCTAATATAGTCCTGAATAAATAAACTGGTGATAATTTCCATTTTGTTTAGTCTATATAACGCTTTTGCACTGTTTCAAATTATAATTTGGTCACCCACGAATACTTTTTGATAAATCTCACTTCAGGATGTTTTTGAACCTGGGAAAGTATCAACTTGGATCAACTTGGTAGCCTTCCTGTTGCCAATTTAAGAATACACATTTTTAAAGGAATAGTTAACTACGAAACAGAAAATAGGCAAGGAGAATCTTCATTTTAAGCAGACTTTGCAACCTACCACATTAGCACATAGTAAGCAGTGCTTCCATTAATGATCTTGTCAAGCAGACAATAAATTTTTTTCCTACAGAAAGAAAACTATATCCTGAATTCTTTATATTCATTATCTAGTCAAATACCTAGCAATATTTAATGTGTTATAAAAGTTTGTCCATCCCAAAACTCAGCCTGAAAATTTAAACATCAAACATCCATAATATACATCAGCCTTTCATTTTTTTCCCAGATCAAGATATCTGAGAAACTGACCTAAATAAGCAATCTGAAAAGATTAAGGTTCCTTCAATTATTATACTACTTGTTCTTCAAATAAGACAGTAACTTCCTAGGAAGCAAGATGATGAATTTAGAACAAATTAAAAGAAACAAATTTAAACTACTTGTCTAAATTATCTCAAATTTATTAAGTGTCCCAGCTCTACCTTAAACTTTAATTTGTTAGATTATTTTTCCCAGGGTGTTATTGGGAGGAACAAAAATGAAACAAAAAAGGACCCACCAATTCATGTACACGACAGGTAAGAGATACACTGCTCTCTGTACTTGGTTTTTTCCTCCAATTAAAGTTTCCTGGTAAAAATCACATTACCTTCGGCTACTTGACGATCCAGCCCGATTACCTGGGCCATTACTTGAGACAACTGATATTGCATTTGCAATGGCCTCAACAGCAGAAAGCCTTTCTGCAAATGTATTTCTTTCAGAACGCTCCGCTTCTGAAAAATGAGAAAAAATTAAGATCAATTTAAGTTTTAAAACTAATACACTGAGTATGTACAGTCCACTAAACACTAATTTCTATATATTTAGTACTCTAATTCACATATTAGATAACCAATTGTTCAATTTTTCCTCCTTAGAGCAACTAACAAGACAGATTGAACTATAAGATCTTTCATATGTGATTTATTTCCTTATTCCACCTTACTTCTCAATCCACGAAGGGAAAAAATAAGGTCATTAATAAGAAGACTGAAATTTAGCTTTCACAATTAAAATAGAAAAAGACCTACTTACCAGTATTTCAGTCTTAGTTTATGTATTATGTATAATACTTACTGATTCAATGATAATGATAGAAAGGTCAGAAACCTGCAAACCACTATTCAAAAATGTAGCTACCAGAATATCATCAGCAAATTTAAAATTAAAAAAAAAAAATTATGAATTACATATTTACACTGTTCTCAATTTCTGCCTTCATTTAGCCAATTAAAAAGTTTATGTCAAAAAAAAAAAAAAGCTTATTTACCTTCCAAAAACATAACACCTCACTAAGTGATTTTTCTCCTCTATATTCTAAAGATCTAGATAAAAGTTGCCTCAATGTAACTTGGCTTAACTTGCTAAATAATTCTCATGTAATAAATGTCATCTGCAATTATAAAATCAGTAAAGTTCATTTAGTATTATATATCCAGTTTGTATATATCATATAGTATTAAAGACAATAAAAACACACTAGTGGAAAATTTTGTTACATACCCATCTTTACCTTCCGAGAAAGTAAAAAAAAAAAAAAAAAAAAAAAAAGGACACACAAATCTTTATAGTGATTTGCTTTTCTTTAACAACTGTTACATTTTCAAAATTGCCTAAAAACTCCCTTTAAAGACCTTGCTATAGTTCTTAATCTCACCCTCTTCTTCTTTAGTTTCTTTATTGCTGGTTGGAAAGCAAACTGATACACAAGCATGCAAAATATTTCGATTTCCATCACATCTGTGGCTGATGAATGTCTGTAGCATCTGTAGATTCTGCTCTAAAACAACCGCTTGCTCAAGATTCATTAGATATTGTCGACAGGCCTCATAGTCACAGCGCAGAATGTGTTGCATTAAGGTTTGTTTCTGTGCTCAGACAAATTAGGGGGAAAAAACCTCAATGAATTTGAGTAGCACATTACATATATTAAAAATTTCTCATGGCCAACACAATAATATATAATCAGATTTGCAAATAAGTAGAGACAGTTTCAGGTGGCCTATCAAAAGAAACAGAACTTAAGGGTAGACTTTAAGCAGAACATACAATCGACAGGAATAGAGAAGGGAGGATAAACTTTATGTTAAGGACAAGTACATATTTTTAGCTTTCTCAACTAACTCAACTCTGCAACTGAAACGGGAAAGCAGCCACATACAATGCATAAATTAATAGGAGTGGCTGGATTTGGCCTTTGGGCCATAGTCTGCCAATCCCTGGTTTTTACTTCATGTTATATAACTATCTAATTAGAACCCTATTAATAATGATAGCCAATTAAGCAAAGGATATAAATTTTATTCCAGGCTTACTCTCACCTTCTTAGGCTTGTGTGTGTGTGTCAGACAGCGTCTCACTCTGTCATCCAGGCTGCAGTGCAGTGATGTGAACACAGCCCACTACAGCATCAACCTCCTGGGCTCAAGTAATCCTCCCACCTCAGCCTCCCATGTAGCTGGCATGTACCACCACAGCAGGCTTATTTTTTGTGGAGGCAGAGTCTTGCCATGTTGCCCAGGCTGGTCTCAAACTCCTGGGCTCAAGTGATGCCCCACCTCAGCCTCCCAAAGTGCTGGGCATGTGCAACCTACACCCAGCCCTCTTATGCTGTTAAAGTTTATATGAAAACCAAAACCTTCAATTCTGCAGGAATCATGACAGGTGTAATTTAATTAACAAAGACACAGTGGTATTGGTAAGTATTTATAGAACATATCATTTGCTTTCTGACAAATAGCATGAACATACCAAGAAGTTCATTCTTTCAGAATGGAAAACTGTAGTTGTGGAATATTTAATGAACCGAATATAAAGCTTTAGTTTTATAAAATAAAGTCATTCATTTTAACTATAACTAGAAAAAGGCAGGTGGGAAAAGAGCATGTGGGAGTATAAAGGAAAAAAGAAAACTGCATTTGAACAACTTGTCACCTTCTGGAAAACTGTCAAAATAAGCTCTCTCCTCTCCCCAACTTGAGAGCGGGTGGAGAATAGATGTCCACACAGGAAAACACACTTAAACAACTATTTTCACTAACAACCACACGTGAGATAGGCCACTTTGACTGTGGAACTAACTATGGCTCTGAAGTCACCTCATCAATAGCAAGCTCCAGTACACAAAGAGCTTAATACTAAACGTTCCAAAACATAGGGAAATTTATACATAATATGTTAAGAGAAAATGTCAAACAAAGTCTCCCTGAAAACAAAGAACAGAGTACTTTCAAAGGGCAACTAAAATCAAGATATTTTGTGGTACACTGCTGTCATATACACTAGTTTCATGCAATAGCCAATTATTTAGTCAGAAGCAGCTACTACTCTACAGGAAACTCATCTCCAACCTGCCAGACTGTAGATGGGCTCTCACACTGAGGGTATCAATACTACTTAGTTGTGTTACAAGCAGAAAAGTTTACTCTGCATCATTGTATGTTACATCTGTCACTTATTCTTATAGCAAAAGGCAGAGTGAGTTCGATAAAAAATTTCTTGTGGGACTACTGTGTGGTAGGCCCTAGTCACTGAGGTATAAAGACTAATGATGACACACCTTATCCCTACCTGTGGGATGATGACTCTACCTGTCAGATGCTGACAAAGTGAAGAGGTCACAGAATCAAATGGCTACACTTGAAGTAATATAAATGAGTGAAGGAGGCTGTGTGTAAAAGAGATAACAGAAGTTGTATACTAAATGGCATCACTAGCACTTGGAGCAACAAACTCTAAGTAGTGAGAACTGCAATGAATTGTAAAGACCAGTCTAATGTTTTTGGGATATAGATTACAAGGCCCAATCTCACCAGATCTTCTATCTTTTGAGAGCAACTGAGAATCTAGATTTTAAATATAAATCCTGTGGTTTTTCAGTATTGGTAACCCATCAAGAATTCTAAAATGATATGAAGGCTATTTCTAGACATCAAGTTCAGACCACAGCTACCTCTGTATCATCACCTCCTTTAGTTTGAAACCACTAGTGCAATAGGTTACAAGCAAACCTAAGCTAAGAATGAGTCTGGGTCTCTATTTTAGATGCAGTTCTAAAAAGTACTGTTCACCTCCAACCTAATGGAGGGTGAATATGCCCCCATATTAAACTCCATTTCCATCCTTTATAGAAAAACTGCTCAAAAAAGTTGTATTTATCTTCAGCTCCTCACCTCTCATTTTCTCCTAAGTTCACTCTAACAATGCTTTCATCCCCGCTATCAACAATGACCTAGATGGAGCTAAATCCAACAGTCAATACTCAGTATTCACTTCACTGACCTACTGCATCATTTGACACAGTTGGTCCCAGCATCCTGATTGACACGTGCTCTTCATTTGACTTCCAGGACACAATTCATTCTAGCTTTCCTCCGGCCCTGTGGATGTTCCTTCTCGATCTCTTGTGCTCGTTCCCCTTTATCACCCTGACATTTAAATGTTGAGACTATTCTCAAGGCTCAGTCCTTGGACCTTTTCTCCTCACAACCTCTATGATCTTGTTCAGTATAATTTCTCTAAAAAAAAAAAAACTCCCAAGTAAATTTCTCCAGCTTGAGCCTTCCTCTGTTAGTCAGACGTATACATCTAACTTTCTACTCACCATCTCCTCTTGGTTCAGGAATCTGTCGATAATCTTCTAATAGACAACTTAAATTTCACCTGTCTAAAACCAAATTCTTGAACCTTCACCTTCACTTCTTCTATCAGAAGAGACATCTATTACAATGTCTTCACATTCACTTCCTCTATTGGAAGAGACATCTTAAACTTCACATGTCTAAAACCAAACTCTTGAATCTTCACCTCTACAGTCTTCAACTCAATGACAACTTCATTCTTCCAAAATCATTAACCCTCTTGCTTCGTCTATTTGATACCCTACATTTAGCCACTAGCAAATGCATTAGTTCTGCCTTAAAAAGATACCTAGTACAGTCATGTGCTTCATAAAAACATTATGGTCAATGATGGACCACATATATGACTGTGGTACTGTAAGATTATAATGGAGCTGAAAAGTTCCTATTGCCTAGTGACATCATAGCTGTCGTTAAATCATACTGTTTGTGGCAATGCTGGCATAAAAAAACCTACTGTACTGCCAATCATATAAAAGTACAGTACATACAATTTATGTACAGTATAACATCTGATAATGATAAAAAAACTAGGTCACTGATTTCTAAAGTATTTACTATACTTTCTTTGGTTATTTTAGAGTGTACTTCTTCTATTTTTTTTTTTAAAGTTAACTAAAACAGCCTAAGACAGGTCCTTCAGGAGGTATTACAGAAGAAGGCACTGTAAATTGTACATTTTTTTAAAAGGCAATAAAAAATTTTAAAAATAGAAAAAGTGCTTAATACCTGGGTGATGTAACAATCTGTACAAAAAACCCTGTACATGAGTTTACCTTGCAGTAAAAGCTCACACGTACTCCCAAGCCTAAAAGTTTTTTTTTTTTTTCAAAAAAGAAAATAAAACTCTGACAAAAACAAAACAAACAAAAACCTTAAGGATATAGGAAAGAAAACATTTTAGATAGCTACACTGTGTGTGTGTTTTAAGACAGTCTCACTCTGTCACCCAGGCTGGAGTGCAGTGGCATGATCTCAGCTCACTGCAACCTCCACCTCCAACTACCAGGTTCAAGCCGTTCTCGTGCCTGAGCCTCTTAAGTAGCTGAAATTACAGGCACAACCACGCCCGGTTTTGTTTTGTTTTTTTTAAATTATTATTATTATACTTTGAGTTCTAGGGTACATGTGCATAACGTGCAGGTTTGTTACATATGTGTACTTGTGCATGTTGCTGTGCTGCACCCATCAACTCGTCAGCACCCATCAACTCGTCATTTACATCAGGTATAACTCCCAATGCAATCCCTCCCCCCTCCCCGCTCCCCGCGATAGGCCCCGGTGTGTGATGTTCCCCTTCCCGAGTCCAAGTGATCTCATTGTTCAGTTCCCACCTATGAGTGAGAACATGCGGTGTTTGGTTTTCTGTTCTTGTGATAGTTTGCTAAGAATGATGGTTTCCAGCTGCATCCATGTCCCTACAAAGGACACAAACTCATCCTTTTTTATGGCTGCATAGTATTCCATGGTGTATATGTGCCACATTTTCTTAATCCAGTCTGTCACTGATGGACATTTGGGTTGATTCCAAGTCTTTGCTATTGTGAATAGTGCCGCAATAAACATACGTGTGCATAATTTTTGTATTTTTTATAGAGACAGGGTTTTGCTATGTTGCCCAGGCTGGCCTCAAACTCCTTGCCTAAGTGATCCACCCACTTTGGCCTCCCAAAGTGCTGGGATTACAGGTACCATCCACTGTGCCTGACTGTGTACAATGTGTTTTAAGTGTATTATTACAAACAAATCAACAGTTTTAAAAAAATTTAGTGTAGCCTAAGTGTACAGTGTTTATAAAGTCTACGGCAGTGTACAGTAGTAACATAAGCCTTCATATTCACTTACCACTCACTCACTGACTTACCCAGAGCAACTTTCAATCTTCTAACCTTCATTTGTGGTAAATGCCCTATCAGGTGCACCTTTTTTTTTATCCTTTAGACCATATTTTTACTATACCTTTCCTATGTTTATGTAAACAAATACTTATCACTGTGTTACAAATGCCTACAGTATCCAGTGTAGAAATAAACTATATAGGTTTGTACCCTAGGAGCAATAGGCTATACCATCTAGGTTCATGTAAGTGCACTATATGATGTTTGTACAACAATGAAATCACCTAACAATGTGTTTCTCAGAACGTATCCCTGTCATTAAGCAACACAAGACTATGTATTTAGAATCTAGTCACATTTCACTCATAACTCCATCCCCTGGGCTAAGTCACTATCATCTCCCACCTGGATTATTATCATATCCCTCCTAACTGGCACTCCTACTTACTCACATTCACCCTAGTACTCTCAGCACGTCGTAAGTGATCCTTTTAAGATGTTCAGTGATACCAGGTCAATCTTGGCTGAAATTGCTCCAATAGCTTCTAATGCACTGTCTCCACATCTAACAAATACTCAATGACAACATGTTTAAAACTACATTCATCCTTTTCCCTTATCCCATTTGTTCCCCCCTGTTATATTTCCTCCCTACCATCAAACATGTCCAAATCAGAAGCTTTATTAATTCTTCCATTTACAGCTAAAATCCAGTTACCAAGCTTTGTAGGTTCTAGTTCCTTAAGATCTCTTAAATACATCCCCTCCTTCCTTGTTTCCAAAAGTTGACATTTACTTTGTTTCTAACCTGGATTATTGCCTTAACTTCTTTTTTCTTTTTTTAGTGTTTCTTTTGTTTTGTTTTGTTTTGTTTTGAGATGCAGTCACGCTCTGTTACCCAGGCTGGAGTGCAGTGGTGCGATCTTGGCTCACTGCAACCTCCGCCTCCAGGGTTCAAGTGATTCTTGTGCCTCAGCCTCCTGAGTAGCTGCGATTACAGACGTGCGCCATCATGCCCAGCTAATTTTTGTATTTTCAGTAGAGACAGGGTTTCACCATGTTGGCCGGGCTGGCTTCAAACTCCTGACCTCCAGTGATCTGCCCGCATCTGCCTCCCAAAGTACTGGGATTACAGGCGTGAGCCACCACGCACAGCCTACATTAACCTTTTTATCTGATCTCTAAACTCCTGATCTCTGTCAACTGCTCTCTAAACACCCACCAGCCACTGCTAATCTTTTTTAAAAAATCAAAAGCATGTCATTCAATGGCTTATAATCCTCCTCCTCCTCCTCACTTTCAGGCTAAAGTTTAGGTAATGTTAGGTGAGCACACAAACACCCTAGTGCCTCTCTCCAGCCTTTTCAGTTGCTACTCACTGACCCATAGGATCCCTACCAGAATTCTGGTCATATCAAAAAAAAGTACTTTCTCCCAATTAAGATTCACAAAGGTTGCTCTTGGTGCCTGGGATAATACCTCCCAACTCCATCCCTGTGTCTAGGGGACGCCTATCTGATCTGTCCAGGTATCGTTTCTTAAAGGAAGTCTTTGGTACAGTCACAGTATGATTTATATCTCTCCCCTTTGTGCTCCTACAACATTGTGTACACCTTGCTCAAACACTTAAATTACATATAATCACTGATGTACTTGTCTATGTTGTCTTAATAGACTATTAGCTCTTTCAGGGAAGAAAGGGGCAATGAATGATCTATTTAAGATTGTTGCAAGATCTATTCAAGACTATTTAGTGGTGTTTTCTGAATAAAAATGCCTAGTAGTTTCAAAACTCAAATTACCTCTACAGCCATGATGATAATAGCAGCTTTCTTTTTGATTGTTGAATTGGCAGGAAGATTTATTAAAGAATGCACACCCATTCCAAGACTACTAATAGGTGGAAGATCCAGCCAATCGGGATCCCTTATTCCTCCCATGCAATCTTTGGCCATTGGATAGATAGTACCATTTCCATCTCGAAGAATAATGGGAGATTCCTATAATAATGGGAAAACAGTAAAGTTTGACTCCTAATCAAAAGATGTATCTGATTTTTACGACAGGCATATTTGTTTTCAAATTAGATTTTAGTAATAACAATAAGAAACCTAGTATTCAAATGTGTTAAATATTCTAAATTTTTGAATAATTTATTAACAAGCTAACCAGAGCCAGACAGACCCCCTAACTTCAGAAAAATGCCACTGTTGTCCTATCACTTTTCAAAAGCAAAAATGAGCCTCTACCTGTCCAGCAGTGAAAATGGCTACATTCCTCTCATTCTGACCAAGGAAAGCAATGCTGCTTGTAGGAAAATTATTTTCCTGTTCTGCTTTTCCTGTAGCAAGATCAAAGATACAGTATCGTACCCAATTTCCAGTCTTCAGAACAGCATGAACACCTTCAGAAGCACATAAATGAGAAGAAAAATTGTTATATATCTTATCTCTAATATAACATCTACAATACTTTAACTTCTCTGGCCACACTTGTAAGTCAATTCAAACAGATACATGCCATTCCATAATGTTACAGACAGGGAACAAAAAAATGCCAATGCCCTGAATTATTTTATCATATTCCCATTTCCTGAACAAGTATTAATGGAATATAGAATATGCCAGCTGAAAAAGTTACAAAATTTACCTTTGGAATCTACATTCACTGCTAATATTTCTGTTTTTTCAGGTATACAAAGCTTTTTAGGAGTCCTTTGGAAACAGTCGGGAACCTTCGGTGTTCCACCAGTTTTGACAACCTGCATGACACAAAAGGAATTTTGCTTTCAAACTCCATAATAAACTCAAGGAGTCAGTTCCAATATTCACTTGCTGAATGACTTCTTTACACTTACCTGCAATTCATCAATTCTAAGTAACCTACAATCCTGCAGGAGAGAAGAAGGGTCAGCATCTGGACCAGAACTGCTCTGACAATTTGTATTACTGGAAGTTCCTGGAAATTTTACAGCAACATAGGCACCATCCACTTTTAGCACCTGGAAGTATAGGCAAATTCAATGAACATTAAAATAAAATCAACATACAAATTCTATTCACTGAACTAATTTAACGTTAAAGGAATCCAATTCTTTGTATGTTTCTTCAACGATCACCAAGTTATAAAATTAACCTAGACAGACCCACCAAAGTTTTGCTATTGACATCTATATGCAAGGCTCATTTGCTAGAGAAAACTGACCCACGCAGCCACTGATTACAGTCTGTGAATGTTTTCAGCAATCAACTGAAAAACTTAAGTATATAGCCCATGGGATCCTCCCATCTCCCCTCTTAATTACATTAAAGCAGTTTTCTGTCTGACAGAACTTTCTTGAAAATGGCAACATTCTACACGGGCAGTGTCCAATGTGGCAGCCATTAGCTGTAAGTGGCTACTGAGCCCTTGAAATGAAGCTAATGTGACTAAGGTGCTGACTTTTTTAAGTTATTTGATTTTAACAAATTGAAACAGCCACATATACAGCTAGTGGCTACAATACAGTCAGCACAGGGATAGGGTCAGCAATGCACAGAAAGACAAGCACAGAACTTGAAACCAGGACAAATTTGGGTCCCGCTTCTGCTACTTGATGCTTTTTATTTTAAGCCAGTATCTTATTCTTAGAAGAAAACACCCACCCATAAACTACAGGTCTATTTTGAGAATCAAATGAAATAGTATATGAGAAAGACCTTTGTAAGCTGCAGAACCTGGTATATCTGCTCTTTCCTTTAAGTATAAATGAAAGACTATCACATTTCAGAAACTACTGAGTAATCCTGAAAACCTTTACTTTACAGACATTCTACAACTGCAAGTGCATTTTAAATATGTATCAGTAGAAGAGTGAAATTAATGGCATTCAAACTGATGATTTCTTAGAAGGCAAAACTTTCTTCAGGGTGAAGAGAAAAAGTGGAAGGTGACTTATAAAAAGATTTTTCAGTACTATGTAAGAATTTCAAATGTCAGGGAAGATGATCTCAATTAGAACTGTCTAACAGATCCAAAGAATGGGCTGTACCAAAAAGTAATGTATCTCTGTGCAACTTTTCTACAAATCTAAAATTATTCCCAAATAATAGGTTTTTTTTTTAAAAGCAACAGATCATCACAAATGCTCAAGGAGAGGCAAAATCTCTTTGTCAGGGACTGAGAAGATAGATCTGCATCAGATGCAGGGTGCAACTAAAGATACCACTGAAGCTAATCAGTAAAACAGCCCTGAAGAAAGGACTCAAATATGAACCACAAATCCCTGGATAACCAAGATCATTATAGTTCTGTTAGTAATTAATTCTTAGGTATTTTGAACAAACCTTGCCAACAGGAACATTCTTGACATCTTCCACAAAAACCACTTCCCGAAGAGACCACTGCTCTTCATTCACCTTTTCTTCTTCTTTTGGTGCAGGGGTTGACCGTCGTCGTTCTTAGACAACAACAAAATGGTAAGTACCAAAAAGAAAATGTAAAAGAGACTTTATAGATTTCATCTAAATTTATAAGAAAGATTATCTTTAAATGGATACTAAGTGAAGGTTCTCAAAAATTTCCTAAGCTACTGCTTTATGAATTGGAGTTTTCTAATCAATCTGTACTTCAAATAAATTCACAGTGAAAAACAACAATAACCATTAATGTTTAACTGTATTAACACTAGTATAAACAAGTGCAAAGAAATAGGATAAAATGTATTTTGTACTCCCAAAATTAGGGTTATCTAACCAAAGTTTAAAAAGGAAGATCTGCCAGATAGTTTTAAGAAAATTATCGCATAACTACTAAAGTCTAACTTTTAATTTCCTAAATTGCAAAGCAATTACATCATAAAATTTATTTTAAGGGACTTTTGAAAAAATTCTATCCATGGTGTGGTAGTAAGTTTATAAATTCTACAAATTTTGAGCAAAAGTTGTGACCAAGACATAACCAATTTACAATAATAAGAGTCTCAACAAAAGTGAGTAGACAGACTAGCTAGTGGCAATTATTTCCTTCTATTACTATAATGAATTTCACATATCTTTTAAAAACTCTAATTCTGAAAAACAACAGAAATAGTCAACACTGTAAATACCATCTTTCTTTTCAAAGAAAGTTATGCAAAAAAAAAAAAATCAAAGTAATAGAGATACAAATTATATAAAAAGATGTAAAAAATGATATGAGTTGCCTTAAATCAGAAACAAACTAAACACAGCTGTCTGCATGAGACCAATTTTGACCAATGTGTACAACAAATAAAACTTACTATATGGCATTGATGCACTGCTGGCAATTGAGGACGCATCACTACAGGTGGATGCTGGAGATGGTGGAGGACCCATTTCTGTTTTCACTGGCTCCTGCTTACTTTCAGGCCTGAGATAAGAAATAAGATTTTCCTTATAATTAGATAAATGAAATAATGGAAACTAGTATTTTTTAAAGACACCACAAGTATTTTCTTATAAGAGAATGAATATTAAAAATATTTTTATTAAATTGTGTATTTATACTAATTTTTTACTGTATATTTTTAAGACTCAAGAATAAAAGGTACACAATGCATACTTTCAAATAGTGGTTTAATATGGGAAGGAAAAATATAAAAGCTACCAACAACTTGAGACAATGATTCAGATAAGCTTTACCTAAAAATAACAACAAAATTTACACTTAATTTATCAACACAGCTTTATCAAAGCCTCTTCAGCATGTAAGTTTCACACTGCAACACTGCTAAGATTTGGATATGGCAATTTAACCGAAAAAAAAAAATGGTAAAGGCAAATAAGTAAAAAGCCCATTAGACCATTAATTTCTTAAGAGTTCAAAGAAGAAACTCTAGTCACAACGGTTTATAAAAATTTATTCTTAAATGATCTGGTGACAGGATTAAAAAACTGGCCTTCTTTGAGTTATTTAATACTCTGTTTAAGAAAATAACTACAGCAACTAAACGGCATTCTACAGATGGTACAAACATAAATATTTTTATTCATTAAAGGGTAGAAATCAGTTTTTAATCAGAAAAGCCACTGATTACTCACAAATTTGTTATTTATATACCTATTATAATCTGGACCATCATCTTAACCCTCTTGTCTCCTATTACTCTCATCAGAAATTTCACCTGAGTTTAGAAACAATCCAAAAGAAAGCTGGTATTATTTTCACTGGGATCTTAACAAGAGTGATCTGGATAAGCACACAGCGAATACTCCTGGCTGCTCCACAAGTGCTGCGATGGTGGGGAGAAGTCAATACTGACTAATCACTAGCATACCTTTAAAGTGAATGCATTTCGATGACTGGCAAACAAGGGTACTACTGACATGAAAAAGACTATGTTCTTAACATTTAATTTCACTTAGTTCTTTTGCTAATATTTGAAATGGCTGACTTAAAGGAAGATCTTGAAAAACTTCATAAATTACAGGCTTTAAATAGCATGTTCTATTCTAATCTTGTTTATATTTGTACACATCAAAATTATTTCAAATGTTCTTTACAAAGTTCGTAAGACAATGAAAATGTTTTGTTACTTTTATTTTTAGTACAAAATTCAACGTAATTAGAAGAAAAGTCTACAAATCTTTTTTTAAAAACCAAGACAGAGAAAGAACACTAAAACTAAAAGCAAAACCTTAATTAGGTATAAAGTGCAATAGCTTTGGTTTGTTAAAAATTACATTTAACTTAACAGTAATCACTGTTTCTACATTTAAGTTTGCACTTTTGACACTGAGAATGACAGCAGTAAAGTCAGTAAATTTATAATCATAACATCTGAGTATAAATGGAAAGTAAACTAAAAAAGTTTGGAACCTTAAAAAGCTGTAGGTACAGTAAAATCCCTATCATTTTTCAATGACTGAATACATTTAGAAAAAAAGAAAATACACTGATGTTTTAAATGTTATTTCTAGAACGTGATTATCACTACTCTCCCACATAACTATACTGGTCACCTATATTTTATAAGATTAAGAAAAAATGTTATTTAACAATTTTACTAAAGTTTTAAAGTTCACATACCAAACAACCAAATTACAGTACAAACGATTATTTTTAAAGATGAGTAGATGTTTCTAAAAGCACAGGTGTTAAGATCTCTGTACCACTCTCCAAACAATAAGCCAGCCCCAGAAATGTGGGGCTATACAAAATTCAGTGGTGTTTCTATTCACAAATCCCTTCAACCCAAAAAACGTTTACAAATTCTTTACAGATATTTCCCTCTTGAGTACATTAACCTGTAAAAAACCCTTTCAATAATCAAGATGTAGGGCAGGAAGTTAGGTAGAAATTAAGATGATTACACAAGGAGAGAGGAGAATGTCGGCTTAATAGTAAGGCTTAAACATATTATTACTGCCACAAAACACCTGCAAAGGATATCGCTAATAACAAAACAAGGGCATCAAAAGAACGCTACAATGTCATCTGGATATTAAAATCAACTGTTTTAATACACAAATATTAGCCAAGTTACAAACAGTAAAATTTAGCAATTCCTTTCGAATTTCCTGGGAACCTTAACAAGACCCTATCATGTTAAGAGTTTACAACTTCACTATACACCTCTAAGTCTTCCTGGATTATTCTCATTCATTCGCAGAGCAAACAAGGAACTGGTGTAAAAGCACGATTAGTTAAGGTATAGTACTTACTTAGCTTCAGTGGTTTTGCTAGCTTTTTCCATGTTTTTCAAGCTTTCAGGAGATCTAAGTTGAAATCTACAGCTGTCATTCATATTCCAAACTGACTCCATTAAGACACCAACTTTAGGAATCCCAGCACTAATTGAAAATGCAACTGCTCCAGCATGATAAAGAGGGTTATTTCTCAAGCATACCTAGCAAACAAAAGAAAACCATCATCAAGATGACATAACTTTAAATATATATATACATATAAAATATTTATTTCAAATGGATGAAATATAATACATAAAAGTACTGGGCTTCCTAGTTTCCCAATATAATCTTACCCAATCAATAAGGCTGAAAAAGCATCACCTTAAAGGTCTTCATTAAGAAAATTTGTTTCTAGGCCGGGCGTGGTGGTGGCTCACGCCTGTAATTCCACCACTTTGGGAGGCCGAGGCAGGTGGATCATGAGGTCAGGAGTTCAAGACCAGCCTGGCCAAGATGGTGAAACCCCATCTCTATTAAAAATACAAAAATTAGCTGGGCGTGGTGGCACGTGCCTGTAATTCCAGCTACTTGGGAGGCTGAGGCAGAGAACTGCTTAAACCCGGGAGGCGGAGGTTGCAATGAGCCCAGATCACACCACTGCACTCCAGCCTGGGCGACAGAATGAGACTCCATCTCAGAAAAAAAAAAAAAAAAAAGAAGAAGAAGAAGAAAAAGAAAAGAAAATTCGTTTCTAATATTAAGGAACAGGAATAATTTCAACAATTTTGCTAAAAATTTAGCATTAACTTTAAATTTTCATGCAGCAGATATCCCAACCATTCTGCTACAAACAAACAGAGCAGAAACAGCAGAGAAGAAACTAAAAGGCATTATCACTTAAAAAGCAAAATGTGAATAAAACAATTATACTTGTCTGTTTCCTACAATTTGAAATAACTTTTTCCCTTAATTCATGATAGGCTCTATAACTTCATCTCTATAGATGTGTCTTTCTTCCAGAAGACTATTGTTTCTTGCTAGCCAGAAGGTTCCATGAATAATTTTTCTTTTAAATTAAAAAAGAATATGTAGACATTAGTGTCAGAAGTTTAACTGAGTTCAGGAGTAAATAACCTACAGAGGAAAAAAAAAAACTCTCACTGTCAGGGACTAACCTCAGGTCATACTCTGAAAACCAATGGCCTTCAAGACAGCACTGTTAAACACACCAACAATATCTCCATCTTAGATAGAAACACTTTTTCTGGAGATACCTTTTGATTTCTCCAATACCCCAATCTTACTATGTGATAGATGACCAGAGGTATATACAAAGATCATGATTTTTTGTGGCTTATAATTAAATGAAACAAACAAAAGAAGATGGTGGTACATTTGAAAAGTGCAGGAACTGGAAACATTGGCTTAGAGGTACAGTTCTACCAAAGAATAGTTGTGTATCATTAACTCTAACTCCGTGGCATAAAATGAATAGTTCTTAAGATGACCTATAAATACAGATGCTGCTGAATACTCTAAGTGACCAACAGTTATTTTTGATGTTAAGACATGAATATTTTCCTTGTTCTGCAGCTGCAACTGCCCTCAGCCTCCAGTATTCTACAAGTTTAAAATACAACTTTGGTTCTATACCAAGGTATTTTAATATGTTATCTTTCAGCAATTTAGTGTCAAGCTTTTTTATTGATAGCTTTTCTCCAGTGCATCTTTAAAGTATTTTTTCTCCTCTCCCTGCCTACAGTAATGCCATCCTACCTGCTGATATGGCAGCTGCTGCAACATCCTGCTAGTACATGAGTGCAATTAAAGAATGTCCAGGACATCTGAAATCAGTATTTAAATTAAATAGGCAAAGGGGGGATCCTACAAAGGAGGAAAAGAGGGGCAAAGAGAGGGGGTAGGAGCAGAGGGAAAAAGAGAGAGCATACCCTGTCCAAAGAAACTAATATAAATAATGAAGGCCAATCAATAATATTCAAAATAGTGGGTAATCGCTGAAAATTTTCTGGTTAGAAGACCAATAGGCAGAAGAAAACCATGAGTAAGACCAAGAAAAAAGGTGTCATGAAGAAAGAGAATAGGTACATTTTACTACCTTTGTACTGAGGGAAAAAAACCTGCATTTAAAGTGCTAGATGAAGAAATTAACACATTCTATAATTAGAAACCACCATTTTGTCTTAAGTTTTAAGGATTACGTTTTTAAACATTCATAACAGCATTTGCTGTAATGAATATAAGCATTAAGTTTTACCCAGAAGATAAACCTCAACCAGAATGTAATAAATTAGACGTTCTCAGACTCATTTGATCTCAAGACCTTTTTTCATTGTTAAGTATTACTGCATATCCCAAAAACCTTATGTTTATATGGGTCATATCTAGTTTTAATAATCAGTAAATTAAAACTGAGTAAATCAAACATATTAGTAATTGAAATTGAGAAAATTTTAAATATTTTACAGTAATAAAACCCCACATTCATATAAACAATTTTTATGGAAAATAGATTTGCAAAAAAACAGCGGCGAGACAAGTAACATTGTTTATATTTTAGCAAATCTCTTAATGTCAGACAGCTGTATTCTCATGTCTGCTTCTGCATTCAATCTGGTGATACCTTCTTCTGACAAAGCTAATTCAGCTAATAGGAAACTAATAGGAACCTATTAGCTAATAGCTAATAGGAAGCTAATTCAGCCTGACACAAATATGTAATAGAAAAAGAAAGGAAATTTTCAGACTCTGAAGGGGTTGAGGAGAAGGCAGGAGTCTCTGGACCACACTTAGAGAACCACTGAGATATTAAGAATATCAGCTTCCAGAAAATAGTACCTGTAGAAGCCTAAAACCATCTCATTCAGGGTCAAAAACCAGAAAGTGGTAGAAATGGGGATTTGACAAAGCCCCCTGCCTCATGCTGACAACATCCCCATAGAGCAGTATCTTTCAAACTGTTTAGTCGTAAGAATCACCCGGGATGTTTGTTAAACACAATGATGCCTGGCCCTAACACCAAACAAACTTAAACATTTCAGGTAAGAGGTTCCAGATTCTGCATTTTAAAAGTAGCAAGTGATTCTTAAAACCAGGGAACCTTGCCCCATAGGGAAACCTACTGATACTGGACCAAAATCTATACAGTATTACTCTACTGAATGAAGGAAGAATGATGTGACACATACATGTTATTGGAAACTGATTCTTCAAATGATGCTTACCTGTAAAATTGCTTACAAGGGAAGAAAGTGATTCTGAAGAGAAATGAGGTCCCTTAAGACAGGAAGACAGGCTTAATTCATCACTTACCTGGGTACCAACAGTGATGTTCGGCATTGAAGAAATACCAGCACTGGATTTAGGTTTTTTATTTTTCGCTCTAGCTTTCTCTAACATTTTCTTCCTTTGACTAAAAGGAACTACACCCCTGAAAACAAAGAACACAAACTGGTCAAATAAGCAGTAAAACAGCCCACTAAATAAATTTGAAATTACACATATTATCAGTTAAGCATTTCTGGCATTTCTCCAGTAATTTCGCCTCAGAAAACTATTAACGTGTACAATTTCATCTTAATTCTAATTTGTCCATAAGATTAATAACTGGATCTACTTTTATTAAACCTTTATAATTAAATTTTATGGGAAATTCATCAATTGATTTCCTTTTTTTTTTTGAGACAGGGCCTTGCTCTGCTGCCCAGGCTAGAGTGTAGGTGGCTGATCTCAGCTCATTGCACTCTCTACCTCCTGGGCTCAAGAGATCCTCCTGCCTCAGCCTCCCAAGTAGCTGAGACTACAGGCACCCACCACCACACCCAGTTACTTTTTGTATTTTTTGTAGAGACTAGGTCTCACGGTATTGCCCAGGCTGGTCTCGAACTCCCAGGCTCAAGCGATCCTCTGGCCTTGGCCTCCCAAAGTGCTGGGATTACACGTGTAAGCCACTGTACCTGGCCCTAATTGATACATTTTCTTCCAAATAATTATACTTCATTAGGAAACTCCCCTGTATATTGTTTCCAAAATGCAAATTTGCTGTTAACTCCTTAAAATACAACACAGAAAAAATGTGAGGTCACCTTCTAACAGTAAAGCTATAATTAAATAAGGTAGAGAATATTCATACAATGAAATTTAAAAAAAAATCCTATAACTATACTTTCAATTATGTAAAAGCAAAGTACATGATTATGTAGAGGAAAAAAAGATTTAAAATACCCCCAAATGTTAATTGTAGTTATCTCTCGTGGTAGGATTCTAAAGGATTTATGTTTCTACTTTATATTTTATAAAACTTATTAATTATATTCACTAAGTATGTACTACTTTTATAAATGTAACTGTTACAGTTTTTTAAAATGTTACTTTGTTCCAAAGTGAAATTTCCCTTCCATAAGGCATTATCTTTTAATTGACCTTCTCATGTTGGTATTCCACTACTCAAAGCATCTCTCTATACATATACAAGCATTCACTGATAAATTCCTCCTCCCTATAGACTCACCACCAATATAAATTGTTCTCCAGCTGAGCGCAGGTGTAAAGGGCACAGCAATGTAAAGAAACTATCCGCTCTCCTTGAAGTTCCGAGTAAGTCTGAGCAGTGTGCTCTAATTTAGAAGCCACAGAACTTAAAGTTTCATCCACCCATGTAGCAACCTAAAGAATAAAATATTAGAACTTTAAAAAAAATCAAGCCATCTTTTCAAAAGGATTGTGGTAAAAACTAGGGCAAGGCATATATGCTTTAAAGACTGGAGTTCTAAAATGTTTTGAGTTAAATGCTATAAAAATAAGTAATTCAGAGAGGTTCTTAGTAAGACTAGAAACTAAAATATCTTCTTCACACAAATCAAAATAGCAGTTACTGAAATGAATCTCTAAGGCCATCTTTAAGGTCAGAAGTAAACATCTGCTCTACCAATTTTTAAAAGAATTTAGTGACTTTAGGCCAGGTGTCATGCCTGTAATCCCAGCACTTCGAGGGAGGATCACTGGGGGCCAGGAGTTTGAGACTAGCCTGAGCAACACAGTGAGACTCTGCCTCTGCAAAAAAGTTTTAAAAATCAGTAGGGCACAGTGGTGTGTGCCTACAGTATTAGCTACTCGGAAGGCTTGAGTTCAAGGCTGCAGTGAGCTACGACCATTGCACTGCAGCCTGGACAACAAAGCAAGACCCCAACTCAAAAAAACAAAAACAAAAGAATTCAGTGACTTTAAAGCCAAACCGATAATATGAGGCATAATATCCATACTTTCTCATTTAGTATTTCCTAGCTTCTCAACATCTTTTCTTGAATATTTTTGCCTTTCCTTAAACCAGAAAGCTTTTTTTTTTTTATGTGAGACGGAGTCTTGCACTGTCGCCTGGGCTGGAGTGCAGTGAGTGGTATGATCTCAGCTCACTGCAACCTCCACCTCCCAGGTTCAAGCAATTCTCCTGCCTCAGCCTCCTGAGGAGCTGGGATTACAGGCACCCGCCACCATATCCAGTTAATTTTTTGTATTTTTAGTACAGATGGGGTTTCACTATGTTGGCCAGACTGGCCTTGAACGCCTGACCTCATGATCTACCCACCTCAGCATTTCTATTTTTAAAGTTACAGTATAAACTAGCCAACAAAAATATACATTAGATTACTAAGGCTTGAGACACTTTGTATTTATGTTAACATAGAAAGATCGAAAATGAAAAGATGGAAAAGGAGCAAAAAAAGAAAAAAAGAAAACAATAATTAAAGCATGAAATGTTTATCAATGCAAAGTGTTTCATACCTTGTTATTTTCTGTAGCTACAGTTGCTCTTATGCTGTTTGCAGACAGGAGGACTATCTTTTCATTGGTTAACCCCAAAAATGTTGCTCGTGGATGATGTAATGAAGGATTCTTTGAAAGCATAAAAAAAAATTACTATTTTATATGCTGATATGTAGAGCTATTCAATCCAAGATTTCATAAAATAAAATACCTGGGCATTTCTGTAAGGCTCAGATTCACTCCATTTCCACTGATAAAGTTCTCCTTTACTGCTGACAGCCAAAAGTTCAGAATATAGAGCCCCAATACAGATGAATTTTGTTCCATCCTATAAAGTAAAATACAATACTATAAATATAAAAATTGCCAGATCTACTGATTTGAACACTGTCACTTTAATCACTTCATCAAATCTAGATTAATTATGAAAACACATAAACCACAACTACATCAAGTCTTTAGCACAGCCTACAAGGTATCCAATTAAGGTGGCCCTGGCTCCCTCCATTAACTCACCTCCATTCACACTGGCCTTCTTCCTATTCTTGGACCATGTCCACTATGACCCTACCCTTGGACCACTGTCCTTGCTGTTCCCTCTGTCTTGTTACTCTTTCTCAGGTGACATTCCCTCAAGAGACTGTCTCTGATGACGCTATGTACAGAACCACCACTCTCACATTCAGTTCCTTATACTGCTTTCTTTTTAATCCACAGCACTTCACAACTTGACATATCTGTTTATACACTATCTCACTCAAGTATAAGCTTTGTCTTATTCACCACTGTAACTTAAGAACTTAAGTGTACAAGTAGGTGCTCAATCAATGTGCTGAATGAGTGAAGGGAAAAAAAGAAAAACAGAATAAGGAGCTGAAGCAGAGAAAAACGATGTCAAATCAAAAGATTCTTTCCCTGTAAGCTCTTTCAAGCTATGGAAACAAATGCCTATATTTAAGGTAATAATTTGTTCACTTTTATGCTGACATACATGCAGTAAGTTGAAATGCAATTAAATTATAAAAAGCTTGGCTAATAAATGTAAATAAATAATAATTTTCTTTAACATAAAACCAATGATCAGAGCCACAAAGCTACCTAGAAATCTCACAGCAAAATTTGCCAATAACAGATTTTAGGTTGCAAAAATGCTATTGGTCTATACACGGTACTTCTCCACTTTCTTTGGGATTCTGACCCCAGGGTATGATAAATAAACGGTGTCTTTCTGGTTTTCTGCCAAAATTTAATTTTATTTGATCAGATGGTAACGTTATAGTGCTCAGCTAAAACTTGTAAAGTTTACAAGATTTATTAATATAACACAATAACAACAGGTTATGCCTGACTGTTACACAGAAATAATACTAATTTTAATCTTCTATTTTACCTGCACCAGTCAACCCTATTTTCAAGTCACTTTTATTGGGGGATGTAAAAGAGACCAAATTTGGAATTCTCCAAGTTAGCAATTCTTCCCTTACCTTTAGCATGGATATCTACAAACCATTACTGACTTTCTCCATAGAAGCTGCATCAAATTTTACCTTTCTACTTCATATTCTCTTCTCAATCCTACGGTTAAGAATTAACTATAATAGAATCAGACTAAGTGAGTCCCAAACCTAGATCCAACACTTATTAAGTATGTGACTTCAGGTAAACTGTACAATTTCTCTGAACCCATTTCTTCATTTCTAAAATGGTTATTAAGGTAATGCAAATCATGGTAAGGGAGAGGGGACTGCAGGGTAAAAACCAAATGGAGTAACATATATAGTTGACCCTTGAACAATAAGGGTTTGAACTGTTAGGGTCTGCTTATGGTTCTCTTCAGCCTCTGCCATCACTGAGACAGCAAAAACAACTTCTCTTCTAACTCTTCCTTCCCCTCCTCAGCCTATTCAACGTGAAGATAATGAGAATAAAGACCTTAACAGTAATACACTTCCACTTAATGAATACTAAATATACGCTCTTTTCCTTAGGATTTTCTTAATAACATTTTCTTCTCTAACTTACTTTATTGGATAAATACAGTATATACTACATATAACATACAAAATATGTGTTAATCAACTTTATGTTGTTGCTAAGGCTCCCAGTCAACAGGAGGCTATAGTAAGTTTTGGGGGAGTTAAAATTACGTGGATTTTCAACTGCATGAGGAGTGGGTGCTTCTAACCCCTTCATAGTTCAAGGGTCAGCTGGATAAAGTACACAGCACAGAGCCCAGTGCAAAAACCACTCAATCAAATTCGACTATGACTAATCTCCTCCCCTGACTTCATCTCTGACTCAACCAGAAAATGATAGCTCTCAGGCACAGGCTTCCTCAATATTCCTAGCTCTAGATTTGCTTAATGAAAGCGCCATTCTCACCTCCTCCCTTCTCCACATCTCAGAGAAAGAAGGATTTTCCTCCCCTATTTAAAGATAACCCACAGACGCATTGTAGGCAACTCCTTCTCATATCCCCCAACAACCATCCAAACAAATCTCTCCTTCAGTCCTAACATGGTAAAGTGAATTACTGCCTGGGCATGTTTCACCTTACCAGTTTTCAGTGATGGCTACAACATTTTTTCCAACTGCCAAATCAATGCCCAATGTATTTCATCAATCCATCTTCTCTTTAAACTCTTCAAATGATTTGCCTCAGTTTATTATCTGTTATGGAACCCATCCTTCTCTCCTCACTTCACAGGTCACCATTCTCTACTGGTCTTCCATCTACCCTCCATCTCCCTGGCACTACTACCATGCACTACTGTGCATGGTCTTCCCTCCATCTCCCTGGTACTACCATGCACTCCCTGCCACTGATTCTGTCTTTGTCCCTGTATTCAAATTGTGCTTCACCTTCAGCCTCAGTGACTGCATCCACTAGAGCATCATGCTTTTAAATGCGTAAATCTCGTATCTCCAGACTTACCTACAGCTGTCTTAAAAAGCACAATGACATCTCTAAAATGAATCTGCCATCTCCTGCAAAGCTGTGCCTTCCCTGTAGTCCCTATCTCTATGAATGACCTCACCACCCACCTGGTAATGGGAGACATGACAATCAAATTGACTGATGAGAGAAAAGAAAGAGATGAGGGGTGCTCCCAGGTTCCCATGTCTACGATGCTCTCTCAGATTCTTTTTTTTTTTTGGAGATGGAGTCTTGCTCCATCGCCCAGGCTGGAGTGCAGTGGCTCGATCTTGGCTCACTGCAAGCTCCACCTCCCGGGTTCCCGCCATTCTCCTGCCTCAGCCTCCCAAGTAGCTGGGACTACAGGCGCCCGCCACCACGCCCGGCTAATTTTTTATATTTTCAGTAGAGACGGGGTTTCACCGTGTTAGCCAGGATGGTCTCGATCTCCTGACCTCGTGATCCGCCCGCCTCGGCCTCCCGAAGTATTGGGATCACAGGCGTGAGCCACCGTGCCCGGCCAGATTCTTCTCTTTCTCTGTCCCCATAACCCTGCTTTGGCTGAGATCCTCACAATTTCCTTGAGCCTCACAATTTTCTCATAACTGACTTTCGATTTTTCCTGTTTCTTTCTCCCATCATGCCAGTAATGTTCGCCTCCTTAAAACTAATCAAATACAACAAAACAAAACCCCACCAATCACATCAAGTCACTTCTCTAAGGACTCTATTGACGTCTAAATTGCTGCAAAACAATATCCTAACTCCTTGCTTGGCAAACTGCCTAGTCATCCCACCTCTTCTCCTTCTCCCCACCACAAAGCAGCAATTCTGAATTTTTCATTGTTCCTCAAACACATCATGACCTTTCGTGACTCTGGGCCCATGCCTAATACGTTTGAAATACCTTTGTGTCTTGGTCAATGCCCACCTCACCTTACAAATGCTGCTTAAATGTCGCCTCCTCTGCGACGCCTTTGCCAGATCTCTCAGGCGGTATGGGCCATTTCCCATTCTGAACCCCTATGGCACTTTATTCATACTTTCAGTCTAGCGTTGACCACACTGTGATCACATTATATTCTATTTAATGATTGTGTTCCCCACTGAATTCCTTGTGGAAAAGCCAATATCATACTCACAACTACATTACCATATGCCAGCTTGGTATATGACACAAAGCAGGAACACACTGACCAATTGTTGAATGAGCAAATGAATCTTAACTCCAGCTTCTTTGGGTAAAAATGCCTTACGAGAGCAGTACAATCCTGAACAAACCATCCCAGTAGCAAGAGCCTGGTGCATGGTGCATGAGGCCCTCTCGGAACTGCCTTGTCTTTATCTTTCAGAAATAGGGCAATGTCCCCCAGGGTGATAAGGCCTGGATGAGCCAATTAAACCCCTACAGGCCCTGAAAATCCACTATGGACAAATGAAGATGAATAGCACAACTATGAACCCACAGGAAGAGGACAAAAAAATCACCTACTAGGTCTTGCCTGCTTCAGATTTATCCATATTAAAGAAAATTATTATATGTACAGAAATACAAAATAAATACATACACAAGGACAGTATTTTAGCTCACTCATTTCATAAGTCATAGAAAATAATGTTTTTATTAAATATGAATTGCTGCTTCTGAGCAAGCTGACATCTGCTCAATCCAACTAGAGAAAGTGGCTATGCAAGTTTCCTTAAAGAGCAGTAGTTTGTAGCTCTATTTTTCAACAAAAAGAAGTTGAATCAGTAAATCTGCAACTGTCCAACATAAATGGATCGTAAATTTAACTAGAAATCCTTCCTCAAAGGGGGAAGGAAAACTATTAAAAATATGAGACATGAAATAGTGGCCAAAGCTTTAAAAAACACTTGGCCCAGCAACACCAACTCTATTAACTGGCCACACCTATGTTTACTAATTTATACTGTGAAAAAGTTAGCCTCTCTATTCCTAAATTTTGCCCCACAAAACTTGGTTTTCACATATTTTCTACTATGAGCAAACACTGGTTTTATCATTAGGTAGCAGCTCCAACTCCTGTCACCAAATACAATGTACTGCATGTCATGATTGGAATGGATGGCAACTACAGGATACACTGCAATTTGGCCAACTGTGTCCATTCACACTTCATTTCTCTCTGCCTATCCACTTTTTCATATGCTTTTTATGCCGAGCTTTTCCTTTTTATGATCATTTTTCATTTTGTTCTTACTTCATATTAAATTACATTTGTGACACATCTAGTTAATCCTGGAAGTTTCCAGATGTCAATAAAAACAAATCAAAGATCTTACCCAGCCAACTCCACTTTTAGAACCCTCTGCCTTCGTTCTCCTCAGTGTGGGAAGCACAATGAAGGTGAAGCAGTATAACCAGCAAGTCTGATCAGCTGGTTCCAACAGGGAGATTGCTCCAAAGAGCTTAAACAAGGGGTCAAATGAAATGGTCCATTTCCTCTCAACACCATTCAAAGAAACAGAGTAACATACAACTCTACAATATAAAGGGAATAAATCTACTTATTGTTTCCTCTAGACTAGATAAAAATAGACCCAGAACAGTAAGGAATATTAATTTTTTTTAGCGTGGGAACAGAACCTCGCTCTGTCGCCCAGGCTGGAGTGCAGTGGCATGATCTTGGCTCGCTGCAACCTCCGCCTCCTGGGTTCCAGCGATTCTCCCACCTCAGCCTCCCAAGTAGCTGGGACTACAGATGCACGCTACCATGCCTGGCTAATTTTTGTATTTTTAGTAGAGACAAGGTTTCACCATGTTGGCCGGCCTGGTCTCGAACACCTGATCTCAAGTGATCTGCCTTGGCCTCCCAAAGTGGTGGGATTACAGACCTGAGCCACCAGCCCTGCCAGTTAATGTTAATTAACAGGACTGAGTTGGGTGCAGTGGCTCATGCCTGTAATCCCAGCACTTTGAGAGGCCGAGGTGGGTGGATCACGAGGTCAGGAGATCGAGACCATCCTGGCTAACATGGTGAAACCCCATCTCTACTAAAAAATACAAAAGAATTAGCTGGGTGTGGTGGTGGGCGCCTGCAGTCCCAGCCACTCAGGAGGCTAAGGCAGGAGAATGGCGTGAACCTGGGAGGCAGAGCTTGCAGTGAGCTGAGATCGCGCCACTGCACTCCAGCCTGGGTGACAGAGCGAGACTCCACCTCGGGGGAAAAAAAAAAACAGTTCTGAGTTGCTGAATCACTTTTGCATCTTCATCACATAAGTCTCATCGAGCACTTTCTGAGAGCTTAGTGAAAATACAGAATGTATGCACCCCTTAAATTGAAACAGTTTTGTTGCAGAGCACAAAGCAAAGTTTTTATGTTCAGCTTCAGCAAGTTTACCTAGCATAGATTTCTCTGTAATTTTTCTCCCTCCACTCCCATCAACTTTTATTACTTAGCTCTTTGTGTTTGACTTTTAACAGTCTTTGCTACTACTGTGGCTTCATCTTCCCCTTTTAAGTCCCTTTAGATTCTTTCTATTAAAATAAATTTTGGTCAGGCGTGGAGGCTCACGCCTTTAATTCCAGCACTTTGGGAGGCCGAGGCAGGCAGATCACGTGAGGGAGGCCAGGAGTTCGAGAACACCCCGGCCAATACGGCAAAACCCTGTCTCTACTAAAAATACAAAAACTAGCTGGGCATGGTGGCACATGCCTGTAATCCCAGCTACTGGGGAGGCTGAGGCACAAGAATCACTTGAACTCGGGAGGTGGTGGTTGCAGTGAGCCAAGATCATACCACTGCACTACAGCCTGGGTGACAGAGCAAGACTCTTATCTCAAAAAACTAACTAACTAACTAAATACATAAATAAATTTTATTGTGTATATTTGAAGTTTACAACATGTTATAGGATACATGTAGATATTTACATTGTTACTATAATAGATCAACATATCTATCATCTCACAGTTACTATTTTGTGACAAGAGCAGCTAAAATCTACTCAACAAAATCCATAATATGATACCATTTTATTAACTGTAATCCTCATGACATACATTACAGCTCTGGATTTGCATCCTACATGTCTGCTGTGGATTCTTTAACCCCATTTTCCTTCCCTCACACCCCCACACTCCTTGTCAGCCCATGGTAACCACTGCTTTATTCTCTACTTCTGCATATTTGACCTTTAAATTAAAAAAAAAAAAGACTTCACATATAAGTGAGATCACGCAGTATGTTTTTTCCCTGTGTCTTGCTTATTTCACTTAGCATAATGTCCTCTAGGTCTATCCATGTTGTGGCAAATGGATCTTTATTAAGCTGAATATTTTTCCTTTTTTTCTGTTGCGTCTGTGTGTGTGTTTTCTTTATCCATTTGTCCATGAAGGACACTTAAGTTTTTTCCATATATTACCTCATTACAAATAATACTACAATGAATATGAGAGTGCAGATACTTTTTTTTTTTTCTGGGGGGAGACAGAGTTTCGCTCTTGCTGCCCAAGGTGGAATGAAATGGCGCAATCTCAGCTCACTGCAACCTCCGCCTCCCAGGTTCACACGGCTCTCCTGCCTCAGCCTCCCGAGATGCTGGGATTACAGGCACATGCCACCACACCCAGCTAATTCTTTGTATTTTTAGTAGAGACCAGGTTTCACCACATTGGCCAGGTTGGTCTCGAACTCCTGACCTCAGGTGATCCACCCAGCTCGGCCTCCCAAACTGCTGGGATTACACACGTGGGCCACCATGCCCAGCCCAAGTGCAGATATGCATGATTTCCTCTCCTCTGCATACGTACATAATAGGGATTGCTGGGTCCTACGGTGGCTCTATTTCTAACTTCTTTAGGAACTTTCATACTGCTTTCCAAAATAGCCGTACCAATCTACATTCCCAATAGCATATAAGGGTTCTCTTTTCTCTGTATCACTGTCAACATGTGCTATCTCTTGTCTTTTCCATAACAACTATCCTAATGGGTGCGAGATGGTGTGTCACAGTGGTTTTAATTTGCATTTCCCTGACAATTACTGACTTATTAAGCACCTTTTCAAATATCTGTTAGCCATTTTTATGTCTTCTTCGAAGAAATGTCTTATAAGGTCCTTACCCGCTTTTTAATCAGGTTATTTTTCTGCTACTGACTTCAAGTGTTCTTTATAAATTTTGAATATTAACTCCTTATGAGATGCATGGTTTGCAAATAGTTTTTCACAGTCTACAGGGTGCCTTTTTATTTTGTTGATTGTTTTCTTTACTGTACACAAAGACTTTTTGTTTCATGTAGTTCCATTTACTTATTCTTGCTTTTGAAGTTTGAGTTTTTGGTGTGAAATCCAAAAATCACTGCCATGAGCAACGTCAAGGAGCTTTCCTTAAACTTTCTTACAGTCTGTAAGGTTTCATACTTCACAGTTAGGTCTTTTGTCTATTGAGTCGATTTTTATGTATTGTCTAAGATAGGAATCCAATTTTACATGTGAAAATCCAGTTTTCCCAGTACCACTTATACTATCTTTTCCCCACTGGTGCCCTTCTCAAAAATTAGTTAATAATGTATGTTTGAATTTATTTCTGGGCTCTCTATTCTGTTCCATTGGTCTATGTTTCTGTTTTTATGCCAGTACCATATGGTTTTGATTGCTTATAGCTTTGTTTATTTTAAACCAAGAAGTATGGTGCCTACAATTTTCCCATTATTGCCTTCACTATTTGGGGTATTTTATAGTTCTTTACAAATTTTAGGATTGCTTTTCTATTTCTATGAAGAATGCCACTGGAATTCTTATAGAGATTACGTATGAATCTGTACGTTATTTTGAGCAGTATAACAATACTAATTCTTCCCATCCATGAAGCTCTCTAGACTCAAGAGATCCTCTCACCTCAGCCTCCCAAAGTGCTGAGATTATAAGCACGAGCCACAGCACCTAGCCAAGATTATTTTCTTAATTTCTTTTCTAGCTAGGCTGTTACTTGTGTATAGGAATACTGCTGATTTTTGTATGCTGACCTTGTAGCCTGCAACTTTAATGAATTTATTAATTCTAACAGGTTTTTTTGTGAAATTTTGGAGGTGGTTCTACATATAAGATCATGTCATCTGCAAATAGAGATAATTGTACTTCTTCCTTTCCAATCTGGTTGTCTTTTATTTCTTTTTCTTGTTTGATGTTCATTAGTGCTTCTAGTACTATGATGAATGGAACTGGCAAGAGCAGGCATCCCTGCCTTACATTAAATATTAGTGGAAAACCTCTGAGTTGTTCCCTGTTGATTGTTAGCTATGGGTTTTTTCATATATGGTTTCTATTATATGGAGGAGCTTTCCTTTCACACCTAAACTGTTAAAGAGTTTTATCAAGAAACAATGCTCGACCGGGCATGGTGGCTCACGCCTGTAATCCCAGCACTTTGGGAGGCCGAGGTGAGCGGATCATGAGGTCAGGAGATCGAGACTATCCTGGCTAACACAGTGAAACCCTGTCTCTACTAAAAATACAAAAAATCTGCTGGGCGTGGTGGCGGGCGCCTGTAGTCCCAGCTACTCAGGAGGCTGAGGCAGGAGAATGGCGTGAACCCAGGAGGCAGAGCTTGCAGTGAGCCAAGATCACGCCACTGCACTCCAGCCTGGGCAACAGAGCGAGACTCCGTCTCAAAAAAAAAAAGAATGCTCAACTTTTCCAAATGCTTTTTCTGCGTCAATCAAGGTGTTCATGTGATTTTCAGGTTTCATACTGCTAACACGATCTATCACATTGATTAATGTGTATATATAAAGCCAGCCTCATGCCAGGAATAAATTCTACCTGGTCATCATGTATAATCTTTCTGATATGTATTGAATTCAGTTTCCTGAATTTTTTTGGAGGATTTCTGCATCAATGTTCAAAAATATTATTAGCCTATGGTTTTCTTTTCCTCTGGCGTCTTCGTCTGGCTTAGGCCTTGTAAAATGTGTTTGGTTCAGATTTTTATTGGAAGTAGGCTGGTATAAACACATGTATAATTACAATTTACTTGCAGACATTCAGCAACATACTAAATTTCTAAACTAGAAAAAATAAATTGCAAAAATGACCAAGAGAAAATACAGTCATGTTATAGAACCACCTAATTGAAAGATTACCTCTTCTCACCAAAGTAAATGAATTATCGAAGCTATTCCAGAAATACAAAATGTTAACGAGCAGTCATACAAGTCAAAAAAACAGTAAAAAACAGTAGATGCATGGATGGTTAGACGGAAAGGTGGACAGACGGAAGGATGGAAAGAATGGCTAGAGAAGGGTGAGTAAAGGGAGCAGGGAGAAAGGAGTCGGAGGCAGAGTATGGGAGGAGAGAGGAAGGAAGAGAAGGAGGGGGAGACAAGAAAGAAAGGATGGATTTTAGGGAGTAGGGATAGCATAATAAGAAAGTTGATGTTTTGGGGTAAAAACCTTCAGAAACCAGTATAAACTTGGCTAGTTTGACTGTGAGCATCATAACCTTGGACTTAGAGCACAGACTTAGTTAGGCACTCCCTCCCCTTCTCACTTTGGTACATATAGGCTGCCCTTAATTTCCTATTACACTAAATTATTACTGTAATAAAATGTTTTCATAACTTGAGTTCATTCTAGTCCAGTCAGATAAAGGGGGCATGCATGATCTGTATCTTTTTGGTCTGTGTCCAATTCACTACCAACAGAGAACCTGGCACATAAAATACAACTCCCACATAAACGTACTTGGAAATAACCCAACAGGGCTCTCTCACCCTCCCATGATCTGCAGGAACTGCCTGTTCTCCCTTTGTGGGACAGGACCATGTTTCTCCTTGCTCTTTGCACTTTACATAAACTAACTCATTTAATTCTCATCACAAACCCATAATGTAAAAATTATTACTATCTCTATCTATATGAGAAAACCAAGGCAGAGAGAAGAAAGAACTTGATCAAGGTCACACAACTAGACAGTGGCAGGGTTAAGATAGGAAATCCAGCAGCTTGACTTCAGAGTCCACACTCTTTGTAATCATTCTGCGCAGCCTCCTGTGATTTCGCAATGCCTCCTGTGCTATTGTGTAGCTATTATGTATGTATGTATGTATGGAAATCTATTATAGTGCTTACTCAGATTACTATTATTTTTCTTCTTCCTATAAAATCTCTTACTCTAACATCTAACAAAAGGTCTAACACATGGCATATATTTAGTCAAGGTTTCTAAATTAATAATGATTGAATGACCCTTACTTCTGTCTTTATGGAGCTTTCAAGATGCCTATAATTTTTAATTATGCTTTTGTATTATATTAGTTTTGACATTTAATTCAAAGAATAATTTTGGGAAATCTTTGTATTTTACAGTCACCTCAAATATTTTCAGTTCAATATTATACCACAAAACCTTAAAGAAAAGAGAACATCCTATCATTAAAATAATTTTATTAGCTTACAAATGGTAAAACTGCCAGGCACAGTGGCTCACGCCTGTAATCCCTGCACTTTGGGAGGTTGAGGAGGGTGGATCACCTGAGGTCAGGAGTTCAAGACCATCCTGGCCAACATGGTGAAACCCCATCTCTTCTAAAAATACAAAAAACTAGCTGGACGTGGTGGCGGGTGCCTGTAATCCCAGCTACTCAGGAGGCTGAGGCAGCAGAATCATTTGAACACAGGAGACAGAGGTTGCAGTGAGCCGAGATCGCATCACTACACTCCAACCTGGGCGACAAGAGCGAAATTTCATCAAAAAAAAAAAAAAAGGTAGAATTTTGAGGAACTGGTTGCTCCTCTAAATGGATGCTGGGAAAGTAGGTACTAATCCAGCTCCTTTACCAACAGAATTAACTTTGTACCCTAACAAGAGGCAAAATGAAAATTACTATGAACATTAACAACCATACTTAATATTTAAGAGTATTGTATTAGCTCATTTCTGAAATTAAACTAGGATGCATATTTTGATTGCCCCTACTCCTTAAAAAAAGCTACTCCTTCCCATATTTAAAAAGAAACTTCATTGCTACATCTGCCATTTACAAGCCATGTGAAATAAGCAAAGACATGAAGTTTCCTTCTCCATAAAAATGAATGGATCAGAGGCAAGCCAAAGGTCTTTTCCAGCTATATTCCAAGTTTACTACTGTGTACAAAACTGAGACTATCCTTTAGCAGCCTGGTATGTCAAGAACGTAGAACTAACACTTTCAGTCAAAATAATGCAAGTTACCAAGATTTTTTTTAAAAGCAAACCCCAATCAAGATTATAAAGGAAGCCACATTTTAAGAATATTACTTTGAATGAGTAATCATCACCTGTCTCCTACACTAAACCTCACAAGTTTCTTAGGACTGGCTCAATATCCAATCTTGTGATTAATATAGCCCCCATAAGTAGCAAGGTACTAGGCAATTAGCAGCAATGTCTGTGGCATGAAGGAGATAAAATGATAGATGCATGCTCTGCAACTGCTCTAGTTTCCCAGTGTCAGCCTTAGTATGACATTCAAACTGTCTTGAGCTGGGAATTCCTACTGGATCCCTCATTAGACAAGCCCCTACTCTTGGCAGACCACTCTCATCTGGTGCTGGTACCTCCTCTCCCCAGTGGTAAATACCAAATGCATCCTGACACCCTATCTCCCTGCATTCTCCACCTACCTCTCTATTCCCTGTCAAGCCTCCCCCCAAAACCTTCTGCTCCTCAGGAATCACTACCCCTAACTAATTTTGGGAAACCAATATAGGTCTCACATATTGCCAGTTTCTGCACATGGTATTTATCCTGTGCCTCTGTATAATACTTTGTTTTCCTAAAGTTAGTTAAAAACAAGATCTTCTTTCCCTTTAATAGCTCTCTATATTCTCTTGTAGCATTCAGCCCTGCAAACAAGCACCTAATGGTATTTATTGATCACTATGCTAATGCTTAACAGTTTAATTAAAGGCTTAAGCTGTTTTCTGTCCCAGAATTCAAGTATGATTTTTAGATTTCAATCATGTGCTAATAAAAAGTGTTTTTCGATGTTGCTATTTTAAATTTGGTGTTTAATGGAAAAAAGAATATAGGTAGGATATACTTTGTTTCACATACCACTCTTCTTCCATTCACTCAGTGGCTAAACAAACCAAGGAATAATGCACTAAAAGTCTAAAGTGCCAAGATTTCATGATGCACTTACAACTGTCTATAAAAACAAAGTGTACTTAAAAACATATCTATCATATTTTTAGCCAGGCCAACAAGGGCTAGCTAAATCTAACAGAGAGTATAATGACCAGGCTTGCTAAACTTGCACTATTCAGAAATACTTTCATTAATCAAAAATAATACATGACAAAGAAACCTAGATTAATAATACGTGATGGCCCTATTAAAACATAATTCAAGAGTCCTCTTTTACTTCCTGCCAATATGAAACAGACACAGCTCCAGCATGATTCAGGCAAGAGAAATAGGAAACGGTAAATGATGTACCAAAAGAAAAAAAAAAAAGTGAAAGCCCAATGGTTTAAATCACTCCCTACCACATGAAGTAAAAGTAGAACTTGGGACATTTCTAGTTTTAGGGAAATAAGTAAAAGAATGCAATTCAGGGAAAGTTTGGCAGTTGCCAAAGAAGACAGAATAACCTTTTGCTTCCAAAGAGACTGATTAAAATTCAGGTTCCTTCTTGCATTCAAGCTTGCCACATGAGCTGAATGCAGAGGAAAATAAATGAACTACAACAAGACTCACGGTAACTATGGAAACGTAAATTTGGAAAGTTAAATAATATTTCCCTTCAATATCCCAGATTCAAGTTCTAAATCAAAGAAAGGAAAGAAATCCTTATCAGGCTCCCTTTATCTGCTAGTAGGGCCCCAAAGTTCCCATCTTCTTTTAGTTTATTTCTGCTTCAGAAAAATTCCTACCCAAATGGTTCTGGAAATAAGAAAAAAGAGACACAGTAAAAAACAAGTGAAAAACATGGGTTCCAATAGGAGCCTCTGAAGATGAACTATCAATTACATACATACCATGAACAGGATGCATCAACTCTGTTTCACTTATGGCAGTGATGGATTTTTAAAGATTCAAATCAATTACCAAATCCTAGATGTTTTCTATAATCCAGTCATTGCACTGTTCCTCAGGATGCAGAGCATACTCCCCTAGCCCATTCCTGTTCAGTCAGCTTTGTCTCCCACAGCATTCACAGCAAAGAATCTGTCAGAACTCACTGCCATTAAATGGCATAGTTAACTAATCAAGGAACACAGATCCCTAATCTTGTCATGATATACATGCTGTATCAATGACCAAAAACACACCCTGCAGAAACTGGTGTCCACTTGACTTTAGAAATTTGACAAAACAAATTTCTACCAAGGAATGTAACATCATTTATTAGAGTAATTATTACCAGAAAGGAAGTACTGGAATAGCATGCTGATGTGTTATCTAGAACTACCATCCTAATTACTCTGATTTACTTCATCAAGCAGTAAGATACGTTGCACCACTGAATACATCTCACTGAGATGACTCATGGAGTGCCAAATAAAGATACATTCTATTTATATTTTAAAACAAAACAAAAATATTGTTTTATATTTGTGTTTTTCCTTGAGTGATAGTACAAAAACCAGAATAAATAAAATGGAAACCTTGGAGGGAGGGGTTGTCAGGGATCCACTTAAATGGAAGCGGTGTGAATTTTTTCCAAATACCTTATCAGGCCACCACTGCAAATCTTCTCCTAGAGATACTGGACTTTGAACAGGTGTATTCTTCTTATCCAAGTTTGGCTCTCCTTCCTTGCTGGTAGAGCCCCTTTCATTATCAAATGAGGCTCCATCAAGCCACCTTCGTTCACGTAAACGTAAAACGGATTCACGTTCACGCAACAGCTCAGAGTCTCTCTCTAAGGGAAGAAGGAGAACTGGTATGCAATTGGGTCACACCAGTGGGATAAAAGTAAGCCACTCTCTAGTAAAGACCCTTCAGGATGCAACTAACAGCAGTTTATCTACTCATAAAAATTTATGTAAATGTATATCTAATAAGGCTGACATGCAACATTCAAAACATCAACCCTTTCAAGTGAATGTATAAAAATTATAACTAGTATTTTAAAAAATTAGAGGCAGACTTTTCTATATTTCAACTATATGGTTTTAGAGCTGAACTGCTTTATTCTGAACTATATTTGGTTTTTTTAAAAGAATTTTAAATTGTTGGCTTGCATTAGAAATGCTTACTATGAATTCAATTTATATACTAGAAAATATACACTCCTCATTTGTCTACTGGTGGGTTTAAAAAGCACATAAATGTAGAACTTCCACATGTTACACATATAAGCAAACTCAAAAAATGTACACATAGAAAAAACCCTAAAAAGGTTAAACTATGAATCCATTAATATAAGCTAAGTAGAAAGTTTTTAAAAACCAAGCCCTTGTTTAGAGTAATTTTTATAGGACAGATTTTTATGAATAAGTCTTAAAATTTTTTGAGGAACCAGACAGTCTGTTTTTTTAAAAAGGAATCTTTATAAAACGATTTCCTTACCAAAATGCTTCCCATGGCTATTGGCCTACAAACTATCTAAAGCCAGTTTTTCTGAAGTTGCTCATATATTACTTGTTAAATAACATAACCAAAATAAACTTTCTAAGAATAGGATAAATAAGGATTAGAAACAATAATTAAATTGAACTATACAAAACTGCCATATATATAGGTCAAAAGTGGTCAAGTATTAGCTATTCCATATGGTTCAAACTAAAAGTAATGCCTACATAGAATGAACACAGGAAAAGAGACATTTGGCCAGGTACGGTGGCTCATGCCTGTAATCCCAGCACTTTGGGAGGCCAAGGTGGGTGGATCACTTGAGGTCAGGAGTTTGAGACCAGCCTGACCAATATGGTGAAACCATGTCACTACTAAAAATACAAAATCAGCCTGGTGAGGTGGCCAATGCCTGTAATCTCAGCTACTTGGGAGGCTGAGGCAGGAGAAACACTTGAACCAGGGAGGCAGATTGCAGTGACCCAAGATCATGCCATTGCCCTACAGCCTGAGCAACAAGAACGAAACTCCGTTTCAAAAAAGAAAGGCGGGGGGGAGGGGGGAAGAGACATTTAAAGGAGTTATTTATGTTAGATATGGAATATTTGAAAATATATTACTTGATACATTTAAGGCAGTAAAGTATGCATTTATTTTTAAATTCATAATGCTATTACATAGTGCATTCAATATATTAAAAGATCACCACAGATCTGTTATTTTAAAACTTTATTCCTAAGTACTAAAAGTATATGCAGCAAGCTCTCAATATAACATGGCATATTTTCCAGTTTAAAGATCAGTAAATACAGCTAATTTCTGTTATTTGAATCAAGTAGTTTTACATTCTGGAAAGTAAAAATATTGACAATCATAATGTAAACAAGCTATACACAAACATATGCAGAGAAAGGCAGGATTAATTATTTCAAAATCTTTCTAACCTCTACCATGTACTGTATCTTTTAAGGATTTCAAACTTTTTTTTTTTTTTTGAGAAAAAAAAAAAGCCTGCACTCCCAGGCTGGAATACAGTGGCGTGATCTCAGCTCACTGCAAGCTCCGCCTCCTGGGTTTACACCATTCTCCTGCCTCAGCCTCCCAAGTAACTGTGACTACAGGCACCCACCACCACGCCCGACTAATTTTTTTTGTATTTTTCTAGTAGACATTGGGTTTCACTGTGTTAGCCAGAATGGTCTCCATCTCCTGACCTCATGATCCACCCACCTCGGCCTCCCAAAGTGCTGGGAATACAGGCATGAGCCATCATGCCCGGCCTCAAACTTCTGAAAATAGCATTTTAGGCTGGGCGCAGTGGCTCATGCCTGTAATCACAAAACTTTGGGAGGCTAAGATGGGCGGATCACCTCAGGTCAGGAGTTCAAGACCAGCCTGGCTAACACGGTGAAACCCAGTCTCTACTAAAAATACAAAATTTATCTGGGCATGGTGGCAGGCACCTGTAATTTCAGCTACTCAGGAGGCTGAGGCAGGAGAATCTCTTGAACCCAGGAGGTGGAGGCTGCAGTGAGCTGAGATCATACCACTGTACTCCAGCCTGGGCAACAGAGTGAGACACTGTCTCCAAAAAAAAAAAAAAAAAAGAAGCGTAAACATTTCTACACATTTAATATTGGTCCTAAACCCATTCTAGTAAGTTTTTTCACATTTCATTATTTTATCTAACCAGGATTTAAAATAAACAGATCACTTATTTTAAACAAATAAACTAAGACTTGTTTTCTGAATGCTGCATGTCACTGTAAAGTAGAATTCTGCTTTTAGTTCAGAATCCATATTCCTAATTAAAAATACATTTAGGTGAAGTCATAGTCCTTGACATCAATTCCACAATGTAAATAAGATCAACTCTAAAATACTATTGTGGCTCTTCAAAATAATAAATAATTTTAATGCTAAAGCATTCATAAAAAACTAATAATAACTGCAATATTAGAAGTTCAAATACAGTAAGTCGATTCTACCACTATCTTTCCATATAGCTAGCCTGCGACAATAAATAAATAAATAAATAAATGCAAAATTACCTCGAGATGAGCCTAGCCTGGAAAGTGATGAACGACGAAAAGAAGGATAACCAAAATAGCTAATGTCTTCAGAAAACATGGCATCCGCATCAATAATGACACTTGGGTGGGCAGAATGAATGTCAGCATCAAGGAGAGACATAAGATCCTCTATAAACAGAAACAAACATCACTGAAGGATACACACAAAGAGCATCTGTAGACTGCTGAAAGATCTCTAAAAATTAAAATACATTAAAAAACTAGGGACTGACATCACCTGAGGAAAAACACAACTTACATTACTAACAAATATTTTAAGAACACCAAATGCATAAATGTTGCCTGAGCTACTTACTACATAATCACAAGAAATATAGATCACTCGTTAAGATATAACACTTGTGGCCAGGCGCAGTGGCTCACGCCTGTAATCCCAGCACTTTGGGAGGCCGAGGCAGGCAGATCACAAGGTCAGGAGATGGAGACCATCCTGGATAACTCGGTGAAAACCCGTCTCTATTAAAATACAAAAAACTAGCCGGGCATGGTGGCGGATGCCGGCAGTCCCAGCTACTCAGGAGGCTGAAGCAGGAGAATGGTGTGAACACAGGAGGCAGAGCTTACAGTAAGCTGAGATCTCACACTGCACTCCAGCTTGGGTGACAGAGCAAGACTCCGTCTCAAAAAAAATAAATAAAAAAAAAAGATACAACACTTGTGACATCACAGAGATAAGACAGTCAAGATCAAAATGTAGTTCAGTTATTACATATTTTCAGTAATAAAGGCATCAAAAAACAATACTGTAGAGTCATGTGTCATCTAGTTATAAAGCTATGCACATACAGCCATGTCTTTGTTGGGATCAAGCACAAATCCACTGAGCAAAACTACTTCCCCATTTTCCCTTAAAAGAAACTTTACAATCAAATCAAGCAGTTCTACAATGAAAAATATCTACCACCTTGAAAATAATACTCAGAAAAGTCTATGTACTTTAAATTCCATTCCCCAGTTCAAAGAGCACTCCAGCACTGAGAAAAACATGACAGTGATCCACCAACCTCCAGGCAAATAAGATTCGCTGGCTGTATCATCCCCATCATCTCCATCTTCATCATCCCGGCTAAGTAAATTATTTACAGCAAGGTTCACATCAAGATTTGTTCGCTGAAGTTCTCGAATAATGACACTTCTGGATTTGCCTTGTAAAACAACTTGGGCCTGAAATAAAAAATAAAAAGAAGTGCTATGGTAATTTTCTTTTGATTAAATTATTTATCAAAATCAGCTTTCTAGGACAGGGCGTGGTGGCTCAAGCCTGTAATCCCAGCACTTTGGAAGGCCAAGGCGGGCGGATCACCTGAGGTCAGGAGTTTAAGACCAGCCTGGCCAACATGGCGAAACCCCGTCTACACTAAAAAATACAAAAATTAGCTGGGTGTGCTGGCTACACCCGTTAATTCCAGCTACTTGGGAGGCTGAGGCATGAGAACTGCTTGAATTCAGGAGACAGAGGTTGCAGTGAGCTGAGATCAAGCCACTGCACTCCAGCGTGGGCGGCAGAGTGAGACTGCCTCTCAAAAAAAAACAAAAAACAAAACAAAACAAAACAAAATAAACTGTATAGGATCAAAATAGAAAAAGTTATTTCAGAATTCATGATATGAGTCATGACTACAACCCACATATTCAGTAAAACCTCACCTTGTCCTGTTGTCTGACATTAAGTGTTCTATAAGATCCATACCTGTGAAATCAGCTCCTCTGGAATGACAGATGCTGGAATAACTGGCTGGGGCTGACTGCCCAAAAGCCCAGACCCTCGATCCCGTCCTGTCCGAATAACTCGAGTCTGCCGCCGGGAATCTCGAGCTCCAGCTGACGACCTACCAGAGGATCCTCCACCACTTCCACCCACTCCAGAACTCCAGCGGCTTCTAAATATTGGAGAATTTATAAAATTAGCATTTTTAAACAATCATTCTGATGGCTTGGGTCTCACTGTTATTATTTTCAGCTAAAATAAAATTATTTGTCTAATTGACATAACATGTTACGTAGTGTTTTGACAAAAGAATAAGGTAATAGAACTGGGCTTTAAAATAATAATACTGTTTTTTAAAGAAATGGGATCTTGCTATGTTGCCCAGGCTAGAGAGCAGTGGTTATTCACAAGTACAAACAAAATACACTACAGCCTAGAACTCCTGGGCTGAAGTGATCCTCCTGCCTCAGCCTCCTGAGCAGCTGGGGACCACAGGCATGCACTAAGATACCTGATAACTGTCCCAATTTTTTTGTGTTTTTGAGATGAGGTCTTGCTATGTGGGCCAGGCTAGTCTCAAAACTCCTGGGCTCAAGCAATCTTCCCGTCTCAGCCTCCTGAGCAGCCAGGATTACAGGTGTGTACTACCATGCCCAATCCAATTTCTTTAATGCTTAAATATAACTTCACTTTTTATAAAGATAAACATCACACTTTTGCATCCTTACAAAAAAAAATTTTTTTGAGACAGAGTCTCCCTCTGTCACCCAACCTGGGGTGCAGTGGCAACATCTTGGCTCACTGCAACCTCTGCCTCTGCCTCCTGAGTAGCTGGGATTACGGGTGTGGGCCACCATAGCCTGGCTTTTTTTTTTTTTTTTCAGCCTGGCTAATTTTTATATTTTTAGTAGAGACAGGTTTTCATCATATTGGTCAGGCTAGTCTCGAACCCCTGAACTCAGGTGATCTGCCCACCTTGGCCTCCCAAAGTCCTGGGGAAATAATTTTTTAAAGCCACCTATGTATTTTTAATCACAACTACAAAATGAACACATCGGCCAGGCACGGTGGCTCACACCTGTAATCCCAACACTTTGAGAGGCCAAGATGGGTGGATCACGAGGTCTGGAGTTCAAGACTAGCCTGGCCAACATGGAGAAACCCTGTCTGTACTAAAAATAGAAAAATTAGCTGGGCATGGTGGCACGTGCCTGTAATCCCAGCTACTCCGGAGGTTGAGGAAGGAGAACTGCTTGAACCAGGACCCGGGAGACAGAGGTAGCAGTGGGCCAAGATCGTGCCACTGCACTCCAGCCTGGGTAACAGAGCGAGACTCTGTCTCAAAACAAATAAATAAATAAATAAATAAAATAAAATAAAATAAATAAATAAAATAAAGTGAACACATCTTGCCTTTGCATGAAAGACCTATCAGACTTAACTACCAACGTTGTTACACAAAAACTAAAATTCAGAGTTTAGAATTCAGTGCTTCCCATGAAATAAACATTCATTTGCTAAGATAGTACTGCATTAATATTCAGCACTATCAACCACCTTGTCCAAGAGGGAGCTGCTATTTAAATATGGTAATTTTTTCCTGTGAGAAAACAACTTAGAAAGGGCATGACATCTACATCTTCACTTACTGCCCAAACATGAACATTAAGAAGATTCAAATCAACTCATCTAGATAACCATGACTGCCTTCTGTACTTAATCACATCTTAAAGAAAATGGTCACACAAGTCACTTCAGCTTTTTAAATTAGGGCAGCGTCTGTTCTCTTCAAAATGAATCTAATACTTGGAGATCATTTGACCTAGATAGAGGTATTTTACTCTCAATTCCTACTGTACTCACTGCCTAAGGCTGAAACCTTCAAACTCCCAATGCAAACAGACTTCATTTCAATTTGATTTTCCAAACCATTTCCCCCCTTTAGAAGTTTGGAATACATTAACCAATAATGATTCTTAAATCAGTATATACCAAACTTCCATGGTTTCTCCTCTCACTTGACTGGAAAGTCCAATCTCTGGTTAAACAAAAAAAACTGTTTAAATAGTTTCCTCAGTAAAATGAAAAAATAAACCTAGAGAAGCTGTTGTCATCCTTTTGATGGGCTTCTGTACTTGCTGATGCACACTACCAATTCATGTTTATGCAGTATCTGTATTTATAGCCTAAGAACTGCCCAAGATAACTCTGGAGAAAAGCAATATAGTGCATCCTCAAGGCTGCAGTATGAAACAGCATTTATTTCAGTTAATAAATGTCATGTTTAAATAACTGTTCATTAAAAAGCACATTACGTCAACAAAAAAAGGAAATTAAAAAAACAATCCAGGCTGGGTATGGTGGCTCACACCTGTAATCCCAACACTTTGGAAGGCCCAGGAGGGAGGATTACCTGAGCCCAAAAGTTTGAGATCACCCTAGGCAACATGGCAAGACCCCATCTCTACAAAAAATAAAAAAATTAGCCAGCCATGGTGGCACTCACGTGTAGTCCCAGCAGGGAGGCTGAAGTGGGAGGATGGCTCGAGCCCAGGAAGTGGAGGCTGCAGTGAGCCATGATTGTGCCACTGCACTCCAGCCTTGGCTACAGATCAAGACTCTGTCTCACAGAAAGAGACCAGAGGAGAGAGGGATAGGGAAGAGGGGAGACAGAAGAGCAAAGGGGGAAAGGGGACAGGAAGGGAGAGGGAGAGGAAAGAAAAAAGAAAACAAGCCCCACTTAACAGTAGCATCAAAAAGAATAAAGTACTTAGGAATAAAACCTAAGACTTATAACCTGAAAAGTAGAAAACACTGCTGAAAGAAATTTAAAGACGACACAGATAAGAAAGGTGTCTTGGGTTCATGAATTGAAAGACTGAATATTGCTAAGATGTCTATACCACCCAAAGCATTCAACACAATCCCTATCAAAATCCCAATGACTTTTCTTCTTTAGCAAATAAAAAATTAGCTGGGCATGGTGGCTCATGTCTGTAATCCCAGCACTTTGGGAAGCCAAGGCGGGAGGATCGTTGGAGGCCAAGGTGGGATAATCGCTTGAGCTCAGGAGTTCCAGAACAGCCCCGGCAACACAGCGAGACCTGACTCTAGAAAAAAATCAAAACATTAGCCAGGCATGGTGAAACGCGTCAATGGTCTCAGCTATGCTGGAGACTGAGGCAGGCAGAATGCCTGAGCCCAATAGGTTGAGGCTTCAGTGAGTCATCCATGTTTGTGCCACTGCATTCCAGCCTGGGTAACAGCGCAAAACTTTGTCTTAAAAACAAAACAAACACAAAAAAAGAATGGAAAAGTTTGTCCCTAAAAATTCACATGGAATCTCAGGCAAGCCCAGACAGCCAAAACAGTTTTGAAAAAGAACAAAGTTGAAGGATTCACACTTCACAATTTCAAAGCATATAACAAAGCTAAAATATTTAAAACAGTATAGGTTGGGGATAACGACAAAAAAGACCAATGAAACAAAATGGAACCCAGAAATAAACCCTCATATATATGGCCAAATTATCTTCCACAGGTGCTAAGACCACTTGGGGGGAAAAAATGGTCTCTTCAACAAGTGGTGCTGGGAAGAGTGGATATCCACATGCAAAAGAATGAAGTTGAACCCTTATCTTACATTATATACAAAAATTAACTCAAAATGAATTAAAGACCTTAGCATAAGACCTAAAATGATAAAACTTCTAAAAGAAAACATAAGGGAAAAGCTTCACAGACTTGGTGATTATTGCTTAGATATGATGCCAAAAAACACAGGCAACAAAAGCAAAAATAAACAAATGGCACTACATCAAACTTTAAAACTTTGTGTATCAAAGGACACAATCAACAGACAACCTACAGAATGAGAGAAAATATTTGCAAATCATATATCCAGTAAGAGGATAACATCCAGAATATATAAATAACTCCTACAACTCAACCATAAAAAATTAAATAACCTGATGAAAAAATGGGCAATGGACTTGAAATGACATTTCTCCAAACATTATATATAAATGGCCAACAAGCATATGAAAAGATGTTTAACATCATTAATCATCAGAGAAATCCAAACCAAATCACAACGAAATATCAACTAATACTGATTAGGATGGCTACTATCAAGCAAAAAAAAAATTACAAGTGTTGCGAGTATGTGTAGAAACTGGAACCCATGTGCACTGTTGGTGGGACTGTGAAATGGCACAATCACTTTTGGAAAACAATATGGAGATTCCTCAAAATATTAAAAGAACTACCATATGACCCACAATTGCACTTCCGGTATATATTCAAAATAATTGAAACCAAGGTCTTAAAGATACTTGCAAACCCATGTTCAAAGCAGCATCATTCACAATTGCCAAGTAGTAGAAGCTACCCAAGTGTCCAACAAAATGTGATACATACATACAACAGACTATTATTCAGCTTTTAAAAGGAAGGAAATCCTATCACATGCTACAACATGGAAGAACTTTCAGAACATTATGCTAACTGAAATAAGCCTGTCACAAAAAAAAAAAAAAGACCTCAATGGTTCCACTTATATGAGTCATCTTAAGTAGACATTCACAGAAACAAAGTAGAATTGGTGGCTACCAGGGACTAGAGAGAGAGAAAAAAAGAGTAGTTGTTATTTAACGGGTATAAAGTTCCAACTTCACAAGATGAAAAAGTTCGAGAAAGCTGTTTCACAATAGTGTGGACATACTTAACCCTACTAAACTGTATACTTAAAAATGATTATAATGGTAAATTTTATGGTTTTACAATTAAATTTTAAATTCACTTAAAACTGAAGTTGTATTAAAGAAAGTACTACTCTAGAAAGTAGACGTTTTCAAGTTATATATTAAAACAATTATGCATCAGAAAACAACACACAACCAATGAAACACAAATAGGGAATAAAATCAACTACTAATCAACTACTTGTGTGCCTATAGTCCCAGCTACTTGGAAGGCTGAGGCAGGAGGACTGCTTGAGCCCAGGAATTTGAGGCTGCAGTGAGCTATCAACACACTACTGCACTATAGGCTGGGTGTCAGAGTGAGACCCTGTCTCTAAAAGAAGTTTCTTAAATTGTTTTTAAAATTAACTACCGGCCAGACATGGTGGCTCACGCCTGTAATCCCAGCACTTTGGGAGGCTGAGGTGGGCGGATCACTTGAGGTCAGGAGTTCAGGACCAGCCTGGCCTATATGGTGAAACCCCCATCTCTACTAAAATACAAAAATTAGCCAGATGTTGTGGTGGGCGCCTGTAGTCCCAGCTACTTGGGGGGACTGAGGCAGGAGAATCACTTGAACCCAGGAGACAGAGGTTACAGTAAGCTGAGATCGCACCACTGCACTCCAGCCTGGGTGACAGAGTGAGACTCCATCTCCAACAACAACAACAAAAATCAACTATTAAATCAGCACTTTTACTTTATAGTTTCCTATGAGTTTTAAAAACTAAGTCTTTCAGGAAAAACTATCTTCAGGCATTTTTAAAAACATTCAAGAGCTAAAATATATAAATTATTTCAACGTGAAAACAGGAAAAACCACATTAAAGAGTCTTAAAATGATATAATTATAACTATATATACCAGTTTGCCTATGATAGTGCCCGTTTAAGCCTATTGGCTAAGCCTAATTATTAATTTCACTCAAAAACATCCCTGTTCAGACAATAAATTATATGGTCATCATAGATAAAAGGGAAGACTCGATATTTTCACTAAGAAATTCATCACCAATTTTTTCCACAAGCAAGTACTATTACAAGCCTGATCAGAAATAGCATCCAAGTACACATCTGCTCCTGGGCAGACCTTACAGGCATCTCAAACTCAAATCTCCATGGGAGGGAGATAAGTTACGTAAACAAGGGAAGCCAAGATAAGAGGGAAGACAGGAGAGACTATCTGCCTATCTAAAAACACTCAAATTATTTTCTTTAAGCACTGCTGATTTAATCCATTACACCACCAGCAGCTGCCAGTTTACAATCTCTGCTACACAAGCCCTCGATTGAGTTTAAAGACAACCGTCAAAGTATCTCTCTGGTTTCTCCATTCACCTGACTGTTACCATAGAGAATACAGGTATTCCCACTCTGGCCTGCCGTGTGCAGTGTTTTCTCCTATCAGAATCCAAACCACCTACCAGTCGCCATACCTCAATCACCCCTGAACATTCCTCTAACCAGCTCACTATCTATATAAAGATTAATGTGTTAAACTAAGCATATTCTAATAGAAGTCTATTGGTAGTCACAAAGGATAGTATTGGAATCAGCTGATTTCTTTTATCTATAATTACAGTGAGCAAAGTAATTTTTAATGTTAAACTAAAAAATACTGGGAAAACTTGTTTCTACTTTCTGTGGTTTGCTTATCAAATTAATCCTACAATTTTGACCCCATTACACAGTTCTCAAGGTACACAGAATGACTCAAAATGAACTAAGGATATCATGCCTAGTATGCAATTAGTCCACAGCTTGCAAACTTAAAGCCCATGGGCCAAGTCTTGTTCTTAAAGGTGGCTGGTTTAAAATGTGTATGTATCATCAAAAACAAGAAGAGTCTGAGAAACAGTCATAGTCAAGAGGAATCTAATGAGAAATGGTGACTAAATATAATATGGAGTCTTGGATGGGATCTTAGAACAGAAAAAGGACATTACAAAAAACTAAGGAAATGTGAATAACCTATAGACAACTTTAGTATCATTACTCAATCATTAATTGTAACAAATGTACCATACTAACATAAGATTTTAATAATAGTGGAAACTAGACATAGGGTAGGTACATGGGAACTCTCAGTATGATGTTTGAAATTTTTTTGTCAATCTAAAACCATAGGCTGGGTTCACACCTGTAATCCCAGAACTTTGGGAGACCAAGGTGGGCAGATCTTGAGCTCAGGAGATCAAGACCAGTCTGGACAACCTGTCAAAACCCAGTCTCCACAAAAAAATAATTAGCTGGGCATGGTGGCACATGCCCGTAGACCCAGCTACTTGGGAGGCTGAGGTAGGAGGATGGCTTGAACCCAAGAGGTGGAGGTTGCAGTAAGCCAAAATCACGCCACTGCATTCCAACCCGGGTGACAGAGCCAGATCCTGTCTCCAAAAAAAAAAAAAAAAAAAAAACCTATCCTAAAATAGGTTCTTTTTTAAATGTACATACACATGCGTGCACACACGTTTGAATGATGTGACTGTGTATATTTATTTCCATGAAAATATCAATTAGTCCCAACATTTAAGATAAGAAATTATCACACAATCCAGATTTACAAGTTTTCTTGGGACAAAATAAGGCAGGGAGGGGCACACAGATTTGAACTTGCCAGCCGTGGCCCTTTATTTTCCTACAGCCAACACCAGTTTACCAGCTGCCTCCTTTAAAAACAGGGAATCCAGTTTGTCAGAATCGTGCTACAAACTATCTTACCTACCTGGCGGGGGCTCCAACTATTTGCAAGTAAAAATATACATTTCAATTCATGTGCTATTAGCTCAGAGTAAACCCTAAAGGAATATGGTAGCTCAAATCAACGAAAAGCAGCTTATACCTATCATCTATTGTTCAATGGTCACAAGTAACAGAATAGAACTTTTGACACTAAGAGGTCCATATTCACCTTACTATTTATTAAACACAAATAAACTCCCTTCTCTTCCCCAAATAAATCTGGTGCTCTTACCCTTAAAGCAGGTTTAAAATGAGTTTAACAAAAATACCTAGGAGATTTTTTAAATACCTTGCAGGATAAACTTGAATTATTAAAGAAAGAAAACAGTAGCAGCCAGAAATCTTTAGCACACAAATCTGACAAGTAGCAAAATCTTCTAAGGAAAAAGCATTAAATGGACCAGTATGTATTCCTAAAAATAACCAGTCAAAATTAATGATCAATTCCCAATTATCCATGCTGGTAGGGCATAGTGGCTCATGCCTGTTATCTCAGCACTTTGGGAAACTGGAGCAGGCAGATCGCTTGAGGTCCAGGAGTTCAAGACCAGCCTGGGCAACATGGCAAAATCTGCTCTACCAAAAATACAAAAATTAGCAGGGTATGGTGGGACATGCCTGTAGTGGGTCAAGATCACATTACTGCACTCCCGCCCAGGCAACAGAGGGAGATCCTGTCTCTCAAAAAAATCCACGCTAAAAAACTGTACCAATAATCCCAACTCTCTCAAACGGGCTCTCAAAGAGACCGCTCACTCCCTGATCCAGGACAACTCCCAGCAGCAAAAGTGAGTAGGCACGGACTCTGCAGGATGGGAGTGGGGACCAAGGTCTCCGAGGACAGTCTCTTTCATATTGGATTGTATTTGGTAAATTTGTGGTTTAAAGACTCCCCTTTGAGGACTCAAGATTTGCCTGTCCTAGATTCCCTAATACATGTTATAAATTGCAAGCTTCTTTAAAATTAATTGTAATTAACACAGAAATTGAAAAACAAAAAAAAAGAGCATCATACAAATCAAGGAAACACATTATAAAGGAAAATACGTGTGATTGTAAAAAAAATTTGATTTACAAAATAATCACAATTTCACCTTCAACAAACTGCAAACAATTTTTTCATACAGGCCAAGAGAAACAATCAGAATTTAAGTGCTTACACTTTGTAAACATCTGCAAACTCAAATATAAGTAAACAAATCACTGGCATCAAGTTGGTCAGGAGGTACTACGACACTTTACAGTATTGCAATCACGGGCCTAATGCTTAAAGAATGCTTACATAGTCTGTTCTGGCAGAGAGAACAGAGGCACGAAGAGGGGGTTACGGGGAGTGTAAGCAATGGATAAGGGGACTCAGAAAACCAACGATTCTGTCTACATTTTAAAGTCTTAAAATTAGCCCTAATCTCCTTCAGAGTAGGTCTACAGAGGTTTTATTCAAACTCAAGTATACGCCTTTATTACTATATTTGTTGTATATTTTTATTAACAAAGTCACAAAATTCTACCGTTCTACTTCAGTCATTCTGCCATACATTCTATCATAATTGGTTATTTCCAAGTTTTAAGAGGATTTAAGTCTAAGACAATTTGAGCAACATAGTAAGGTAAATGGGTTATAAACCAGAGAATAAAACAAATATCCATGAGACCATAATGATGCAAATAACATAAGAGAAAAAGAAATAAAATAGAATAAAAAATAAGGCCAGGCGCGGTGGCTGACACCTGTAATCCTAGCACTTTGGGAGGCCGAGGAGGGCAGATCACTTGAGGTCAGGAGTTCAAGACCAGACTGGCCAACATAGTGAAACCGTCTCTACTAAAAATACAAAAATTAGCCAAGCGTGGTGGTGCGCGCCTGTAATCACACCTACTCAGGAGTCTGGGGTACAAGAATCACTTGAACCCAGAAGCAGAGGCTGCAGTGACCTGACATCACACCACTGCACTCCAGCCTGGGTGACAGAGTGAGACTCTGTCTCAAATTAGATAAATAAATAAATTCATAAAAAGTAAACAAATAAAGAAATGGGGTAGAGGAGGGAAAGTTCTTCCTTACAGTTGAATTCCAATTAATAACTGTAAAAGAAATGATGAGAATCTTTTTTAAAAATCACCATTTGGCCAACACCACAGTAGCAACTGATTCAGACAAAAAAAGAATCATCAACAAATGTTAAACTCAGCGAGCAAAAGTATGATGAGAAATAGGATATTTGCAGAGTCACAAAGTATCTCCCCACAAAACACATATTAATGAAAAATAGGAAAATAGTTAACTTTATAGTGGAGAAACAGGTAAACACCATCTTAACTAATCACAGGACACCTCCTTTCCAGTAATAAAACAATAGTAACGTCACATGCCACTTGATATGATGCACTGAAAAGGGCACATCATCACTTCTGTGGTATTCTTGCAAAAAATATATCACTTAAGTTTAATCACGAGAAACGATAGACAAATCCAAACATTCTACAAAATAACCACTGGTTTTTCAAACTCATCAGGGTTGGAAAGATAAAAACAGAGGATCTGGCCCAGATTAGAGGTAACTAAAAAAGCATGGCTGCCTGGGGAACATAGTGAGAGACCCTGTCTCCACAAAAAATTAAAAAATTACCTACAAAGAAAATTTTAAAGTTAGCCAGGTGTGGTGGTGGCCCATGCCTATAGTCCTAGCTACTTGAGAGGCTGAGGCAGGAGGACTGCGTTAAGTCCCAGAGTTCAAGGTTATAGTGAGTTATCATTGTGCCACCGCACTCCGGCCTGGGCAACAGAACAAGATCCTACCACTATTTAAAAAAAAAAAAAAAAAAAAGCAGCAGCAGCAGCATGACAACTCAACGCAACTGGGATCCTGGACTGAATCCTGGACAAAAGGGTATTAGTGGACAACTGGAGAAATTTAAATAAACTCTGTATATTAAGCAATGATCAATGTTAATTTCTTGGTTTTGATAAGATGATTATGTAAATATAACCATTAACATTTAGGGAAGCTGGGTGCAACATATACAGAAATTCTTTGTGCTATTTTTGTAAACTTTTTTTAAGGTCAAATTATTTCAAAATGAAAAGTAAAATTTAAAAATAAATAAGAGTAGGTCAGGTGCAGCGGCTCAGGCTTGTAATCCCAGCACTTTGGGAGGCCAAGCCGGGTGGATCACCTGAGGTCCGGAGTTCGAGACCAGCCTGGCCAAAATGGTGAAACCCCATCTCTACTAAAAATACAAAAATTAGGTGGGCGTGGTGTCACACGCCTGTAGTCCCAGGTACTTGGGAGGCTGAGGCAGGAGAATCACTTGAACCCGGGAGGCAGAGGTTGTAGTGAGTTGAGATCACGCCACTGCACTCCAGTCTAGGTGACAAGAGACTCTGCCTCAAAAAAAATTAAAAATTAAAAATTAAATAGAGTATAGGATTAGGAACAAATGCCAGTATATAAACTGATAAGCAAAACCTGGAATGAGCAGACTTTTACTGTAAAGGGCCAAATCATAAACAGTTTATGCTTTGGAAGCTAGTCTGTCCCAACTACTCATCTCTGCTGTTATAGTACAAAGACAGCCACAGATAATAAGTATGGCTGTCTTTCAATAAAAACAGGGGTGGCTGGATTTGGCATGCAGGCTATACTTTACTGATCCTTGAACTAAACAAAAAAATGTTCATCTTTAAGAAAGGTACTATTTGGCAATGGTATAACAGGTAATACTTACTCTTAAATGTAATCAAAATGTTTCCAGTTTTATCACATGAAATAAAATTTCATGTTATTACATGCTACTTTCAGAATTCTTTATCATACACTGTGTGCCTAGGACCATTAAAAGAGCACATATAACATTTTAATAAAGACAAGAGCTATATTTAGTATAGCTAAAGGATGTACTCAACTAAGTAACTTTCCTCACATTCCAAAATAAATTTAGTTCAGCATGAAAACACAAACGCAAAGAAAGTAATCATTTTGGCATTCCCCCTCAACTCCTTTTTTCTTTTTTGTTTTTGTTTTTGAGACAGGGGTCTCTCATTTCCATTGCCCAGGATGGTATACAGTGGCATTATCACGGCTCACTGCAGCCTCAGCTTCCTGGGCTCAGATGATCTTCCCACCTCAGCCTCCTGGGTAGCTAGGACTACAGGCATGCGCAACCACATTCAGCTACTTTTTCGTATTTGTAGTAGAAATGGCGTTTTGCCATGTTGCCCAGGCCGGTCTTAAACTCCGAGACTCAACAGATCCACTCACCTTGGCCTCCCAACGTGCTGAGAGGTGTAAACCACCGTACCCAATCCCAATTTTCAAATCTAACTTTTACTTTACCTACCAATTTGTGGTCTAGAGGAAAAAAAGCCAAAAACTTTCTCCTCTATTTAATCATATTTTGAAACTAGTTAAACTGCTTCTAGTTTTCTGTGAGCAGCCTTTGAACACACATGCTGACTGAAGTAGCATAATCTAATCATTAACTGGTTACTTTCAGAAAATCTGGCCAGTTACACCAATCAAGGTATAAAATGAGTAAAAGCATCTGGCTCGAAATTTGTATATGGCTTCTTTTCTTTTTTTTTTGAGACGGAGTCTTGCTCTGTCGCCCAGGCTGGAGTGCAGTGGCGCGATCTCAGCTCACTGCAACCTACGCCTCCCAGGTTCACGCCATTCTCCTGCTTCAGCCTCCCAAGTGGCTGGGACTATAGGTGCTCTCCACTACGCCCGGCTAATTTTTTGTATTCTTTAGCAGAGACGGGGTTTCACCGTGTTAGCCAGGATGGTCTCGATCTCCGGACCTTGTGATCCGCCCGCCTCAGCCTCCTAAAGTGCTGGGATTACAGGCGTGAGCCACCGCGCCCGGCCGTATATGGTTTCTTTAGTTTAACAGTATACAAACTTTAGATAAAAGTGGCTGAGTGTAATGGCTCAGATGTGTAATCCCAAAACTCTAGGAGGCCAAAGCAGGAGAATCACTTGAGGCCAGGAGTTTAAGACCAGCCTGGGCAACACAGCAAGACCCTATTTCTACAAAAAAATAAAAATAATAAAATAAGTAAGGTTTAATTACATCATTTACAAACTTCATTAAATTGATTCAGAAAGAACTACCAGATTTGGATGCCAAAAATAAATAAATATTAGACTTTCTTTTACCCAAGAATAAGTTGTAAGAGAGGACTAAAGATAAAATCATTTAAAATTTTAAATGAAATAAATGGCATGATATTATAAACACATATAAACATTATACACATTTTTTAAAGATCAAGAGCCTAAATTAATTGTAATTAGCCTGTGTGGGTTATTTTTATCATGGTGGCTCACCCTGAGCAATATGAACTCCTGCCCAGAGTTCAGGAGAATTTTCTCACTCCATTGCTAGATATAATGTTGAAGATGATCATTCAGACTGAGAGCACTCAAAGGAAGATGATACAGACCATCAGTAAGATGATGCCTTCAACAGGCCACAACTTACCCTAAGGTGTTGCCTGCCAGCCTGCCCAGAGTCTCAGAACCTGAGAGAAACCACGGGGAGTCGCTTGTCCTACCAGGCCTTGACGTCCTCCCTGCCCCCGAGTTGCTGTTCAACTTTGACCTGGGGGAAAACAAGAGGTAAATTTTTGAAGACCAACATTACAACCCGGTTATTTCAAATTGCATTGCTTAATTTGGAAATGATCTATAAAATCATTTCAGTTAAAGAGTAGATGTGACTTGATACCTACTAAACATGTACTATCAATCTTCTGATAGCTGCTTCTGTTAAGTGATAATCAGCTACTCTGCTACTTTTAATGTTACTACTTTGGCTGTGAATCACTGCTTGCATAAAAATTAAAATTAAACTAGAAAGTAATAGTTTCACTGTTTTAAAAGCATATAATTTTCTGTGATGCTTTAAGTTGAGGGTTACCAAAATCAAAACACAGGTTTAATATAATACCTAAGAGCTAAATACATATTAAATAGAAAGGACATAATATCTTACCCATCATTATTATCAGGTTTACCCAATTCCAATCTGTCTGGCTGTACTGAAAAACCAATCCTGCAAACTCTACCATCCTAAAAGCAAAGAAAACAGAAAAAATTCTCCAAGTAAAAATATGTATTAAAATTTGAATTTATTCAATAGATTCTGTGCCCATCACTGTCAGTCAATTCAGAAGACAATAAATAAACTCCCTTCCAAAAGGTGCTCAGACCTGAGATGGGGAAATATGACATACATACACTGTCAAGAAACCAGCAGAAAATAATTTACAACATCTCGATCTGACACAATTCAAACTAAGAAAATGACCGGATTTAGGAGCCTCCCCCATTCTGTTACTAATTAGTTTTACACTCTGGCAAATCATGTAAGCTTTCTCTGGGCCAGAGGAGGAAAGAGAACTGGGAGATCTTCAAGATAACTCTTTCAAGTAACTGCTATTTTCCTGTTATAAAGGAAGAAATACAATGATGCACAATTCTATTTTAACTGTTTATTTTTCATTTCTCTGAGAGTGAATAATTTACCTCAAGAAGAAAGGCAGCATGATTTGGTCCCACCACACACTGTTTAATAGTAGCCTGTTCCAATACATTCAAAGGGGGGTGGCTGAGAGATTAAAAAAAAGAAAAAGTAAGTAAAATTATTTTTTAAATGGTAAATACGTCATAGGGTTTATTCTTAAAATCAATTAGAAAAAAAAAGTTGGCAACACCTGTTTTTTAAACTAATATTTACTTTAAAGCAATAATTTAAAAATATCTCCATAATCATTTATATCTCCCTGTATGCCAGATTAAAAAAAAAAAGCATGAATGTAATTTATAATTCAAATAAGCCCAACTCATAAAAAGCTGATAGATTAAAAGATTCTTAAAGTCTAACAATCACATAAATCTTAATCATATCAGGCTGCTGCCTAAATATGAGTTTTTTCTTAATAAAGAAAAATTGTTCTTTGTCAGAAGATTTAAATATTTTAAAACTCTTACCTGTTTAAATTATATTTGTTCAGCTTCTCAGAAACTTCCCGTAACCTTTAAAACAAAACAAAACATTAACAAATCACATGGACAGATCTTTTGTAAACAAATAATTCTGACAGGTACTTGTACTATTATTTTGGTAATTTCCAATAGTAGCACACAAAACAATTGCTATGGTAAGAATGTTTTTCATATTCTAGAATGTTTTTCATATTCTTTCATTTTTGTCCCAAAAAGATCACAAACAGACTCTGCAATTTCCTTCCCTCACCACCCCATTTGCAACCTCAGTAACAATGATAATCGTATTAATCCCATTTTCTCATTAATCCCAGGTGAGAAAACTGAAGCTTCTAGAGTTTATAGAAAAGGTAGCATAAAGTTGTTGGTACCTGAACCAATGCCCAACCAAAGGCTCATTTGTTTAAAAAAAACAAAACAAAAACTGTGTTATCCATGCCAAGAGATTCTTGAGTGCACATGGATATCATGAAATGAAAATAGAAAGCCTAATTGACTTAATGCATCATCTCAAGTTCTTGAACGGTCTTATAACACAATACTGAACAAACCAGAGCATCAATGTCCTTATCTATATAAAGTAAGGACAACACCTCCCATTTCTAATAGCATTTAAAACAGTATTGAACAGATTTAGAAAAATCTCAAAGGGCTACATAACAAAGAGATATTAACTTGTATTTTCTGTTATGATTTTATTGTTTCTCTTAAGAAAACAGTCTTGAATATAAAACACTGTAATAACTAAACTAAACTAGGTACTTTGTCAACCTAAGGAAGTCATTTTACAATGTAAAGATATAATCAAATGTAGATTTTAAGAGTTCAATTCTATTATCAAAAAAATAAAAACACTGCCTGATCTGATCTTTTAAAACTTTTTTCAGAAATAATCCTTGTAAAAGCTGAGAATTGTAGAAAGCAATGGGAAAAATTAGAACATTAAATCAATAGAAAAGTCCACGAATTCTGCTCTCTAAAGAGTGACAAAGGCCGGGCGCGGTGGCTCAAGCCTGTAATCCCAGCACTTTGGGAGGCCGAGGCGGGCGGATCACGAGGTCAGGAGATCGAGACCATCCTGGCTAACATGGTGAAACCCCGTCTCTACTAAAAATACAAAAAACTAGCCGGGCGTGGTGGCGGGCGCCTGTAGTCCCAGCTACTCGGAGGCTGAGGCAGGAGAATGGCCTGAACCTGGGAGGCGGAGCTTGCAGTGAGCCGAGATCGCGCCACTGCACTCAAGCCTGGGTGACACAGCGCGAGACTCCGTCTCAAAAAAAAAAAAAAAAAAAAGAGTGACAAAAATGAATAAAATCAAATTTCAATCATTTGTACTAACAGATAAAAATGTTATACATACTCCAAAAATAAATGACATTAAAGCCAGTTTAGGACTTAAAAACTGCCACAAAGCATATATAATCTATGGGAAAATAACCTAATTATTTCAGTAAGAGATTCAATTAGGAGTCAGCTGTTCTTTAACTTTATCCTGTGAGTTCTATCCTCCTAGTGAAGGGCGTCTTTCAAAGGTGCACAGTAACTGTCTCATATTGAATTGCATTCAGTATCTAAAGTAACTTTCTTTTTTTTTGAGTCTTGCTCTGTTGCCCAGGCTGGAGTGCAATGGTGTGATCTCCGCTCATTGCAACCTCCATTTCCTGGGTTCAAGCGATTCTCATGCCTCAGCCTCCTGAGTAAGCTGGAATTACAGGCACCTGCCACCACACCGGCTAATTTTTGTATTTTAGTACAGATGCGGTTTCGTCATTTTGGCCAGGCTGGTCTCAAACTCCTGACTGCAATAGATCCACCCAACTCGGCCTCCCAAAGCACTGAGATTACACGCATGAGCCACCACGCCCAGCCTAAAGTGACTTTCAAATGCGGCCATATTTTATTTCTCTGTGAAGAAGTAGATACTTACTGGTGACCTTATTCTCACTCCTAAAGAACAGTATCTGATCATGTGTGATTTGGCCCCCAATAAAATACATTTTCATTTTTGTAGCCCAGTTTTGCATTTACTGCCATTAACAAAACATGTTTTCATTGGTTCAAGAAAGTTAAGCTTTTTCAAAGAATTCCAGTTTGCCCATTTACAGAGCACACTTCTGTGTTCCAAGATAAAACACCTTAAGAGTAATGTACTGTGGAACCCATGAGCTCTGAGAGAAGGCTGACTAGAAAATAGGGAGAAGATAAACAACAGTGGGTTTGCTCTGGAAAGTAACAGCAGCCTTTAGAAGACCTTAAGAAGCAGAAGGAGCTCTCACTTTCCTGGGTCCACATTTACTATAAGTAATCACAGTAGTGACACTTTCAGAAGATAACCTGTTCACTGGCATGCAACTAAACTCATTCATTTCCATTCCTTTGTTAGTAGCTCAAAAGTGCCTCGAGAGCTTTCACAAAATATATAGTATTGGTAGAGAAAAAAAATTGTCAAGGCCTTTTTCAAAACTGGACAATGCCTCAGAATAAGAATTAAATGTTGTTTCCATGGCTCCAAATATTCCAGGCAATTATTTGTAAAACTAAAATAAGCCTTGAGGATATCAGAATGCTAAAAGATATTTGAACTCAAGAACTCTAATTTCAGGCTATCGGGAGAGACAGCACAAATGGTTACTGCTATCAATTAAATTTTCTAATCTTAAAAGTCCTGGTGAGACCCCTAACCACATCTGAAATACATGTCTGAAATGCACATCAATTTGTATGGGAAACAATGCCACCAAACAGCAAGAAATCTGGGGTTTACTCCCAGCTCATCTACTACTACCTGGACTCACTAAAAGTCCACTAGGTCTCAAGTTCTCATCTATGTGAGAAAGAACTCTTTTAGTCATCTCTGGTTCTGAAAATTCTTATTCCTGAAATTCTGTTTTTTTGTCCCTTTTGAGACTGGGTCTCACTCTGTCGCCCAGGCTGGAGTACAGTGGTGCAATCACGGCTCACTACAACCTCATCCTCCCAGGCTCAATCTAGCTTCCTGCCTCAGCCTCCTGAGTAAATGGAACTACAGCCTGTAGCTAATTTTTCTATTTTTTGCAGAGATAGCATTTTAGCATGTTGCCCAGGCTGTACTCCTGGGCTCAACGGATCCACTCGTCTTGGCCTCCCAAAGTGCTGGGATTACAGGCATGGGCCACAGTGCCCAGCCTCAGTCCTGAAATGCTTATGAATATATGAAAAGCAAGTGTATCAATGGAAGATATATATGTAATGTTTACAAAGAAATATTCAATTTTTATCGTACCCATTTGAAACTTTCAAATGATTTTATACAGACATTTAGAATGCTTCCTCAAATATCAAATTTTTAAAAACTCTTAAATTCAGTCCATAGATTTACATAAAATGTATCATCCTTTCAAATCTCAAGACAGTTATCATGACTAAACTGGGCCCTACAAATTAGTTTACATGAATCCAGATAACAGTAACAAATAAATCTTCACCGCCAAAAAAAGTAAGCTATATTTAAGAAGTATTTATTTATCTTTTACATTATAGAGTCCTCAGTAGACAGGCAAATCACAGAATCACTGCAGGCCTGTGATAACATTCGTTTAAATTTGCTAACTTATCCATGCTGTTCCCTTCCTTTAGCCAAAAAAAAAATGAAGTTTTTTTAGTTTGCTAATTATTCTATATAATAGAGATTCGCCTACTTCAAAGGATCTTCATACAATGTTTACAATAGGCAATACTACATAGGCAATATTAACAAAAGTTTACTCTCTCTTTAAAACAAAAAGAAACTCACACTGAAGCTCACCAAATTCCATTTCAGAATAAATTTTTACATGTGGTTATGATGAAAAACAATTTTAAGAGTACAGCATAATATTAGTAAATAACCTCATTGGCCAGGCACAGTGGCTCATGCCTATAATCCCAGCACTTTGGGAGGCCGAGATGAGCGGATCACCTGAGGTCAGGAGTTCAAGACGAGCCTGACCAATATGGCAAAGCCTCGTTTCTACTAAAAATACAAAAATTAGCTGGGCACGGTGGTGCATGCCTGTAGTCCCAGCTACCCAGGAGGCTAAGGCAGGAGAATCACTTGAACCCGGGAGGCAGAGAGCCAGGATCAGTGAGCCGAGATCGTGCCATTGCACTCCAGCCTGGGTGACAGAGCAAGACTCCATCTCAAAAATAATAATAATAATAAAAAAATAACAAAAACAAAGAAAATAACCTCATAATAGCATTTAATCTCATTCAAGGACCGACAGGTGAACTTTGGTGAGGTGGTTGTAACACACAATGAATAAGTTAGCAAAAAGCTTCTGACAATCCTTAGTACTCTACACTTCTATTCTCTACGTTTATTCTATATTCTGATTAAATAAACTATTTCATTTCTTTAAATGTATAGATCATTTTACAGATCTAGAGGCTGAAATTTTTCTTTAAAGTAACAAAGTAAGGTAACAGCAAATTGATGTTAATTAACAGAGACAGGAAAACAGTGTAACGGTACTTGGTAGAAGCTAACATATTTCATTGCTATACTTGAAATCCCCTATAAGTTCAAGCTCATTCTCCCCAAATTTAACATTACGATTTCAAAGGTTATTTATGTTTTCACTGATCCTCAACTGGCAACAGCACTAAGTGCAGGTTCTTCAGTTTCATAATTCTCTGCCTACCTCTGTCATATATCTGAATGTTCAAATACCCCTAAACTGGACTAACCCTGACGGATCCTTTCTTGCTGAATTTCTAAAGCCAAAAAAAAAAAAAAAAAAGGTATAGTTAAATCCTTCAAAGGCTTCAATTCCCAAAGACAGAAAGATATTTCTGACATCACATTCTGTACAAGGTGATGGTTTCCATATACCTGGAACTGTTAAACAAGGTACATCCACTCATGTTTCGTGACTCTCAGCAATCACCTTAATGGCAAAGGTGGCATCATCTGCCACCAGTGCATTTCCTCCAGTCTCATTCCACTTATTTCCCACCCAGATCAAATGCCACCTCCTCCATGAATCTTTCCTAGTAATTTCCTTCCTACAGAAGTCTACAAATTCTCTCATACCTAGTCATTTGTGTTTCTATCTGAACTGTCTTCACAGACTCTAAGCTAAGACAGAATACAACTTGCCAAGTCTTTCCTTACCCCTCTGCTTTTATGGATACAGTTCCAACAATGAAAAAAGTACATTACTGGTACATAACTCATTTCAGAGGTAGAAAATGTTCCTGATCTTAATCTCAACAAAACTAACTCTCCAGGTCTTCCATCTCAAATTAAACATGTGAACAGTGTGAATATACAGATTTAAGATAGTTGCCCATATAACTCTTAAAAGATCACTTACCATGGAAGGAAAAAAAAACACTAATCATCATTTCCTAACAATCATATTAGGAAACTGCCTTTAAAGTGACCCCACTCCACCCCAACTCTGGATATCCACTCATGGAATAAAACTTTTACATACCTGTATAATTTTATTTTGAAGTAAAGGGCTTAATAATTCATGCAAAGAACCAATAGATACAGTCAGTGAAGGTTACCTAAAACACTAAATCACAGACTCCTGCAGAAAAAGTCTTAAAATCCACCTCTTGTCATCCATGTCAGAGAAAGCAGGTATTGCCAAAACAAAAATGCAGTACACTTAAAAAATCTGTGACCAGCTATATTCTGGTAGAAAAAGAAATACTGTAAGAATATTTCTGGCATTTCTCCAATGGCAAACTGTCTAAATCTAAAAGCCTACGTCTTGGAGTGGTGATCTTGCCTACACGTTTTTTCGTTTTGGAGCAACTACTGTGTACTACATATATGGTAGAGACGAGCACCTCTCTAACAAGACAACGTATCTCTAACCACAGAACATGGTCCACAGTTAAATATATCATGCACTTTCTTAAGTATAGAGGCAGTCAGTCCTCAATTTTTACACAGTTCTTTTACGCAACTTTTGCACCATACCATAAACACTGCCACTTCTTAAACGCTTCTTCTCATGCCAACTGTTTCATGTTATCACTGATATCAATAAATTTCACACTATCACGTGGGGTGGTCCCACCTGCCAGCCACTATACCTGGGGGAAAAGGCTATATAAACTTTGGACCCTTTCTGATGATCATTTACTGGTGCCAACATCTAGAAGGCACATCCCCACTCCAGCCCCACCCCCAGCAAACTGACATCCTGGGCTAGTTTATTCAATGCAAAGGGTATCCCAACCCCAAATCCCTTTCCACACAGTCCTGGAGGAAGCCAATGGCGAACCACCTAAGGCAAGTTCATAGGGGAGCCCAAAGGAGATCTTTGTTATAAGACCTCCTATACCAACTGAGTCTTCAGCTCATGTTGCATCATGGATTTGTTTCTGGGTGAAGGGAGCAATGCCTTTCCCCCTATGCACTCTGTGTTACAACAAACATTAGGAGCTACCTTGGCCTATGAGGTTGGGAATGGCAAACAGCCAGGAAGGATTATTCCTATAGCCTTAGAAGTATCCTTTCCCCCAGATGAATTACAATCTCACACTCCACTGGGGCTGGGGCTACCATAAAGAGTCACACTAGCCTTCTGTTTGCCTCAGCCCAAGCAAGAAGCACCAACCAGTGAGGAAGGAGTCTCTTCATCTGTGTATGAAAAACTTGCTCGTTATATGCCTGAAAGTTGAATTAGACACTCGATTTTCAGACACATTTTTAAAAATCCATTTTTCAATGCTTGTATCTGAATTTAACCCTGATCTTCGGTACTCCAACTCTAGGATTTCATGGAACAGTAAACGTGAAGTGAGGGTAGGAAAATGAGAGATGCAATATAATTATTTTGACAACACACACAGAAAAAAAATCACTATGTTTTCACATCAAAAAATGTAGGAAGGCCATAATCTTAGAATAAATAAATATAAATTTAGCTATATTTAAAACTCCCCATTTGGTCCTTAATTTTTCTCATCTCACAGTTGACCACAGGAGACTTAAGAGTTTAACAATGAGGAACCAATGAGTAAGACTCTTGTGATGGCCACACAGGAACTAAAAATGTTACCAGGAACAAAAGAATTTAGGCTTCAAGAAAGCGAAGACCATATATGTTCATTTCTTTCTAGCTCTTATAGGAGGGTTTCTGTTTTTGTTTTTGTTTTTTTTCTCAAGGAACACAGTCCTGCTCTGTCACCCAGACAGAGTGGTGGTGCAGTGGTCTAAGCATAGCTCACTGCAGCCTCAAACTCCTGGGTTCAAGAGATCCTCCTGCCTCAGCCTCCTGAGTAGCTGGGATTACAAGCGCATGTCACCACACCAGGCTAATTTTTATTTCTTGTAGAGACAAGAGTGGGGTGGGTGGGCATAGGGCGGAAGTGTCTTGCTATGTTGCACAGGCTGGTCTCAAACTCCTGGCTTCAAATGATCCTATCTGCCTTGGGCTGCCGAAGCCCTGGTATTACTGGTGTCAGCCATCATGCCCAGCCTAGGAGGGTTTTCTCTGAAAGTAAATCAGAACCTTTGGTTGTGGTGGAAAACGCATATAATATTCTTTAACACAGTTTCCTCAGCAGCTTCCTTTCTTCACCTCTTATAAGGTTTGATTCTCAAACTTGTTAAATCTCAGGACCACCTTATACTCTTAAAAACTATCGAGGACCCCAAAAATCTTTTGTTTATGTGGGCTACATCTGTTGATAACACTAAAGCTAACCAATAAAATTTCTGAATATTTAAAAAATAAACTAATTACATATTGACATAAATTACCTTCCTGTAAAAAATGTTCCCAAAAATATTTGACAGGCAGAGTTCTTTCACATTTTTGCAAACCTCTTTATTATCAGGCTTCATATAAATTAGATTCTCTGATCTGCTACTGCCTTTATCTATCACAGTATATTGTTTTGGTATATGAAGTATATGAAGAAAAGCTGGCCCTTGATAGAAAAGTTAGAGAAAAGTGAGGTATATTTTAATATCCTTTCCAGATCACCACAGGCATTATTTCTTTGAGATTATACCAAAACTCCGCAAATGATTTCTTAAAGGTTGAGAGCAATGTGGAAATCTGAAACCTATTAATGAACTTTGAATAACTCAAACATGATTTTGTCATTTGGACCAGCATACACTGGTCATTTGGAAAACACTGATTTACTGACTGACACAGATACTCAAAAATCACATTTGCTAATGTTACTGTCAATCTACAGTGTCAAACTCACAGCGATGGGTACAAGTTTCCCAAAATTCTAAAATTTGCTTGAAAGCTCAAATTTATCACTATAAACAAAGACCTTCATTGTTTTCCTCAAGGTAACAGCCTTGCTTACTCATTTTCAAGAAAATGTCTATTAAATATCCAAGTCTGAATAACCATTATTTGTCAGTCAGTCTCAAATAAAAATTGTTTCCATGAAAAAAGGGGCTTGTTCAGTGTGCAACTCAAACAAATGCCAAAGTGCTTTTAAAACGCTCTTATGCTCAAAGGTAAAGATTTAATAAAGTTAATAACTTCTGTTTCATCAAGGATATTTTGAAGTGAAACTGGCTTTTTCCCCTACAAGTACAAGAAAAGCAAAGAATACAATGACAACTAGTTGTCCAGTTTGGTGCCACTGTTTTGATTTCTGCCAAAAAGCCAGTATTTTAGCCACCACTGCTTTTAAACCACAGCACAGATGTCAAAATGGTGAAAAAGCCTCCGTTTTATTATAAAGACAGTTTTGACCTCAGAGCCCCGTAAGAATCTTGGAGGTTCACAGACCACACTCTGAGAACTGCCATACTCTAAATGACAGTGCCATTAAAGTGACCAATATTAAATCGACATTGGGGGGAAAATGAATAATAGTTCATTCTTCTTACTAAAACAGCCACAAATGCCAACCAAAATAACCTCCTACTTATATGCCTTTTAAATGCTTCTCAAATTATGGATATTCTTTTTAGTCTCCCTCTGTCGCCCAGGCTGGAGTGCAATGCTGCAGTATCAGCTCACCGCAGCCTCCGCCTCCTGGGTTCTATCAATTCTCCTGCCTCAGCCTTCTAAGTGGCTGGTATTACAAGCACACTGACCACCACACCTGGCTAATTTTTTAGAGATGGAGTTTCGCCATGTTGGCCAGGCTGGTCTCAAACAAACTCCTGACCTCAGGTGATCCACCCACCTTGACCTCCCAGGGATATTCTTTTCAACCGATAGATAAATTTATGGGGTGCATGCATACAACGTGTACATGTACACAACGTGTATACGTGTATACATGTATACAATGTGTAATAATCAAATCAGCATAATTGGGATTTCACCTCAAACATTTATCATTTGTGCTAAGAACATTCCAAATCTTCTCCTCAAGCTATTTTGAAATATACAACAAATTATTGATAACTATAGTCACCACACCGTGCTACTGAACACTAGAACTTATTCCTTCTTAACTGTATTTTTGTACCTGTTAACCAATCTGTCTTCATCCTACCTTCCCCACTACCTTTCCTAGTCTTTAGTAAACACCATTCGTTCTACTCTACACCACTATGAGATCAACTTTTTTTCGCTCCCATATATGAATGAGAACATGCAGTTTCTGTCTTCCTGTGCCTGGCTTATTTCACTTAATATAATGTCTTCCTGGCTCATCCATGTTGTTGCAAATGACAAGATTTCATTATTTTTTATGGCTAAACAGTATCCCACTGTATATATACACTACATTTTAAAAATCCAGTCATCTGCTGAGGGGACACTTAAGTTGATTCCCTATCTTGGCTACTGTGACTAGTGCTGTGATAAACATCTCTTAAATATACTGATTTCAATTCTTTTGGACATATACCCAGCAGTAGGATTGTTGGATCATATGGTGGTTCTATTTTTTAGTTTTTTGAGGATCCTCCATGCTGTTTTCCATAATGGCTGTACTAACTTACATTCCCACCAACAGTATATGAGAGTTCTCATTTCTCCACATTAAATTACGGATATCCTTTTCTCTTTAAAAAAAAAGACAAGGTCTTACTATGTTGCTCAGGCCTCAAACTCCTAGACTCAAGTGATCCTCCCACCTCAGTCTCCCCAGTAGCTGAGACTATGGATGCATTCCACCATGACCAGCATTCGATATTCTTTGATGCTACATCAAAACTCGGCAAGTCATAGTTTCTCAAAAACTAATTACAATGTTAAATCTGAAACCCTATCAATGAAATTTTCATACAGTTATAAAAAATCTGTTGGTGTAATCCTGTACTTTGAATACATTGCCTATGCCTGATTCCATGTGTGTGTGTGTGTGTGTGTGTGTGTGTTTTTTTTAAAGACAGAGTAACAGAGTCTCGCTCTGTCGCCCAGGCTGGAGTGCAGTGGCACAATCTCAGCTCACTGCAACCTCTGCCTCCCGGGTTCAAGCGATTCTCCTGCCTCAGCCTCCTGAGTAGCTGGGATTACATGCACCCACCACCATGCCTGGCTAATTTTTGTATTGTTAGTAGAGACGGGGTTTCACCTTGTTGGCTAGGCTGGTCTCCAACTCCTGACCTCATGATCTATCCGGCTCGTCCTCCCAAAGTGCTGGGATCACAGGTGTGAGCCACTGTGTCCGGCCTCTGAATCTGTTCAGATTATAAAATGGTGTAGCAGCTGGGTATGATGGCTCATGCCTGTAATCCTAGCAACTCAGGAGGCTGAGCAGAAGGATCTCTTGAGTCCGGGAGTTTGAGGTAAAAGTGAGCTATGATCGCCACACTGCACTCCAGCCTGGACACAGAGCTTAGCAACTATAGGCATCCGGGTTTGACACGTAAGAATTAAAGAATTACTACAAGGTTATTTCTTTGGCGAAAAGCAATCTGATCACAGTCTTATAATTCAGATTTCAGCTTGCACATTGATCCTTGTTAACCTTTGCTCAGTCACAAGCCTTAACCACATTTTATTTCTTTAAATTTGGCTCAACAATTTCTAAAACAGTAGTATCACTTTTCTCACTTACTGCCTACCCAAATAAATCTGTGCCAAGTAGCAAACATCTGACTGACTTTACTCTTGGGTTAAATGACCCCAAATTGAAAGACAAAACAAAACACAGAAAGACAAAACAAAAGGTGGTTTTTGTGCGGCAAGTTCCATCTGTTGGCTTCTTCAATCACAGTTTGTAAGAAGGACTTACACTTTTATTAATGCTTATGGAGATGATAAATGCCAGTTTATATATAATGCATTCACATTATCCTAAATAACATTCACCTTCAAGATGCATTCAAAGAAGAAAATGAAGTTTCTAAATAAATATTGTAACTTCATAAAGGGATATAAGCGTTTTTAATGTGAACTACTTCTAACTATTCCCGTTAGTATCACTTTTAGTTGAAACTGTCAAAAAGATTTCTATTAAACTGAGAAAATGATGTTTCTCTAGTTTGCAGAGAAAAATGCTCTGCAAACTAGAGAAAAATTACATTATTCATGGTCATTTCATTGGCTAAACTTTGTAAAAATTTATACCTACAACGAATTTCTTCCTCTAACCTGAAAAATACTCTGATTAGAAATTCTTATATTGTATCACAAATAACACTTTCCCTAATTAGGTGAAAACGAGACCAAAATCCCAAACTACCAGGGCCATTTGAAAGATAAACACGTCTCTGAAAAACAAAATGCTGAACACACACACACAAAATGAGTCATGTTTCTTTAAAGCAAAATCAATCATGTTATTTTCAGCTCCATTCAAAACAGGAAAGGGGAAAGCATACACATGCCAAACAAGAAGAAATTTGGTAAGAAAAGATTCAGGATACGGCTTTTATACACTAATTATTCTTAATAATTTCATAAGTCCTTCTGTCTTATCTGATTTCATTTGCTTAACAGTAAGACTATATTTACATACATGCAAGAATCAAACTACACTAGCAGATAGGACCAAAAGACTTCTTCAGAGCTCCTGACCAAAAAAGTGTAGCATCCGACCAAAATTTCAAGAGAATATACTAGGCTTTCTTCACCGTAGACCGTCCACATTCTGAATACCTGTGACTTCATTCCTTAAAGCATCTCCCAAATGGGGATAATGTATTCAAATTACCACAAACCCAAACTTAACTCTCCATACAAATAAAATGTCTAATGAGATAGCTGATGTACTTCACACTATAAACACTGCTATTTGGTAAGTTATTCAGTCCTTGAGAAAGAACTGTAAACTGAAATAATACCTGTAATGAAATCTGATTTCTCTATAGAAACAAGAAAACGAGGGGGTTATATTCCTGATCGAGGATCTTGATGCCATTAGTTTCTGGAGAGATTCTTTGTACAAGATTTACGGAGATGGCTTTGTTGCCATTTTATTAACATCAAAGATGAAATCGCAGTTTTGCTGCCTTTGAAACAGTCATTTTATGTCCTAAGCTGCCATCTCATCAGCCCTGGGCACCACACCTACTCTCTGGTGAGGGGTAGCCTGGTGAGGTGGGAAGAGTATGCTATAGTGTCACAGAAACCTGGGTTTGATTCCATCTCTACTTTAACTGGCTCTGGAACTTTGATACAGCTTATTTTAACATCCCAGAGGCATGGAAGGTTTCTTCTTCTATTAAATGCAGATAGAAACTACCACTTGTCTGGTAGTGTTGCTGTAAGGATTCAAGATAATTTTGTAATGTACCTTGGAAAGAGCAGGCACTTAAGTGTTCAATAAATGGCAGCCATTTATCAACATTACTGAAATGTATTTTTCATCCTTGGATAGCTCACTATATTGCTACTTCAACTCTGCCAAGCTCTGGCTTGAAGTGGTTCTCAAACTAAATAGGGCCCTATTTGATTCCTAAGATCTGCTAGGAACTTAAGGATCCAGGGAATGACAGCTAACTCTGGGAGTTCTTCGAAAAAGAAAGCTGTGAACACACTGTAACTCCCTGTTTCTTATACATGAGTTTTTATTTCAGCGTTTTTTTCTCTTCTTGTCACTGTCACTCTAATCACATCTCTCTCTCTTCCAGAAGGAGCCTGTACTCCAAACACAATTCCCTAACGAAATTATACTCCCAAACTACTCCTTTATTTTTGTTTACATAACTATTCCCTCGGTCTTAGAATAACCATATCCCTTCTGAATGGCACTGTCAGAAAAAAGAAAACAGGTAGGTACGTAGGTAGGTAGGTAGGTGACAGATATTAGACAGACTGATGGAATAACTTTATCCCTACGGCCTTCTGCACACGTAGCTACTAGTCTCAAGCCTACACTGAAACGAACTGTGGGAAACTGTAATTTACCCTTCATTCCAGACTAAACTAGGCATTTCTCTAAATTCCAATATACCTAGTGCATACTTCCCAACAGCGCTTCTCATACTCAAACTACTTGTGCAACAAAATATCTGTCTCCCTCACTGCCAAACAAACTCTAAGGCAAGAACCATGTTTTATTAATTTCAAAATTCCCAATACCTGACACATAGTAAATGCTTATTTATCTGGATGGGGGGAGCTTAATAAATGGGCATTCATGTCTTAGCTCTAAGCCCTACATTGCCTCAAAACGGTGGATTTGTGACTTTTTAAAAAATCTCTTTCAAAATTTTTAAACGCTTAAAAAGTAATTTTTGGCCAAGCACAATGGCTCACACCTGTAATCCCAGCACTTTGGGAGGCCAAGGCGGGCAGATCACTTGAGGCCAGGAATTTAAGACCAGCCTGGGTAACAGCAAAACCCCATCTCCACTAAAAATACAAAAATTAGCCAGGGGTGGTGGTGCATGCCTGTGATCCTAGCTACTCGGGAGGCTGAGGCACAAGAATCACTTGAACCTGGGAGGCAGAGGTTGCAGTGAGCCAAGAGTGTGCCACTGGCACTCCAGCTTAGGCAACAGAGTGAGCCTCTGTCTCAAAAAATAAAAGTAAAATAAATAAAAAATAAAAAGTGGTTTTAAAACATTCTGCTGTGACCAATATTAGCAGACTAGGTTTTATAAAACACACTAAACAAATGTTGTCCTGCAGAATAATCCCCCGTAGGCTACACTGTAATTCAAATGGTGCTACAAGAGTATGAGGAATTTTTGAAACTCTAAGAATTAGCCCCAGAAAGAGTTTACCAGATAAACAGGAAAGTCACTCAGTACTTTATAGTCGTGGGATACTCTCCCAGTCCTCTCCCCTAAGAAGACAATCTTCTTTCTCCTCTCCCTCTCCCTCCTCTGTGGTTTATATCTGGGTTGGTGTTAAGGAATGTGCTGCAGGGACCAAATGGAAACTGGAAGCAATAGCAAGGGGGAAGGAGAACTCATCAGGAAGCAAAATTACAGATAAAAGCCTATTATAGTGCAGAGCCTGGCTGCCTAAACGCCTTACATTGGTAACAGGAATCTAACTGGTGAAGTGCCTTAATATGAAAATTACAGAAAGTCCAATCACTGGAGGTCTTCCAATGGGCAAGTAATACAATAAAATATTCTAACATCTAATGCTTACCAGAATAGGAATAATTGGATATAAACATACACATTAAATTTTTTCTTTGGTTTGGGCAATCAACAACATTGTAGCTTTCGTGAAAAGGCAAAATTAGTGGTCAAAAGCCCTGAGTTTTGACTCCTACCTCTGACACTGTGTAACCTTGGATACATCATTTAAAATCTCTTGCTCTCCTGTTCCCACTTCTGTCAAAAATGTATCTGTTTCACAAAGTTGTTTGGAGAAATAAGTAACATCACATGCAAAAGTAATGTGTACCCTCTAAAATAAGAGTGCCTAAATATGGATCATCGAAATCCCCGGGCAACAATTAAAAAGACATATTCTTAGGCCCCACTGAAACCTACTATATCAGAAATCTCTAAATACAAGGCTCAATAATTTATATCCTGGCTAAATAAATATTAGTACATGCATGAAATATCTCTGGAAGGAATAATACTAATCACCTATGAGGAAGGGAAGTAGAAGGCCAGGAAACAGAAGAGGGATGGAGGCTTTTCACTGTCTGCCAATTTACAATTATTTATTTATTTATTTACTTACTTTTATTTTTTGAGACAGTGTCTTGCACTGTTGCCCAGGCTAGAGTGCAGTGGCATGATCTTGGCTCACTGCAACCTCCGCCTCCCAGGTTCAAGCGATTCTCCTGCCTCAGCCTCCTGAGTAGCTGGGATTACAGGCGCCTGCCACCACACCTGGCTAATTTTTTTGTATTTTTAATAGAGACATGGTTTCACTATGGTGGCCAGGCTGGTCTCAAATTCCTGACCTCATGATCCGCCCAGCTAGGCCTCCCAAAGTGCTGGGATTACAGGTACAATTTTTTATTTTTAGACCACATGAACATATTACCAACTTAAAATTGTTTTTAAAAAATGTCTACACATCCACAGTAATTCTGATGGCTCAACTGGGTTTGGAACTCACGACTCACTCTAAAACACCATAAATACACAAAAGGATTAAAATATTCACAAAAGTAGGGGTCCGTTTAGGGAGGCAGTAAATAAGCATACTATTTCCAGTTTGGAGACTGTTGCTTAGGACAGCCCCCTCTTAGAAATTCACAATTCACACCTCCATTAAGCCTCCAATAAGCCCTACAATGAAAAGGCCTGTTTATGCTTAATCTTATGCTTCCCAAATTGAAGCTGAACATGGAACACTCGCTATTAAGATCTTGGGGAACCAGAGGACACTGGTTTGAGAGCTAAGGTTCCTGAAGTAGAGCAAGTCTTAGTCATCTCTCTACCCCAGAACCCAAAAGAGTGTATCTAGAACATAGAAACCTCCTCCAAAAGGTAGAACTCAACAGTGACAGTCTGCTTTTCCTGTCTTTTCTCCTCATCTAAAAATGGTTTCCCAATTTCCTTATCAACTGAAAGGATTTTTTAAAGAGCATAATAATCTACTGTGCCTAAAATCATATTGTTAAAAAATGTAAAATACTGGCCAGGCATGGTGGCTCACACCTGTAATCCCAGCACTTTGGGAGGCTGAGGCAGGTGGATCACGAGGTCAGGAGATCGAGACCATCCTGGCCAACATGGTGAAACCCTATCTCTATTAAAAATACAAAAATTAGCCGGGCGTTGTAGGGCACACCTATAGTCCCAGCTACTCAGGGGGCTAAGGCAGGAAAATCGCTTGAACCCAGGAGACGGAAGTTGTAGTGAGCAGAGATCTCGCCACTGCACTTCAGCCAGGACAACAAAGCAAGACTCCATCTCACCAAAAAAAAAAAAAAAAAACAGGTAAAATACCTACAGCCCAAATAAATGTTTTCAATCCAAATAATACGGCAGTAGGTATTTTTATTCCTTTAAGTGGGAAAATGAAAGATCTTTATGATTCAAAAGTGCCTTGTTTTAGGAGACAGCAATAGATTTCAGTATTGTTTTTCCTTCTCCAATATAAGCAGACCCTGCTGGGCATCTTTATTCCCATTAAGCCAACTAATCAAGTGAGCTGTACAATCAAACCACTTGACAACCTCATTTTTTACTGAAAACCTACAGATCTGCATAATCAGAATGGGTCTAAAAGCTATATCAAATGGCTCTTTGAAGTCTGCACCTACTTCAATGCACTGTAATGGGTCTCTAATCTAGAAACCCATCCTTCAGCTATCTAAACCAAAGGAGTCAAACAAATGTCATCAAAATTTAAAAACCTGCCACAGCCAAATTTAAGGACTCTAGCATTGTGTTTTGTCACTATGGAGCACAAATTAACACAAATGATTCCTCTCTGTGTGGTATCACAACTACCATAATAAAAGCTTGGTTTTAGTCTTCAAGAATCCACCAGAAAATGCTTCCAGTTCTTTGTCTTACAATAAATATTAAGTTGGTACAAAAGTAATTGCAGCTTGCCATTAAAATTGCAAGAACCAGGTCAGGCGCGGTAGCTCACCTGTAATCCCACCACTTTGGGAGGTCAAGGCAGGTGGATCACTTGAGGTCAGAAGTTCCAGACCAGCCTGGCCAACATGGTAAAATCCAGTCTCTACTAAAAATACAAAAATTAGCTAGGCGTGGTGGCGCACGCCCATAATCCCAGCTACCTAGGAGGCTGAGGCAGGAAAATCACTTGAACCCAGGAGGTGGAGGCTGCAGTGAGCTGAGATCGTGCCACTGCACTCCAGCCTGAGTGACAAGAGTGAAACTCGGTCTCAAAAAAAGAAAAAAAAAAATTGCAAGAACTGCAATTACTTTTGTACCAACCTAATAGCTCAATGTACACTGACTCAACAGACTCAACAAGCGGTCCCAGACTAATATTTTAGTTTACAGACTTAGTTTACAGACTAATATTTTAGTTTACAGACTAATATTACTGACCAAGTAACATCTCACCCCATCTCAGTGTCCTCTCATCTTCTCTCAGTAGATACGGGGGCGGGGTGGGTGCAGGAGGGACAAGTGGGTCTTTTAGATAGTGCATGGATATGACAGTAAGAGAGCTAATCTTGGGAAAGACTATGAAGAAGAGCTGCCTACCTTCCAGTCCCTAATTATCTTCCCCAATACTGCTGCCTTTTTTGCCGTGCTTTTTTTAAAAATGCCTGGAAATCACTTACTAGTCACAGAGATACATCTCAAGGCATAACAAGTTTGTTGGTATAATCAGCTACCTCCTCTCTTCGGGTTTCTGAAAGGGGAAGATGGTGGAGGAGTGAGTAGGGGTATATGCAAACATTAAACTCATCTCCAGCCAGATGCTCTTTGTAACCGCTACCATCTCAAACCTGTCCTAGTAATTAATCACTCTGTTAGGAGAACACAAATGTTTGTAAAACGCGGTCGCCATCATCATAGCTACAACACAGCAGTGTAGCCCTCCTGTTTCCCACAAAAATAACTGGCATCTGTTTAATACTTCAGTGTGTATAAAAACAGAAAACAAACCTAACAAAATGGAGGCAGTCTTATTAGAATATTATCAATAAATAATAGTGTCATAATATTGTCATAATAATAAGTGTCAATTCACACTTGGACCATACAGATCCTTTGTCCTAGACTAAATTCTCTATACTTCCTTCTTACCCTGACCACTCCACCAACCCGGATTGTGGACAGTCCGTGTAAAAAACATTCTACAGATGTGGTTGGTCCTGTTATCTCCACTTTCTCTCCTTTCCATCAAAAGCTGAAAAAAGTGAGTAAAACTAAAACAAAAAGGAAAACAATGTACGAAACACTTCTTAACAAGTATTTACTGAATATTATGTGCAGATATGCAAATCAGTAGAGTGAAAGAATGGCTGAAGTACGGATGATGCAGAGTTCACCCTGAGGAAAACGTCTCCTACCCTATATATGTAGCTATGAAAGGCAACTGTAAAAAAGAGAAAACCAAAAGACAAAGCCGAGATGAAATACAAGATGAGTATCTCCACACAAGAAAAATAGAGTAAAAGAGACTGGGTGCCAGAGCTGGGTTCATCCTAGAAGCCAGTTAGGCCCACATTTTTAGTAGAACACTATGTAACTGAAACTTTTAATAGTAACCATTAAAATAATGGAAATACAGTCTGTAACTTTTGAATCAAGAGGGAGGGAAAAAAAGGAATGCAGAAAACTAACCATCTAACAGAAGAGGAAAAAAACAGCAAAGAGGCCGGGCATGGTGGCTCATGCCTGTAATCCCAGCACTTTGGGAGGCCAAGGAGTTTGAGGTCAGCCTGACCAACATCGTGGTCAGCTTGAGGTCAGGCGCTCGAGACCAGCCTGATCAACATGGTGAAACCCCGTCCATACTAAAAATACAAATATTAGCCACACATGGTGGTACATGCCTGTAATCCCAGCTACTCGGGAGACTGACACAAAAGAATCACTTGAACCTGGGAGGCAGAGGCTGCAGAGAGCCGAGATCATGCCACTCCAGCCTGGGCAACAAAGCTAGACTCAAAAAAAAAAAAAAAAAAAACAGCAGCAGCAGCAGCAAAGTAAATGGATCAAAAAATATGAAATTCAGAGAGCAGAAGTAAGTCTACTTATTCAAATAGATTAATCTCACATATTACAAGTCAAAGATTAAGGAGAAAAAAGTCAGGTATCAGTAGCGAAAAAGACAGTATTAATAGGGACAGAGATTATATAATAATAAAAGGAACAAACTACAAAGAACACTGAATAATGTTCATGAATCTGGAAGTTTCTAATACCACAGCCTCAACAACATATATAACAAAAACTGGCCATTTGAGAAGCTGTCAACTCTGGGAAGGTTCAGGCATGAGAATCTCTTGAGCCCAGGAGGCAGAGTTTGCAGTGAGCCGAGACCCCACCTCTGCACCACTCTGCCTGGGTGACAGAGCAGGACCTTGTCTCAAACAAACAAACCAACCAAACCATCAGATCTCATGAGAACTCACTATCATGAGAACAGCATGGGGGAACTACCCCCATGATCCAATCACCTCCCATCGGGTCCCTCCCTTGACATGTGGGGATTATGGGGATCACAATTCAAGATGAGATTTGGGTGGGGACACAGCCACGCCATATCCACTTCTTTCAGATACTGACAGTTCAAGCAGACAAAATATCAGTAAAGGCAGAAACATTGACAAAGAACATCAACAACCTTTCTTTAACGAATATACAGAAACCCGCTCCCCAAAGTGAGGAGTCACAGATTTGTTTTTAAGGCATAAAGCACTTATCTCTGACTTCTGAATTTAACAGATAAGTAAAACTTCCTCCAAATTATAAGAACAAATATAATTTTACCAACTTTTTATTTTTCCAAATGAGATTCAGAAAAGAACAACTACTATTACTAACATTTAAGAAAAGATGATTTTTAAATTTTAAAAAGTCAAAAAAGAAAAAAGAGCAATCTAAAACAAAATCTTTTTCTCACTAATCATGGACTGTGAAGATTTTCTTAGAAAATGGCACCACAGCAGAGAATTGTACAATTCAATATTTCTTAACTGTTTTGATCTCAGGGAAAAGAAACATACAGATATTTCCATTTAATAGTGAGTCTCTGGTATAACAGTCTCCTTGTTTTACATTTGAGAAAACAAATGACTACAGAGGTTAAGTGATTTACCTGTAATTACTCAGTTAAGAGGAAAAGTGGGAAAGAAGGCATGTAAGAAAACCTTCCCTCTATCCTTGCCATCATGCCACAATCTGCCACAGGTCCAATTCAATTAACAAATACTTCCTGAATGCCCCCAGTATAAGGTTTTACAAGAAATAAAATGAACTATAAAATACAGCAGGGGAGGAGGTCAGGGAGAGGAGACCAACAGAATCACCCGTGGAGAGGGCTTCTCTACATACTCGGGAATACCACCCTTAATAGTGGGCCACAGTTACAGAATCCAGTGTAACCTACCCTTCAAGAAGCCTAAACTTCAGGAAAAAAGGAAAGCTGAGAACCACTGATTCAAATCCACACATCTCAAGTAGTTTATAATCTACTTGTAAAAGCAAAGTAAGTAGAAAAACACTTCAAAAAAGAAATACAACACAAGGGTAGAGGGAGACAGACACACACACACACAAAAATACACAAACCCTGATTACAGTGACTTTAGAATAATTTTTTTAAAGCCTGAAGATCAACAGAAGCCTCACAAAATTAAATCTTGAGTGAGGCTTGAGTGCACTTTGATAAGTTAGTTATTAAATGCGCATATCCTGGGATACTCATATTCAGGAGGAAAATGCAGAGTTATTGCAACGCCAATAGCAGGCTTCAAGCCTCTCCTTGAGAGCAAACAACAGACCACGGTCAAGAACCACAGATACAAGAGCAGAGATTATGAGAAAAGTGTGTGTGCTAAAGAGAGAATCACATTAAAACACACACACGGTATGGAGAAGTTGTATATTTAGAGAAAACAGGAATAATTTTCATGCATGTAACTTCTAGTTAAATGTATGTATATCTTAAATACCTCCTGCAATTCCACTAAGATGACAAATTTTGAAACACAAATGAATTCTAAAGTTACAAGGACAAAGAGAAAAAGGAGGCTAGTGCATTCAACAAATTTTGAAAGCTGGAAAGCCGACAGACAAGTGGTCAATGAGTTCACGACAAAACCTAAACCCTACATGGTAGGAGGAAGCCGAAAATGAACAGGTCAATTTTTAGGAATTGGAGGCATCACATTCCTCTAAAGCCTGAAGATAACGCAAAACAGGAACTGTTGGAAATGAGCATAAGGAGCAGTTAAACCCCTAGCTCTCCACCCTCTACACAGGAGACTGCTCCCCTTCCAGAGGCTAAACATTTCCTACTTAGCAAAATTCAACCAGAGTAATAATAGCCTGGGAACACACCCAGAATCGGTGTGGGAGGGAGAAGGGATGTCAGAGACCAGAAGAAAAAGTGAAAGCTGTCTGTTAAAATCAGTAATCAGCCCCCATCCCAGAATGCTTACAGTCACTCTCATACCTGACAGGATTCCTCTTTGGGGAAACCAGTCCAAAAAGAAAAATATATATATTTAACAGAATATTTTTTAAGAAGTTGGTCTGATGGAAAACAGGGGAGAAAAGGTAAGAAAATCACCGTAGCTATGAAGGTGTCACACATTCAACCACTAGGAATTCCAAAAAGAGAAAAATGGTAAAATGAATGGGGAGAGAAAAGTATTAAAGAAATAACAAGAAAATTTCCTGAATGACAGGAGCTTCCAGAATAAAGGGACCCATGAAGTATTTGGACCCAAAATACAATGAATAAGGAAAGGACCTACATCAAGGTACATCAGTGTGAAATTTCTCAACCAAGGGACTAAAGGAAGACCCTAAAATATCTCAGGGCATGAGGTCTTAAGGCATAGGGTTAGGGGGATGTCAAGCAGAAAGAATCAAAACAGAACTGAACTCCTCAAAAGGGACACTGGAAGTTATGAAATAATGATGCAATGCCTTCAAAATTTTGAGGAAAAATTATTCCCAACCAGAAATATATCTAGCCAACACAAAGCCAAAAAAAATTTGGTTTCATCTTAATAAACCAAAAAAATGGCATACCAAAAACAGAGTAGGGACAAGCCTTTCTGAAAATGACACAGAACTTTTTAAACAATCAAAATGGATCCAAAATTCCTTAAAATGCCACTGAAACAGTTAAGTGAAAAAAACAAAAATCAATCCTGCCTTTTTGGATGAAGTACTGTACATAGACTCACTAGTCCAACCAACTTTACAGCAATGATTCTCATCTTTTCCTCAAAGGTGATAGAATATTAAAGGTACTATTTGTGTTTAAAATGTATACGAGCAATTTTAATCATCTTTCAATATTTTAAAGGTTAGTATACATTAACAGAAATCGTCAGGAGTGCCCTAAAAATCTGAACTGTGGCTGTGCACGATGGCTTATGCCTGTAATCCCAGCACTTAGGGAGGTCAAGGAGGGAGGAACACAGAGTCCATGGGTTTGAGACCAATGTGGGCAACATAGTGAGACCCCGTCTCTACAAAAAACAAAAATTAGCTGTGCATGGTGGTACACGCCTATAGTCACAGCTACTCGGGAGGCTGACGTCAGAGTATCGCTTTTGAGCCTTGGAGGTTGAGGCTGCAGTGAGCCATGATTGTGCCACTGCACTCCACCCTGAGTGACAGAGCAAGACCTTGTCTCAAAAAAGAAAAATCTGAATTGCGTACATCAATAAGTAGAGGTAGACAACACATTGTTACAGGGTTCCTAGGCTCCATGAAGCCACTGAGAAGCCCCAAGATGCTCTAAAAGGAAGGACAGCACCATGTAAGACAGAAGGCATGAGAATATAACACCCACAATGCTTCAGTCAAGGGTGGAAGAGATGGGTAAACAGCCATAGAGCAGATGGAAGACAGGAGCTTGGGGTGAAGAAAAGCGAGGAACAGAGCAAAAACCAAAATAAAACACACACACAGACAAATTTAGGGACAAGTCTCTTTAAAAACCAAAAGAACTCTGCTGGGCTACAAAGGAGTTCCAAGTTCCACCTAAAACCAGCAAGTCTAAAAGGGCCTTGACCTTACTTCTCTAAACTCTCTTACTAGTTTGAGTTATTGGCTTGACCAGACAAGCAAGAAAAACTCTAACCACAACAATCAAGACCTAAAGGCCTGACCTTTAAACTAAATCAAGAGCTTTCATCTGAAACACCAACAAAGGGTTACTGAGTCGCTCAACACATACCAAAAAATAATTTGAAACAGAAATTCATTGGAATGATGGCAAAGGTTACTTAGACATTTGCATCAACAGGGTATTACAGCACACAATATGCTTAGTACAGAGCCTAGCACAAAATGTTAGCTGCTCCTGCTGTTTCTTCTGTTACCATTTCTGACTGAAAGAAAAACTGTTAAATGAGACTGGTAAAAAGGAATTTGGGGATGCAGAAATGCTGTTATTACAACTGCTACTTCTTATAATCAGTACCACTTTGGATGAAGAGATCACAGGTGAACCCAAATATCTATCATTACATCCCATTAAAAAATAAGCACTCTTGAAAGATATTCAAAATAGATCTCATAACTAACTCAATACCTGGACATAACTGAAATTCATGTATAAATTGTTCTGTATTTCATATTTACTGTAAAAATAATGTGAAGCATGGAATCTATCAAATTCCTGGTTATCTCAACTTCTCCAAATTACATTTACAATTACCTCTATCCCACCCAAGTGACCTATCAAAAATACCTACAACAAGTATAATTAAGGTACCACAGTCCAGTAAGCACTTCCTCTTTTGACCTCTTCCAGAATTTCTCGGCTCTATTTCTTTTTTGAGACAGGTCTCACTATGTTGTCCAGGCTGGAGTGTAGTGGCTATTCACAGACACAATCATATACTGCACTACAGCCTCAAACTCTCAAACTCCTGGGTTCCAGTGATCCTTCCACCTCAGCCTTCCCCAGTAGCTGGCACTATAGGAACAAGCTACTGCACCCAGCTAATCCCATTCAATTTTGCAATTAATCATTTATTGCTTTGAATTGTCATCTCTGATACTGCTATTCTACCTTTTACATTTCTATTTTCCGAACTATATAGTAAGCTTACCCTTAAGGATAAGGCCTGTAACTTTTTGCACATCTAGGCATTTAGTACAAAGGAGGTACTGTGTGGATTGACTAAAGATATTAGAATATTATACAAAACCAGAGACCAACTGTTCACAAACTTTCTCACCCAAACTCATAAAAGATAGAAACAATTCAGTGTTACTATGGTAATGATATAATGATTATAATATGATGTGCGTAGCCCGCCATATCACACCCTAGCATGTAAGGATGGAGAAGCAAGAGCTTCATAAATAGGTACTGGCACACTGACTTCAAACATGAACCATGGTCCCTGTTTCAACATTCACATGGAGACCAGATGCGGTGACTCACACCTGTAATCTCTACACTCCAGGAGGCCAAGGCGGGTGGATCACCTGAGGTCAGGAGTTTGAGACCAGCCTGGTCAACATGGCCAGGCTGGTAGAAACCCCGTCTCTACTAAAAATAAAAAAATTAGCTGGGTGTGGTGATGCACGCCTGTAATCCTAACTACCTGGGAGACTGAGGCGGGAGAATCGCTTGAACCCAGGAGGCAGAGGTTTCTGTCAGTCAATCACAGCACTGCACTCCAGCCAGGGCACCAGAGCAAGACTCCGTCTCAAAAAAAGAAAAATGAGCATGGAGACTGTCACTTTATACATGGTGTCCTCTCCCACGCAAAAGGGAAGAAAATATATGCGATAATGATCCTGTCCTCTGCCAACAGATTAAAATTTTCATAGTTTTTTTTTAAAATTCATGTAGACAAAAGCTAACAGTTAATGTACTGTTTTTAAAGGCTGGAGCACAGTCTTTTACTATGACATTTTGTTTTTATCTACAAATATTTAAAACTTTAGTTCATATAGGCCAGGCACGGTGGATCATGCCTGTAATCCCAGCACTCCGGGTGGCCGAGGCAGGCGGATCACAAGGTCAGGAGTTCGAGACCAGCCTGGCCAATATGGTGAAATCCTACCTCTACTAAAAATACAAAAATCATTCGGGTGTGGTGGAGGGCTCCTGTAGTTCCAGCTACTCTGGAGGCTGAGGCAGGAGAAATGCTTGAACCCGGGAGGCGGAGGCTGCAGTGAACCAAGATCGCGCCACTGCACTCCAGCCTGGGTGACAGAGTGAGACTCTGTCTCAAAAAAAAAAAAAAAAGACCTGTGCTCAGAGACCCACCACTACGCGGCTGTACAGCAAGAGAACCACACTATCTCCTTCAACTCAAATTTGTTCCCCAAGAACAGTGTCAGGATGTGAAATAAAACAACGTTTGGAAAACACAGTGCTTCGTGCATAGTAACAATGCTAAAAATAACATTGCATTAAAATAACATTAAAATGTGCAAACCTCATGATTTACCTAATCAGCCTCTAAATATTATATAATTCTAGCCCAGAAACTTACGTTCTTCAATCTCCATAGGAAGACCTCCACAAAACAATAATTTACTATAATGTCAGTTTCTACCAGTGTTCCACGTAATCACACAAAGAAAACTTCTGTATTGATTATAAAACTCACAGCCCATTAGGCTTTCAAAATATCTCTAATATAAAAGATTCTCCAACATTTATGTCAAACCATGATTAAGAAAAAGTTCCTGGTCAGGGACGGTAGCTCATGCCCGTAATCCCAGCACTCTGGGAGGCCGAAGCAGATGGATCACTTGAGCCCACGAGTTCAAGATCAGTCTGGGCAACACGGTAAAACTCGAAACTCCATCTCTACTAAAAATACAAAAATTAGCCAGGTGTGATAGCACACACCTGTAATCCCAGCTGCTCGGGAGGCTGAGGTATGAGAATCACTTGAACCTGGGAAGCAGAAGTCACAGTGAGCTGAGATCACACCACTGCACTCCAGCCCCAGCAACAGAGTGAGACTGACAAGAAAGAAAGGAAGAAAGGAAGAGAGAGAGAGAAAGAAAGAGAAAGAAAGAGAGAGAGAGAAAAAAGGAGGGAAGGAGGGAAGAAAAGCTCCTCTGTGATACACTGAGCTTTTTAACTTTTTAGCCACTGTTTCTGTCTTGGCTTCAAGAAAGCCTAAAAAATGATTTTACTTAATTTGACACTTAGCTAACATTTCTATCATCTTTCCCATCCAGAACTTCTTACTCCTTCCCCTCTGTTAGCCCTAGGCAGACCCTTAAAAACTGTCTAGTCTCACACATCCTTGTCTTATGAGTAACAAGAAGGCTTTCAGATATAAGGCCTCTTTTGATTAGAAACAAAATATGTGTATGTATAAAGCGTATGTACAAAATAAACACAGGATCTTTCTCACATTCACACAAAAGATCCTGCAACTTCTTCACATATTCGATGTAATAAAAACTGCAAAATACCCAAGAAAAATGGCACAGATGACTAACAACCCCTTGAAAACTGACGACAAATAGTATCAAAATACTCCCTTAGGCACAGCTATGAAATAATAAGCCCTATTTCCAATAAACTTTACATGCAAACAGATGTGTCTTCTTCGTATTAATCATACTGGCAAGCTACACATTTATTTCAACAATAATGCCCCACACCCAAAATATTTTTGGAGTTTTCCTTTTGGAAGTGGCATTAAGGTTTATTTAGAATGCCACTGCATACCCAGTCCCCAGTACAATGCCTGACACACAGTAGGCACGCAAACTATTAAATGAATATACACAATAGTAGTATTTCCAGGCAGATGTGTCTCTGAAAATAGAAAACATTCAGTCCTAAAGCTTACTAATTAAATGGATGATGAAGCCGAGTAGTTCTTTTTCCTTTTTTTTGTATCAGAAGGGTAACGTGCTGATGATGTCATAACAAGGTTTGAGGGTGGCACATCTCATATATGCATATGAAGACCCAATCATCACGCTTATAATAGACTACAAAAGGATCCTGAGTAGTTTTTATAAAATACTATTTCTTAGAAAATACACCCTGAGTCTGAGCAGAGTCATAGTAAAGAACTAATCACTAACTCACATTTCAATCTTTAAGTCTCAGAAGACATCACGTTTCACATTTCCTAAACGATGTACCTAATCAATCCCCTGACTATATGAGTAATACTAGTGATGTCAAAGAAACACATTTATATTGACTCGCCTTGTGATTCGGACCTAGATGCTTTTAGGGGGGCCTCTGTGATGGTAAACCAATTGTCGAGTTCAATAATTCTCTCTAGAAATTGTTCATTAGTAGTTATACTTCCATAATATGCATTATTCTGTCCAATGCCATAAATGTTAAGTCCTTATAGTTTGTTTTCAAATACATGGTATCAGTGTTTTCTAAAACATTCATAGTACCCAAATCTCTTTCTAAATAATTATGCTTTACTATTAATTTATCATTTTTCTTAATGATCACCGTGGTTTAAAAGAAATCCATAAATTATTTGATACTTCTCCCATCAAGAGGTAGAGTCTAATTACTCTTCCTCATATATAAGCTAGCCTGATGACTTGCTTCTTGCAAAGATAATAAGGCAGAAGTGACACTGCAAAACTTCTAAGGCTAGGTCATAAAAAGGAATTCCAGCCTGGTTTTATTTCTTGGGATGCCTGCCTTAACATGGTAGCCCTGGCTACCATGTTAAGGACTCTGGCTAATCGAAGTCTCCATGTTAAAGAAACTACACAGATAGAGGTGCCTAAGGAATCCCAGCTGTTGCAGACCCCAGTTGTTTGAGTCCTTAAACGAAGAAGCCTTCTAGATGACTCCAGCGTTTGACTGCAACTGCATGAGAAACACAGAGTAAGAACCACCTAGCAAGTACTGTCAATTCCCAGAAGTGTGAGATAATAATAATATATGATTGTTGTTTTACCCATTAAGTTTGGGTTGGTTTACTGCCCAGCAATAAAAAATCAGGATGATGAACAAAAAGAGAACTTCAATATTTTCTTGGGCCCTGGCTCCATTAGTGTATGACTAAAGCCTCATTTATGCTTCATCTTTACTATCTTCCTTACCATCTTCCTTCTACTGTACTACAATTTAAAAAACAAATTTTCTTCCTATTAATATTAAGGATTTTTATTTTCTTTTTTTTTTGAGACGGAGTCTTGCTCTGTCACCCAGGCTGGACTGCAGTGGCACAGTCTCGGCTCACTGCGAGCTCCACCTCCTGGGTTCACGCCACTCTCCTGCCTCAGCCTCCCAAGTAGCTGGGACTACAGGTGCTCACCACCACGCCTGGCTAATTTTTTGTATTTTTAGTAGACTGGGTTTCACCACGTTAGCCAGGATGGTCTCAATCTTCTGACCTCGTGATCCACCCGCCTCGGCCTCCAAAAGTGTTGGGATTATAGGCATGAGCCACCGCACCCGGCCAAGAAGGATTATTTTTTAAAACACATAAAAACTTTCTATTAATTTATATCTATGAACTTCCTTCAACATTTATTTCAAATACTTATTTATAAATCTATTTAACCATAGACTCATCTGAGTAGTACATTTGCTCAAAATAAAAGACAATCCTTTTTTTTTTTTTTTTTTTTTTTTTGGAGACCGAGTCTCGCTCTGTCACCTAGGCTGGCATGCAGTGGTGCGATCTTGGCTCACTGCAAGCTCCACCTCCCAGGTTCACGCTATTCTCCTGCCTCGGCCTCCCAAGTAGCTGGGACTACGGGTGCCTGCCACCACACCCGGCTAATTTTTTGTATTTTTAATAGAGACGGGGTTTCACCGTGTTAGCCAGGATGGTCTCAGTCTCCTGACCTGGTGATTCACCTGCCTCGGCCTCCCAAAGTGCTGGGATTACAGGCGTGAGCCACCGCGCCCGATCAAAGCCAATCCTTATGTAGTATCAAGAAGCAACACTTTGGGCCAGGCATGGTGGCTCAGGCCTGTAATCCCAGTACTTTGGGAGGCTGAGGTGGGTGGATCACTTGAGGTCAGGAGTTCAAGACCAACCAGTCAACATGGTGAAACCCCGTCTCTACTAAAAACACAAAAATTAACCTAGCTTGGTGGCAGGCACCTGTAATCCCAGCTACTCAGGAGGCTGCGCTGAGATCGTGCCAATGCACTCCAGCCTTGGCAACAGCGACACTCCATCTCAAAAAAAAACCAAAAAAGTCACACTTTTATATATACAACTGACAGGCCAACTCTCAACAATCACACCCGGTAACGAATACTGATAGAAATGTTATTTCCTCGTCCCTGCAATCAGGAGACTGCATAAGGAAACAAAAGTTGACAAACCCAAAACCCTCACCAACCATTAATCTCTTAGTAAAATGGTCTCCAAACATCCCTGTAAATGTAACAAGTGCACAAACTGGCCTATCGCTTCCACATCTTTTGAAGCTAAGCCACTGCTAGTCACAGGCTGTTAATCTGACAATACCATGTAGTCCGATGCAAAATATTTGCAAAATGAAATTGCCAATCTTGCAAAAGCTACAAGACTTCATGAGGTCTAGAGAAAGCAATGCTGAGAAATTCAACAAAACGTACATACACGTCAGTGGCAAACAAACATATACACAGACCAATTAAAAGACAATGAATAGGCCGTACGCGGTGGCTCAAGCCTGTAATCCCAGCACTTTGGGAGGCCGAGACAGGCGGATCACGAGGTCAGGAGATCAAGACCATCCTGGCTAACACGGTGAAACCCTGTCTCTACTAAAAAATACAAAAAACTAGCCCGGCGAGGTGGCAGGCGTCTGTAGTCCCAGCTACTCGGGAGGCTGAGGCAGGAGAATGGCGTGAACCCGGGAGGTGGAGCTTGCAGTGAGCTGAGATCCGGCCACTGCACTCCAGCCTGGGCGACAGAGCGAGACTCCGTCTAAAAAAAAAAAAAAAAAAAAAAAGACAATGAATATCGAAGATGGGTGTGGTGGCTCACGCCTGTAATCCCAACACTTTGGGATGCTGAAGCAGGATAATCCCTGGAGCCTAAGAATTTAGTATCAGCCTGGGCACCATAGTGAGACCCCATCTCTACTTGGGAGGCTGAGGTGAGAGAATCATTTCAGCCCGGGAGGTTGATGCTGCAGTGTACAGTGATGGTGCCACTGCACTCCATCCTGGGCAGCAAAGCAAGACGCTGTCTCAAAGAAAATTAAACTGAAAGTGACAATTGTACTTTAATATAGAATGTCAACATCAAATGATTACATGTAGCCCTTGGAAAAACCACAAATATGTTTGTAAAAATCACTCCACGATAAAATTCAAATGAAACCAAATACAGCATGTGAACTTTGACTGAATTCTGGTTTAAAAATTCCCACTATTATACACACACATTTTGAGGACAGGTGGAGAAAAATGAATATACACTGAGTATTGGATGGTATTAGGGAAGTTTTGTTAATTTCCTATAAAGTGTGATAACGGTACAGTGGTTATATAGAAAAAGGAGAAAAAGGTTCATATTTAGAAGATACAAGCACATGTATTTAAAAATGAAGTATTACAATGACTGCAACTTTCAAATAGTTCAAAGTTATTTACATACACACATAATTTGCAAATATAGCAAAATCTTAGTAAGTTAGGCAGGAATATCATCATCCTTATTCAGCCAAGAAGTTACAGAAGATCCATCTTCCTCCCTTTACAATCCTTAGGATTAAAGATTTTCTTACAAAAGGGAGGGGGAAAATATGTCAGAAGCGTTTGAACCACAGCAAATCCATCCTGAATTGTAGACGCTGGTTGAAGTAAGGCTGAGACCTACTAGGCTGCGTTCCCAGACAGTTAGGCATTCTAAGTCACAGGATGAGATAAGAGGTCAGGACAAGATACAGGCCATAAAGACCTTGCTGATAAAACAGGTAGCAGTAAAGAAGCTGGCTAAAACCCACCAAAACCCAGAGTTGCGGCAACGTGAGTGACCTCTGGTAGTCCTCACTACTACACTCCCAACAGTGCCATGACAGTTTACAAATGCCATGGCAACGTCAGGAAGTTACCCTATATGGTCTAAAATGGGGAGGAACCCTCAGTTCCTAGTAACTGCCTACTCCTTTCCCAGAAAAACTCATGAATAATCCCTATTATTAAGATCAGGAAATAACATTCTATCGGTATATGTTACCAGTATGATGGTTGAGAGTTGGCCTGTCAGGTGTATTATTTACTAGGGTATATGCTACTGTTTAGCATATAATAAAGAAATAACCATAAAAATTAGCAATCAGCAGCCTTTAGGGACTGCTCTGCCTACCAACTAGCCATTCTCTTTTCCTTTACCTTTTTAATAAACTTGCTTTCACTTAAAAAAAAAAAATTTACTGAACCTAGAAGGTATTATCTACCTTCTAAAAGGTTATCCATATAATTCATTGTTTGTTCTTTCAATTCTTCTGCATGTTTGAAAATGTTTACAATAGAATACTGGAAAAAACAAAAATAAAAATCTCACTAAAACTACACAAACACACACACACACCCCAGTCAAGAATCTCCATTTAAGGAATGCCTCCTAAAGAAAATACAGAGGAAAAACAGAAAAAGGTAAAGTTATAATGTGCTACCTTTCACCTGAACCTGGGAGGCGGAGGTTGCAATGAGCTGAGATCACGCCACTGCACCCTAGTCAGGGGGACAGAGCAAGACTCTATCTCAAAAAAAAAAAAAAAAAGATTTATATTTCTTTTAAGAAGTTTCTAGGGCCAGGCATGGTGGCTCACACCTGTAATCCCAACACTTTGAGAGGCTAAGGAAGGCAGATCACTTGAGGCCAGGAGTTCGAGACCACCCTGGCCAGCATGGCGAAACTCCATCTCTACTAAAAATATAAAAACTAGCCGAGCATGGTGGCACACGCCTGGAGTCCCAGCTGCTCTGGAGGCTGAGGCACAAGAATTGCTTGAACCAGGAAGGCGGCGGTTGCAGTAAGCCAAGATCCTGCCACTGCACTCCAGCCTGGGCAACAGAGTGAGACTCTGTCTTTAAAAAAACAAAAAATTTCTGGAGGAAAAAATATTTTAGATGAAACTAAATCACCATTCTTTATTCAATGACTTTCATGTTCTTATTTTAGGTGAATAGTTAAATAAGCTAAAACACTTTCCTAGGAATGTATTCTTTTTCTTTTTCTTGAGATGGAGTCTCGCTCTCGCCCAGGCTGGAGTGCAGTGGCACGCTCTCGGCTCACTGCAACTTCTGCCTCCCGGTTTCAAGCAATTCTCCTGCCTCAGCTTCCTGAGTAGCTGGGATTACAGTCGCGCACCACCACCCCTGGCTAATTTTTGTATTTTTAGTAGAGACAGGGTTTCACCATGTTGGTCAGGCTGGTCTCTTAACTCCTGACCTCGTGATCTGTCCGCGTTGGCCTCCCAAAGTGCTGGGATTACAGGCATGAGCCACCGCGTCTGGCCAGAATTTATTCTTTTTCTATTATTAAAATAACATACATACATATACAGAAGTATATAAAATACAAAATCATATCAAGAAATATCAAAAGTAATCAACCATAATCCAGAGGCAAGTATACCATCATTTTGTTTTAGCACTTAAGAAACTTTAGTCTTTACCACGGTTAGTATCATAGACTTTTTCAAACCTCTTAGATAGAAAAAATACATTGTCTTTTATTCAGTTCAGTGATTCTACAGGTCTCTCCGAAAGATTTGCAGGTTTTTTCCCCAACGACAGTGAGGCATTTGACCTGAATCATCCATTCAAGCTTGATCGTCCTAATTAACAATAGCAAACACCAACAACTTGGCTGGAGAGAGGTGAAGTACATTCTTTGTAGCCGTGAAATCAAGCAACTTGCCTACATGGAAAATGGAATTCACACCCCTTAGTGCACTGGTTCCACTACTCTACGCCTAACCAACTATATTACCAGTTATGGCCAATTTATGGCCTAGCACGTCATATTTACTTGATCATGATATTACCAAAGTCATTATTGAAGATAATTAACAAGATATCCTTTTCTACAAGAAAATTATTCAACTGATTTGAAACTCTATGTACACATCAGTCTAAGCATCCTGGGCTTCTTTTAGTTTCTCAAATACACAGCAGTCTCTCACCTTAGGGTCTTCGCATGTGCTCTTCCTTCTGCCTAGAGAGCTCTTCTAGTTCTTAACACCTTGTCCTACATCCTACAGCTCCCCCACCAACCCCTCAGCCTACCTCCTTTTCATTCACTATCCCGATTCTCATTTTCAACACTTCTTCAGGTAAGTTTTTTCCCTGCCCAAGACTGAACTGGTGCCTCTAGTGAAAAATCCTGAACTTTCCCCTTTTACTGTACTTGTCACACAGTCCTGTAATTGTCTCTTTTCATGAACCAACCACCACCACCAGATACCCAAGACTAGAATGACAGGCACCAGACGCCCCTAAATCTTGCTGAATAATTAAACACCATTTTAATGACTTCACACACACACACACATATATACACACACGCGCGCACACACCCGTTTGGATACATATACACAAACACCGTGTATTCATATTTACAATTACATAAATACACAAACATACATATACACAGTGTGTGTTCACATTAATACATAATTACATACACACACACACACACACACACACACACACACACGCAGAAAAACAAGTAACTTCCTCTATCCTTTGCAAAGGAAATGCAATAAGGCTAAGTTAATGTAGGATGGAGTCTTTGCCACTTAACTAATCACCTAAGCACTCCGGCCCTCAGTTTCGTCAGCTATAAAATAAAACCTAAAATCCTTCTTGGTGTAAAGTTTCGATGAACATCTCAAAACATTCTACTCAGCAGTGTAAAGTCACAAGGTAATATCTATTACAGTCTAATACACAGAACAATGGGTTTCCTGGAAAACAGAAGTTAAAAAGCTTCTCATTGAGCATTTGGCAGTACTAGGACCTCCTAAACGGCCTTCCCAAAAAACAAGAGCAACACCCTTAATCCATCAGAAATCAAAGGTAAACAAACATTTTCAAACTCAGGTGATATGCCATCATCAATGCGCTTTTGCTTTATCACATACTTGATAAAGCTGCACTCCAGCCTGAGCGACAGAGCGAGACTCCATGTCAAAAAACAAAATAAAATAAAGGGGGAAGGGGTGAGGAAGCAATAAACACGACCTGGGGATGCTTTTTAAGAGCTCCTCTTCAGTTAAACTAACAGATAGCAAGAGTTTAGAAAGCTCTATTTTCTGTCCACTACTACTAAATACCTATTAGAATAAGTACAAAAAAAGTAGAAAAGCAGGTCTGAGGCAGGAAATAAAAATCAAACCTTAAAATGGCAGAACTGGCCAACATATATCAAATGTAACTCATAAAACAGTATCTATAGCTCTACAATCACACAGATTCAAGGCTGAAATGGACTTTCAGACATTAAATATACCTCCTCATTTAAAAACAAGTAAAATGAAACTCACTGCATGAAAATGACTATGTGACTGGTCAGTGGAATGACCAAGCCTCCTAACTCCAACTCTATAGTCTTTCCAGTTCTCAGAGCTCTCTTCCATAGGGCCTGTCTGTGGTAGGCACACAGTATCTTTCGGATACACAGTATCACTCTACAAATTCTGCAGAAATTGCAATACTTGATAATTAGTGTCAATATCATAAAACAAACTTTCCAAAGATAGATAAAATGTTATTACAAAACTTAACAGATATATCTAAATTCAAATTATCTATCTATCTATCTATATATATATATATACTTTTTTTTTTTTTCCTTGAGACAGAGTCTTGCTCTGTCACCAGGCTGGACTGCAGGGTCGCGATCTAGGCTCAGTGCAACCTCCGACTCCCTGGTTCAAGCGATTCTCCTGCCTCAGCCTCCCAAGTAGCTGGGATTACAGGTACACACCACCACACTCAGGTAATTTTTTTTGTATTTTTAGTAGAAACAGAGTTTCACCTTGTTGGCCAGGATGGTCTCGATCTCGTAACCTCATAATCTGCCTGCCTCGGCCTCCCAAAGTGCTGCCCGACCTGGTCTCATTTTTAAGTATCTCTGTGCGAGCAGCATTTGAAGAGGCCATATAGTCAATTCCAGCCTGTGCACAATGAGCAAACAGACTCCCTGCAAGGCTCAGGTATCCTATCTTCCCTCCATCAATGCCTATAGACCAAAATTCAAGAGAACTGAAGGAAGAGGATAAACCAGTTCACAGGTCCTGCAACCTTGTCTTCAAAGTCCTTCCTACGCAACCATTAGATCCTTCTTCCCTATCACTTATATTATCAATTAGCACTTAATTCCTTCTTTACATGTCTGTCTCCTCATTAAACTGAAAGCTCCATGAGGGCAGAGGCCAGCCATCCTTGTATTCCAATGTATACACAGGTTAGCTGGCAAAGTATTTGTTGCACTGAGTTAAAGAATAAAAATCTGGCTGGGTGCAGTGGCTCATGCCTGTAATCCCAGGACTTTGGGAGGCCAAGGCAGGCGGATCAACTGAGGTCAGGAGTTCGAGATCAGCCTGGCCAATATGGCAAAACCCCATCTCTACTAAAAATACAAAAAATTAGCCAGGCATGGTGGCACGCGCCTGTAATCCCAGCTACTTGGGAGACTGAGGCAGGAGAATCGCTTGAACCCAGGAGGTGGAGGTTGCAGTAAGCCGAAATCGCCACTGCACTCCAGCCTGGGCAACAAGAGTGAAACTCTGCCACAACAACAACAAAAAAAAGAATAAAAATCTTTTTCCCACTTTCCTTGTTTACTTATTTTCCATTCATCAACATAATTAAGTAAAAGAAATCATGGACAATCATAGATTCACAGTTTCTTCCTCTGAGTCATTCTATAATACAAAAACCCTTTTCCAAATATTCCATGTTCATAGATTGGAAGAATCAGTATTGTTAAAATGTCTATACTACCCAAAGCAACCTATACATTCAATGCCACCTCTATCAAAATACCAATGACGTTCTTCACAGAAACAGAAAAAACAATCCTAAAATTTATATGGAACCACAGAAGACCCAAAATAGCCAAAGCTATCCTGAGCAAAAGAACAAAATTGGAGGAATCACATTAGCTGACTTCAAATTATACTACAGAGCTATAGTAACCAAAAAGCATGGTACTGGCATAAAAACAGACACACAGACCAATGGAACAGAAAAGAGAACCCAGAAACAAATCCATACATTTACAGTGAACTCATTTTCTTTTTTTTTTTTTTTTTTTTTGAGACAGAGTCTCGCTCTGTCGCCCGGGCTGGAGTGCAGTGGCCGGATCTCAGCTCACTGCAAGCTCCGCCTCCCGGGTTCACACCATTCTCCGGCCTCAGCCTCCCGAGTAGCTGGGACTACAGACGCCCGCCACCTCGCCCGGCTAGTTTTTTGTATTTCTTAATAGAGACGGGGTTTCACCATGTTAGCCAGGATGGTCTCGATCTCCTGACCTCGTGATCCGCCCGTCTCGGCCTCCCAAAGTGCTGGGATTACAGGCTTGAGCCACCGCGCCCGGCCAGTGAACTCATTTTCAACAAAGGTGCCAAGAACATACACTGGGGAAAAAACAGTCTCTTCAATAAATGGTGATGAGAAAATTGGATGTCCATATGCAGAAGAATAAAACTAGACCCCTGTTTCTCACCATACTCAGAAATCAAATCGAAATGGGTTAAACTTAAATCTAAGACCTCAAAGTTTGAAACTTCCCCCCAAAAAATTGGGGAAATTCTCCAGGACATTGGACTGGGCAAAGATTTCTTGAGTAATACCCTACAAGCACAGGCAACTAAAGCAAAAATGGACAAATGGGATCACATCAAGTTAAAAAGTTTCTGCAGGCTGAGCGCGGAGGCTCATACTAGCACTTTGGGAGGCCAAGGAGGCTGGATCACAAGGTCAGGAGTTCGAGACCAGCCTAGCCAACATGGTCAAACCCTGTCTCTACTAAAAATACAAAAATTAGCTGGGCATGGTGGTGGGTGCCTGTAATTCCAGGTACTCGGGAGGCTGAGGCAGGAAAATTGCTTGAACCCAGGAGGCAGAGGTTGCAGTGAGCCAAGATCATGCCACTGCACTCCAGCCTGGGCAACAGAGCAAGATTCCATCTCAAAAAATAAAAACAAATAAATAAATAAATAAATAAGCTTCTGCAAACTAAAGCAAACAATCCACCAAGTGAAGAGACAATACACAAAATGGGAGAAAATATTTACAACTATCCATCTGATAAGAGATTAATAATGAGAATATATAAGGAGCGCAAACAACTCTACAGAAAAAAATCTAATTAAAAATGAGCAAAACGTCTGAATAGATATTTCTCAAAAGACATATAAATGGCAAACAGGTATATGATGAAAAAAAGCTATTCCCTACCACAACCACAAGAACATGGAAATAGGAGTTAAAAAAAGACCAAATGATCTAGCCCAACTCTCTCATTTTACAAATGAGTTGTATCATTTATTCAAGGTCGTATCATCATATGGCCAGTGTCGGATAGAAAGAACAAATTCACGATCTTGCTTACTCCAACTTACATTCCATCTACCACCATATCAGACTATCTAAAAATTTAAATCACTACATATTATCTCATCAATTTTTTTTTTTTTTTTGAGACAGAGCCTCACTCTGTCGCCCAGGCTGGAGTACAATGGCACGATCTCGGCTCACTGCAACCTCTACCTCCCAGGTTCAAGTGACTCTCCTGCCTCAGCCTCCTGAGTAGCTAGGATTACAGGCGCTCGCCTCCACGCCTGGCTGATTTTTGTATTTTTGGTAGAGACAGGGTTTCGCCACATTGGCCGTGCTGGTCTCGAACTCCTGACCTCAGGTGATCGGCCAGCTTCGGCCTCCCAAAGTGCTGGGATTACAGGTGTGAGCCACTGTGCCCAGCCTATATCTCATCAATTTACAATCACATCTAAAAATGCAAAGTTTTCTTTAAACTTACGTCTTCTAATCTATGTTATCTTAGAATAAACCATTTTGGCTGGGTGCAGTGGCTCACACCTGTAATCCCAACACTTTGGGAGGCCAAAGGAGGTCAGGAGTTTGAGACTAGCCTGGCCAACATGGTGAAACCCCGTTTCTACTAAAAATACAAAAAATTAGCCAGGCGTGGTGGCAGGCATCTGTAGTCCAAGCTACTCGGGAGGCTAAGGCAGGAGAATTGCTTGAACGTGGGAGGTAGAGAGGTTGCAGTGAGCCAAGAAGGCACCACTGCACTCCAGCCTGGGCGACAGAGCAAGACTCTGTCTCAAAAAAAAAAAAAAAATTCAAAAATGCACATGCGGAGAATGTTTCTATCTCTAGTATTCTGACATGGATGCCAAAAATATGTAGCATAATGTGTTACCACTGAAGGAAGTTGGGTGATAGATCCATGGTACCTCTCTGTACTAATTTGCATCTTCTTTTGAGTCTGTAATTATTTGAAAATAAAAGTTTAGAAAAACAAGCTAGGTGCAGTGGCACTCACCTGTAATCCTAGCTACTTGTCTGTAATCCCAGCTACTCCCAGGAAGCTGAGGCAAGAGGGTTGCTTGAGCCCAGGAGTTGAAGATCAGCCTAGGCAACACAGCAAGACTCTGTCTCAAAAAAAAAAAAAAAAGATACAAAAACAATACATGGCATACCCACCTGATGCCACTCCCTGAGCTTGCTAATCTACAACCTCACTCTTCTCCAAGCTTTCCCCATGAGCCAGAAAAAGTTCCAAACACTTCTCAACCCAAAGTTTCAGGATGGTTTGGTACGGCAATTGAAACACACCAGCCATCCCTGGCGTAGCACTTTTTGCACATGGGAAGCACACAAGCACTTACCCAACAAGAAAAACTAATCTAACACTGTTCTCAAACTCTGTGCAGGCAATAGCATGGAAAACATTTACACAGCCCAAACTCTACCTCTTGTACCAGTCTTTCATAGTGCTACTATCTATGGATGAGCCTCATTTCTCCCAGCTAGACTGTGACCTTACAAGCACCCAAATGCATTTTAAAAAGCTATCCTTTCAGTATCTCACAGTTATATAGAGGACCTAGAATTTATGTAACTTAATCTAAATTTTTCCAATTTCGTGGTTTAAAAAAAAAAGCGAACAAAAACACACTACTCTAGCTTAAAGTCTTCTCTCTTAATTGGGAAAATTATTTCCTCGCATTTTAGTTTTACCACGCACACACACGATGGGAGTAAAATTCAAGGAACAGAAGAGAGGAAGAGAGAGAGAGAAAATCAAGGAACAGGAAAATATTCTATTCTCAAACAGACAGGTATAAAACCTGTAAGTCAAACGGGAAAAGGAAGGTTGGAGGCAGTGAAGAACTGGCAAGTTTGGCCCTATTTGCCATCATCAATTAATGTTAAGACAAAGAAAAGAGGTCTTCAAGCTCTGCTGCTCCTGAAGACTACACAGTGGTCTTCAAGCTTTGCTGCTCCTTATGACAGTCCATCCCATGAGATGCACTGCTTTAAATCAAGAGACCTCCTAACTGGGAAAAGCCACCACAATCCATGATTTTACTACAATTTGATCAGGTATGTTACAATAATTTCAATTCAACTGTCAGAAAAACCTTCTACTTAAAAAAAAAAAAAACTTAAACGAATCATGTCCCCAATCCCCAAAACATGCTATTATCTCTCAAGAATGTCTTAAAATTGATCAAAGAAAGACAAAGACTGAATCTTCATGTCAATTAAGAAGCTTTTTACATTCCCAGAGCCCTCTGAAGAGCAGAGAGACCCTAGAGAAAAGCAAAATACCAACTGTCCTCAAGTCCCTGCCACTCTAGAGTTTCATGAAACCAGAAACATTCAGGGACGGTATGGGGTGGCTGCTAATTCCTGTACTGTACTACAGTACTGACTCCTGTCTCTGCATGCAAGTGTCACATGTACTCTTCAGCAGCTCTCAGCTCTCAAAAGTAGCAGAAAGATGAGCAGATGCCAACAAAATCAGCCCACATGTCATCTCTGACCTACAAACCATGGCCTGCCAACCTATACTACAGGAATCACTCATTTCTGTTTCTGCATCCCCTAGGCAGTGACAGAATTCTACCAGCGATCATTTCATGTAGCAGCAATTTGGGTTCATCCTCCTATTGACAACTATAGGAGGCAAAAAAAAAAAGTACTTCCCCCAAAAAACAACTACAGAAACAAAAGGTCCCACTGCCCATACTCCCCCTACTCAATTATTCTCTAATCTACATATAATAATCAGAATACCTGATAAGCAGAAAAAACACAATCACTTAAGGAAAACATCTATGAATTTCCTGGAGATGAAGACAAGTTTAAACATCACTAGAAATATAAGCCTATTAAGAGAATGAATATTTAGCCAGGCATGGTGGCTCATGCTTGTAATCCCAGCACTTTGGGGGGCTGAGGCAGGAGAATCACTTGAGTCTCAGAGTTTGAGACCGGCCTGGGCAACATGATGAAACCCCATCTCTATGAAAAATACAAAAATTAGCCAGGTGTGGTGGCATGCACCTGTAGTCCCAGCTACTAGGGAAGCTGAGGTGCGAGGACTACTTGAGCCTGGGAGATTGAGACTGCAGTGAGCCAATACTGCGTCACTGCACTCCAGCCTGAGTGACAGAGCGAGACCTTGTCTCCAAAAAAGAAAAAGAAAAGAAAGAAAAAGAAAAAGAAAGAGAGAGAGAGAGAATGAGAGAACAAATGTTTAAACTACAATTGCCCACAATTTCATAAAAATTGTTTGATTGGTAATGCTTCCTTAAAAGACTTAAAGTAGGGTTTGTAGAGGCAAAGGATGTTACAGAGCAATAATTAGACAAGTTCGAATTACTTCTGGACAAGAAACAAAGTCACTACTACAACATAAGAAAACAGATAATGAGTTGAAAAAAACCTAATACCCCTCTCCCCAAAGCCTTCCATATAAAACTCTGTTTTCATCATTTAGAAATTAAAATAACCCTACCATATTGTCTGTGCTTTCTTAGCTTTCTCCATCAAATTAACTTCCTAATCTCAAATTTAGCTTTTCTTTAGGCTTAAAAAACCATCTTCCTCCACTTCTCACTTCATAACAAGGAGGCTGTCACAGAAAACACCCAATGAATTTCCATCATGCCTGTAAGTAAGAGTCTTGAAGACACAGGTAAGGCCATCTCTGGAGTTCCAGGTTGTCTGTGAGGTAGACCTGGTATCTGAATTCAAGTAAAGACCTGGAATACCTCATCATCTGAATTCTGAACAGCAGATTCATGCTGGAGCAGAGCCAGTTTCTTGAAACGGCAGGTTCTCGACACTTCTATATTACAGAAATGGGGTCTGAACTCATGGGGAAGAAAATAAAAACTTATCTACTGATCCATTCATCACAGTGCTTTGTAGACTAACCATTATCATAATCGTTATAACTAGCAATCTAGAATACAACCATTACATTTAATGGAATTCTAAAATATAATCTTTTTACATATACTAGTATGTTTTTTAATTAACACAAAAATTTGCTGTCAAGAAAAATCTAGGTTTTTATTATCAGTGGATTTTTCCTATGAAAAATATTGTAACAAATTGAAGCCAAGAAAAACTTCAGGCCAGCCACGGTGTCTCCTGCAAACCACAGTGTCTCCTAACAAACCCCTTGAAGGGGTTTGTTAACCACTACACTTGGGAGGCCAAAGTGGGAAGACAGCTTGAGGCCAGGAGTCTGAGACCAGACTGGGCAACACAGCAGGACCATGTCTCTAATTTTAAATAAATAAATAAATAAATAAGGCCAGGCACAGTGGTTCATGCCTGTAATCCCAGCACCTTGGAGAGGCTAAGACAGGATAATTGCTTGAGCCCAGGAGTTTAAGACCAGTCTGGGCAACACAGAGAGACTCCAACTCTACAAAAAATTAAACATCAGCCATGTGTGATAATGCAAGCCTGCGGTCCCAAATACCCAGGAGGCTGAGGCAGGAGGATCGCTTGAGCCCAGAAGGTCAAGGCTGCAGTGAGCCATGTTCACATCACTACACTTCAAGAGCCTGTCTCAAAAAAAAAAAAAAAAAAAATTAAAATAATAAACAAGAAAAAAATAAAGATTAGAGAATAGCTAGAAAGAGCAAACTACCCAAATTTACATCAGCTAGAAAGCAGATTTAAAAACTGTGGTACAGTCATGAAATAAGTACTACCTTTTTTGTTTGAGACAGAGTCTCACTCTGTTGCCCAGGCTGGAGTGCAATGGCGTGATCTTGGCTCACTGCAACCTCCGCCTCCCTGGTTCAAGCAAAGAAAATACTACTTTTAATCTAAAAGAAAAAACCACTACATGCTGCAACACAGATCTGTCGCAAAAGCATTGTTCTAAGCAAAAGAAAACAGATACATGATTCCATTTCTATGAAATTCAAAACGGAAAAAATTACATGAGAGAAAGCGGAACACTGGTTGCTAGGTAGTCAGGACCTAGGGGGACATGACTGAAAATACAAAGGGACACCAGGTAACTTTTTGGGGTGATGAAAATGTTCTGTACCTGGATTGTGGTGGTGGTTACACAACTGTACACGTTTGCCGAAATTCATCAAACTGTACACCTAAAATGGGTTAATTTTACTGATTGTAAAGTATAACTCAATAAAGATGAAAATAAGAGTCAAAGACATTTTATCAAGTGAATGATACTGTCAGAAATTGAACAAATAACAGTACTTTAGCTGTGCAAGTAACATAAATTGTATATTTACAAGTAAAATAACATTAAATATTAACACCTTCTTTAATATCCTGACAAAATGACAATGTTACAAAGCATGGTTATCTAAGAATTTATTGTATTTCTAATTTTGAAGGGGTTTGTTAACCACCACACTGATTCTCTCCAGAAAGTAGTAAGAAATATGATCTCAGAGAATAATTTCTTATAGCCAAGTCCAATTGACTAATACCTCACCTGTCTATTAATTTATGAAAATGCTGCAAACTTTTCACATGACAATCTTATTTCTCAAAGTGATGAATCACTTAATTTCAAGAATCCTATCTTATCATCATTATCTAACAACTACAAGAGACTGCTGACAAAACGCTGTCTTTCTGAAGGTTAAGAAGTCATAGCACTGAGGCCAGGCATGGTGGCTCACGCCTGTAATCCCAACACTTTGGGAGGCCAAGGCAGGTGGATCACCTGAGGTCAGGCATACAAGAACAGCCTGACCAACATGGTGAAACCCTGTCTCTACTAAAAATTGGCTGGGCGTGGTGGCTCACACTTGTAATCTCAGCTACTTGGGAAGCTGAGGCAGGAGAATTGCTTGAACCCGGGAGGCAGAGGTTGCAGTGAGCAGAGATCATGCCATTGCACTCCAGCCTGGGCAACAAGAGCGAAACTCCAACTCAAAAAAAAACAAAACAAAACAAAACAAAATCAAGTTATAGCACTGAGCTTTTTTCTGAGTTTTTTTGTTTGTTTGTTTGTTTGTTTGTTTTTTGAGACAGAGCCTCGTTCTGTCGCCCAGGCTGGAGTGCAGTGGCGTGATCTCGGCTCACTGCAAGCTCCGCCTCCTGGGTTCACGCCATTCTCCTGCCTCAGCGCCCCAAGTAGCTGGGATTACAGGTGCCCACCACCATGCCCGGCTAATTTTTTTTGTATTTTCAGTAGAGACGGGGTTTCACAGTGTTAGCCAGGATGGCCTAGATCTCCTGACCTCGTGATCCGCCCACCTTGGCCTCCTAAAGTGCTGGGATTACAGGTGTGAGCCACCGCGCCCGGCCAGCACTGAGCTTTAAGGAACTAAATAATTCCCCAGTGGCCCCTTCTTCTAAGGTTACAATCCAAGCAAGTTTCTCTTATTCTACGAATGTCAAATTTTTTAACATGTTAGAACCCAATCAGCTTTATTAAGTAAAATTATCAAAATTGTCAATCACAAATAAGCATTGATGAGACAACAGGAAAATCTGGGCAATTTTGTTATTAAGGATTTTTCAGGTTTTTTTTTAAAGGCTTCATATTTTGAGATATATGGTGAAACTATAGCAATTAAATTACCTGAGAGAGGAGAATAAATGGAGAGAGAGTTGAAATCAGATTGGTCATGAGTTGACAACTCTTGAGACTGGGTGATGGCAACATGGTTGTTCACTATATTATTCTCTCTACTCTTGTATATGCTTAAAGTTTTCCAAAATAAAAAAGCTTAAAAATAATACTCGGGAAAACTTAAAAAAAAGTTCTAAAAATAAATCAACAATTCATAACCACAGTGAGCCAAGAGAAGTGGCTATTTTCATTTGACCAGAATGCCAAGGAGTCAAAATTACAGAAACATGGATGCTAACTGGAGTCTGTCTTCTTAATGAGAAATATGTGTAATATGGCCGAGCACAGTGGCTCACGCCTGTAATTCCAACACTTTGGGAGGCCTAGGTGGGCAGATCACGAGGTCAGGAGTTCGAGATCAGCCTGACCAACGTGGTGAAACCCCATCTCTACTAAAAATACAAAAATTAGCCGGGCATGGTGGCTGGCACCTGTAATCCCAGCTACTCAGGAGGCTGACGCAGGAGAACTGCTTGAACCCAGGAAGCAGAGGTTGCAGTGAGCCAAGATTGCACCAATATGGTGCCACTGCACTCCAGCCTGGGCAAGAGCAAGACTCAAAAAAACAAAATAAATATGTATGATAAAATGAGGGAAGCGAGACATTAAGTACATCCTCCTGCAACATAAAATTGCTCCCTTTAATATACCTTATAAGACCTACGTCCGTGTAACTCAGTCTTCAGCAATTAAATTTTCCTTTATAGACTATATCCTAAATAACCTAACTGTCTAATTGTTAGTGGAAAAAACTCTGACCTTTCCTAATTTCACCCATTATTCCTAGTCATATTCCTGTGTATCCTGTAATTTTCTTCACAAGTGTCTGTTTATTCCTAGTCCTATGATTCAGCCACAGATTTCCTGATTTATAAAATTGCTCTGCCTTTGTTTTGATTTTCTATTTTTGTTTGGTTATTCTATACCCTGTTGTTAATCTTACTTAAGCAAATTCATTTAAACGTTTTATTAGGCCAGACTTCTTTTCCAATAGAATAAATCTAGTATTGGTTTTTTATTGTCTGTTTTTGTTTTTGATATGGAGTCTCGCTCTGTCACCCAAGCTGGAGTGCAGTGGCACAATTGTGGCTCACTGCAACCTCGGCCTCCCAGGTTCAAGCAATTCTTCTGCCTCAGGCTCTTGAGTAGCTGCAACTACAGGCGCCCACCACCACACCCAGTTAATTTTTGTATCTTAATAGAGATGTGGTTTCACCATGTTGGCCAGGCTGGTCTCAAACTTCTTTTTTTTTTTTTTTTTTTTTTTTTGAGACGTAGTCTCGCTCTGTCGCCCAGGCTGGAGTGCAGTGGCCGGATCTCAGCTCACTGCAAGCTCTGCCTCCCGGGTTCACGCCATTCTCCCGCCTCAGCCTCCCGAGTAGCTGGGACCACAGGCGCCCGCCACCTCGCCCGGCTAATTTTTTGTATTTTTTAGTAGAGACGGGGTTTCACCGTGTTAGCCAGCATGGTCTCGATCTCCTGACCTCGTGATCCGCCCATCTCGGCCTCCCAAAGTGCTGGGATTACAGGCTTGAGCCACCGCGCCCGGCCGGCTGGTCTCAAACTTCTGACCTCAGATGATCTGCCCACCTCAGCCTCCCAAAGTGCTGGCATTACAGGTGTGAGCCACCGCACCTGGCATAATGAATTTAGTATTGTTTTTAGGTAACAATTTCAATAATCAAATGGTGAGATTTCTCACTGATTTGGTGATATGATGCTCTATCCCACACAACCTAATGTCTGGGGGGGGGGGTTTTTGATTGATTTTTGTTGTTGTTTTTGTTTTGGTTTTTGATGCAGCACAATAAAATTTCAAGCAGCTTTCAATTATCATAACCTCTACTCACCACAACCTTTGTTGTGGTTCATATAATCCCTGGCATATTTTCTGGTTCCTACTGAGAGGGTGAAGATATATCTGAGTCTTTAAAACCTAAAAGTTCTTAATAAACATAACAAACACTCACTAAATGCCAAGACTTGTGCAAAAACACACTTTCTATGCCAACACTATCCAAGAGAACTTTCAGTGACGATGGCACTGCTCTGTACCTGCACTGTCCAACGTGGTAGTGAGTAGCTACGTGGGGCTACAGAGAATTTAAAATGTGACTAGTTACAGATGAAGTGACTTAAATTTTTATTTAATTTCAATTAATCTTAATTAATTTTTTCTTTTTTTTTTTTTTTTGAGACAGAGTCTTGCTCTGTTGCCCAGGCTGGAGTGCAGTGGCACGATCTCGGCTCACTGCAAGCTCTGCCTCACGGACTCAAGTTCTGCCTCATGGGCTCAAGTAATTCTCCTGCCTCAACCTCTTGAGTAGCTGGGATTACAGGCGTCTACCACCACACCCGGCTAATTTTTGCATTTTTAGTAGAGATGGGGTTTTGCCATGTTGGCCAGGCTAAGGGGTCTTGAACTCCTGACGTCAAGTGATTCGCCCGCCTCAGCCACCCAAAGTGCTGGGATTACAGGCGTGAGCCACTGGCCAGACCTTAATCTTAATTTAAATAATCATGTTTTAAAAATTAAGAATATATATTACGGCCAGGCATGCTGGCTCATGCCTGTAATCCCAGCATTTTGGGAGACTGAGGCAGACGGATCACCTGAGGTTAGGTTCAAGAGCAGCCTAGTCAACATGACGAAACCCCACCTCTACTAAAAAATACAAAAATTAGCCAGACAGCAGTGTGGGTCTATAATCTCAGCTACTCGGGAGGCTGAGGAGGGAGAATCACTTGAACCCGGGAGGTAGGTGTTGCACTGAGCTGAGACCGGCCGGGTCACTGCCTCCAGCCTGGATGACAGAGTGAAACTGTGTCTCAAAAAACAACAAAAAAAGAATGTATATTGCTTGAAATATTCTTCATAAAAGTCATTTTCACTATTTTTACAACTAAATGCATTGAAGATCATCTAGGATGGGCTTCCTTAACCTTAGCGCAACTGACATGTTGGACCCCGTGATTCTTTGCTGTGGGGGCTATCCTGTGCGTTATAGGAGGTTTAACAGCATTTCTGGCCTCCATCCACTAGAGGCCAGTAGCAGTGCCCCAGCTGTGACAATAAAAAAATGTCTCCATGCACTGCCCAATATGGGGAGGAGGTGGGGTGTGGAGGGTGCAAAATCACACCAAGCTGAGAAGTACTAATCTAGAACTAAGAGTCAATTCTGCTCTCAATGCTAAGGATACTCTAGGGCAACTTTTTTGAGTTCCTGCTTTGCTATCTGGAAACCAAGCAACACATAAAAAGTTAAAAGTAACCATCTCTTCATAATGTTTTCCACAGAATCCACATTATAATATTGATCTTTTCCCATCCACTGTCTCAACTGTTCCTCCCTGACCTTGAGGAGAGTGCTACACCTAATTCAGAGACTGATGTGGGAGGTTCTAAGAGGTTAAACGACTAGGCTACCAGCACAGTTTCAAACTCCTGTCTATAGTATCTTACCTTGTGTTATAACACCTGAAAGGGAAACTCCTTAGAGAAAAATCCTTTTGATATGACAATCTCAATAAAGACTGTTTATGATTGCCCAATACATTGTAATGCCAAAAGGCAAATCTCACAGGAAAATCCCACATACAGACAAGCAATAAGAACTGGTTTGTTTTGTAACTAACCTGCATCTTGAGGAATAATTCAGGACAAGGACAACAAATGTCATAGCCACATCACCTTAAGATGACCTATCCTAACCTAGTACCAAGAAAAGGTTAAGAGGGTCAGCCTCTGAAAAGAAGGCATAAACCGATCAGGAGCCCTAGAGAGAGCAGTTGAGGGGAAAATGGAACCAAAACTCTAAGACAGGTGGCTGCCTGAAGGCTGGGATGCCTGAGACAGCAAAACCATTCTGGAATACAAGCCACGTGAAGTGGAATGGAGCCCTGAACTTAAAAAAAAAAAAGGTCAGAAGACCCATCATGTGGACCTCAGCTGTCTCTCAGTAGCTGTACCCCTGGATAAATGCTGTAAATCTCTGTGCCTATTTTTTCAGCTCATTAGTGAGGCACTTTCCAGGCTATTAGTGAGCAGGCCTTTCCAGCTCTCCCCTCAAGCTCGACATGCAGAACCACATTCTTTATATTGTTTTACTGTTTCTCTGAGACAATGTTTTAAGCAGGAACATAGCACTAACTCAAGAAATCCACTGGAAAGGAGATCAGAATGTCCAAAGTATCTGAGCACTGAATGGTTTCAATTCAATTCAATGAATATTTGCTTGAGGGCCCAGCATTCTGTGCCAGGTACCCTGTAATCATTCTCAGAAGTCACAGCCAACATCCTCTTCTTTCCACCCCAGCCATCCCCACCTGTATTCATCAATTTCATTCAGGCATCATTATTATTCATTATTGGCAAGTCTGAAAACACAAATTATAAAAAAAAAAAAGATACTTTTTCATGCTTTGTACATTTTAGACACTTGAGACATCAGGCTATTATGCTGAAGAAAATATTTGACTTTTTAACAGGATGTGGGTAAAGAAAGAAAACGTATTTGGAGAAGAAAACACTACTGTTTTGGGAACCAAAAGTTTTCTTCAACTGAGCAATTTATTTGCAGTACCATTCTGCCTGTCTAATCTTATTACTTTTAGACCAAAGTATAAAGTCGATTTACACCCTTTTCATACGTAACTATGATGATCATTTTATTTGTGACTCTCATACATTTCTCATAATAAAAAAAAAAAAGTCAAGTTACAGTAGCAGTCTCTTTTTTATTGGCCAAACTTACTAAAACTTGGTAAAGTTTTTATCTTTAGATGAAAATACGCTTATTCTAGTTAATCAAAAGGTTCCAGAAAACCAGTCTCTTTTGGAAACAGATTTTTCTCAAGTGACAGGTTGATCCTATTACTTTACAACTAGGTATGCAAAAAGGAGCCTTCCTTTTGAAAGGGAGACACAGAACAGCTCCTGCCACAAATCAATTACTTCAAAACTTTGGGTATGTGCCTATTTTAAATGCTGCCTTCACAAATCTCAATGGACAAGACATGTTTACCGCTACTAGATACAACCATATAGGTCTTTATCATTTCACCTACAGTACCTTTCTATTTTTCAAATATCTGCCACCTTGATGCACATGCTCAAGTTCACTTTTTTCCTAATTTCATGAAATTAAAAGTCACAATGATCTAAATATTTTTAACGCTGTATAATGATAAACAATCAAAGCTGATTGTTTATACTAGGAATGGAAAAAGAAGAATTAGCATTTAAAAAGATACATTACTCATAAATTTCTCAAATAGATGAAGCAAAAGGAATGCTCAAAAATGAATCAAAATGCCCAACACAACCACAAAATAGGTTTTGGCATGCAGAGTCAACTGAGTAAGCTAGTCAGGATTTTTGGTACATAAAGTTAAGACTAATATAGAAAACATGCCCTACTTCTCTCCTCTCTGGTGTAATTCTGTAAGTAACAAGACAAGCACTACCAACATGGTTCTATTAATGACCGTAGAGTTATCCTCACTACTAGCCTGTTTCTAAATTTTACCAAAATATCTTATGTTAATGTGTCCAAAAGATCTTTAATGCAGTAAAATCAGACTAAGAACCACATAACAAAATGTTAAATAACTTAAAAGTTATTTCAGAATTTAAAAAAATTATGTGACAACTCTGAGTGGTTAGTATTTTCAGTAAGTATTTCAAAAGATTCCCAAACATGTTAAATACAATATGGCTACAGCAAAGATTAGGCAAATCCGAACCAAGTGCAGAAACTAAACCGCCAGCTCTGGATTTAAAAGCTGTCTGCTCCACTTGAGGCGGTTAGATACAGAGACAAGAGACCAGTATCTCAACAGCAAGTTAGGCCTCTTCCTCCCTCCGGGAAGCGCATAATAGGGCATCTGCAACTTAAGTCACCCGGTCACTTAGCAAAAATCCTAACTTCTAAACTTGGGACCAGATGGCCTTCTATACGCAAAAGAAACGTAGAGAGCAGTGAAGTATTGGGGGAGAGGAAGACTTAAAATGCTCCACTTTCTGATCCTGTAAACATTTAGCCCATCATTAGATCTAAGCCTTAGATTCTAAGACATGCTTTAATGGAGGCCTCCCTCAACCACCTCCTGAGTCTGTTTTCCAACAGTGAAGGAACTTTTCCTGCTTTATCACAGTTCCCTGAGAGCATGCGGCACTGCAATTCAATATCCTAAACTGGCAAGGAACGGTGGCGGAAGAAAGGGAGAAATCCAAACCAAAGCAGCCTTCTTATAAAAGACAAAAATTAAAATAAAATCATAATTCATACTCCGCCCATAGCAAACCCAACCCAGAAATTTACAGCGCGTTAAGAAAAGCAGCATTGCGAACTGCAAACGTAAGAGTTTTCCTTTGACACTCTACGCACGGTTTTCAGCTGTCAAATTACAACTCAGGAAAACACTATCATTAGAATAGAAAAGGAAACAAAAAAGCTCGCATCACAGGGGCTGGTAGCAGGAGCTGCCAGCACCATTTCAGGAGGAGAGCAAAGGGAATCCAATGCACTTCCCCACCCCCGCTTGAATCCATCCCCTCCTGGGGCAGACAAACCTCACTGCAGGGGCTCAAATTTAATAATAATAACAATAATCATGGCGCTTCCTCCCTCACTCCCTCCCCCAACCATCACCTCCCCCCTGCCCCCAGCGATCTGCCGGGAATCGGCTTCTCCCCCCTACCCCACCCCGGGATTCCCAGGTCCAGACCACCCCACCGGACACAGCTGCCGGGGGCACGGGACGAGACAAGCCCAGCCCAGCCTACCCCGGGGCCCCTGGCCCCGCTTCTCTTCTTCCCTCTCTTTTTACCTCCACCATCCCCCATCCGCATTGTCTGTCTCAATTCAACTTTGACTAATATGGATTCCTCGGGCCTTGGCCGGGCAGTAATTACCGCCTGCCCCCCGGGAGCCAGAAACCATCCCCCCATCCCCGCCGAGTTCAACGCCGCTCCTCTTGGGAGGGGGAGGGGGTTTACACCGCGCTCTCCGGTCTACACCGCGAGTCCCGTCTACACCGCGCTCCCCCCGCGGCCCCCTGCCCCCGGGATCAGAAGTTTGCCCCGGAAGAAGCCTAGCAAGAGGCAGTAAGGACCCCCGCACCCCACCCCATCTGGCCGGCCGGCGCGTAAACACCCGCACCCGCCCGGTACGGCCCGTGGGGGAGGGGAGGGAGGGAAGGCGCCCCTCCCCCCGCGCCCGCCGACCCGCCGGCCCTATTACCTGTCATTGAGCTGGTCCTCGGTGCCCGGCAGCGGGTGAACCACGAAATGGATGGACGTCATGGTGCTTTCCTTCTCGTCCTCCTCCCGAGGGCGGCCCCCTCCCGCTCTCGCCCGCCCCCCAGCCCTCTACCCCTCCCCAAAACCCACAGCCGCCGCCGCCTCCCAGTCCCCAAATGGAGGGAAGCAAATACGCAGGGGCCGCCGCCGCCTCCCTGCCGGGCGTGTGTCCGTGGCCCGGAGGGGTGGGCAGGAGGGCGAATCCACACGCCACCCGCTCCCCCGGCGACAGCCCGGAGTGCGAGGCTGGCGGCCGGGACCAGGGGCGCGCCGCCGGCCAGCGGCAGACGGGCGTTGGGAGAGGGGCGGCCGGGGGAGGAGAGGGGCGGCTGCTGGCTGCGGGCTACGGGGACGGTCTGGTCCCGGCGGCGGACGGGGTCCGGACTAGGGGAGGTGGAGAAGGAGATGAGCCCGCACCGCGCGTCACTAGCGAGAAGCCGCCGCCGCCGCCAACACCGCCGCCGCCATCTTCACTTCTGCCCCAGTTTCTCCGTCTCGCAGGCTCCGCTCCGGAGCGGCGGGGGAGGGGCGAACGGGAGGAGGAGGAGGAGGAGGGAGGAGACCGGCGGGCGGGGGCGCGGCGGCGAGAGGCGGGGCTCCGGGAAACGGGCTGTAAGGCCCCCTCGATTGGGCGGCTCAACGTTGTCCGGCCACGACGCTGTAAGGCGCGTGCCGATTGGTCCGTTCGGCTCCCGAGCCCAGCCCCGCCGGGGGTGGGATGTCTCCAGAGTGAGTGTTCCGGAGAGCACGTGTTAGGGAAGGAGGTGGCTGCGGGCGAGCCCGCCGGGAGGGAGGGTAAGTGTGAGTCCCAGAGGAGGTGAGGAGGAAGAGGGGCTCTTGCGTTCTCTCGCCCGTATTCCCCTGGGGCAGCCCTAATTATTTGGCGGATCCTTAGGAGTGTCTTGTTGCCTCTCATCTTTCATCCGCAGTTGTATTTAAAGTGGAAGTTGGTAAAATCAGTTAAGGGGCAAGACATATACAGGCTTTTATTGGAAAAGTAAGTAGTTATGTAAGGGCCTTTCCAGAAAGAGATGGTAGGATCATGGAGTTGACTTTGCAGCAACTTCTATTTCCTCAGTCTCCCCAGTTTCCTCACCACCATCACATGTCCAAAGACAAAATGTGGAAATTTCCACTAATTTCCTGATATAAATGATTCGTGATTTTTTATTACTTTTTAATGAAAGACGATAAACCTGTTCTACAAAGGAGTTCAATTTGTTATCAGTGGAATCAGAACGGAAAATTATTATTTTTTTTTTTCTGAGACTGAGTTTCACTCTTGTTGCTCAGGCTGGAGTGCAATGGCGAGGTCTTGACTCACCTCAACCTCCGCCTCCCAGGTTCAAGCGATTTTCCTGCCTCAGCCTATGGAGTAGCTGGGATTGCAGTCATGCGCCACGGCTAATTTTGTATTTCTTTTTTAGTAGAGACGTGGTTTCACCATATTGACCAGGCTGGTCTCGAACGTCCAACCTCAGGTGATCCACCCGCCTCGGCCTCCCAAAGTGCTGGGATTACAGGCCTGAGCCACTGCGCCTGGCCAAGATAGGATCTTTTAAAACTGAATTCCTTCTATTAGACACGTTCAGAGTTTTGGCCACCGCGCCTGGTGGCTCACGCCTGTAATCCCAGCACTTTGGGAGGCCGAGGCTGGCGGATCACCTGAGGTCAGGAGTTCAAGACCAGCCTGGCCAACTTCGTGATACCCTCATCTCTACTAAAAATGCAAAAATTAGCCAAGCGTGGTGGTGCGCGCCTGTAATCCCCACTATTCAGGAGGCTGAAGCAGAAGAATCGCTTGAACCCGGCAAGTTGCAGTGAGCTGAGATCACGCCACTGCACTCCAGCCTAAGCAACAGAACCAGACTCCATCTCAAAAAAAAATTTTTTTTTAATCGAATAAATTTTTTTTTTTTCCCCTAAGGAACCAATTCAGGACTTTCTTCTCAAAGGTCTATGACCTCCTTTAAAAGATCAAGTACCTCTTCGAAGGCAAAAACTGAGAACATGAAATTCCTTCTACAGAGGTGGTCTGTTAATGAATTACACACACACACAGTTTTGCTTAGGAAGTTCTTTTGACCAAAATGTGTGAAAAATTACTTATAAATCAGGATAGACCGGTACCATTGAGGCAGATAATGGAACACTTTTGTAGGTTACCAGCTCAACCATTGGCCCAGATTAGTTTAGACTAAAAAGTGATTTCAAGGTCACTATTAGATGTCCCTGTGAGTCCTGAGGAAGGAGGGTAAACCAGTAGACACCACTAGATTTCAAGCCAAACTGATCTAAAAAAAAATTTTTTTTTTTTTTTTGAGATGGAGTTTTTGCTGTGTCACCCAGGCTGGAGTGCAATGGCGCTATCTCGGCTCATTGCCACCTCCGCCTCCTGGGTTCAGGTGATTGAGGTGCCTGGGATTACAGGCACCTCCACCATGGGTAATTTTTGTATTTTTAGTAGAGACAGGGTTTCACCGTGTTGGCCAGGCTGGTCTCGAACTCCTGACCTCAGGTGATCCACCCACCTCAGCGTCCCAAAGTGTTGGGATTACAGGCGGGAGCCACTGCGCCCAGCCCAGATCTAAATTTCAGTTCTGTTTCTGCTACTTAACTACGTGGCCTTACTTGGATTTAGATTAGATTTGGCCAGGTGCGCTAGCTCACGCCTCTAATTCCAGCACTTTGGGAGGCCGAGGCAGGTAGATCACCTGAGGTCAGGAATTTGAGGCCAGCCTGGCCAACATGGTGAAACCCTGCCTCTACTAAAAATACAAAAGTTAGCCGGGAGTGTTGTGGCCGTAGTCCGAACTACTCCAGACGCTGAGGTAGGAGAATTGCTTGCTCAAACCCGGGAGGCGGAGGTTGCAGTAAGCCAAAATCGTGCCACTGCACTCCAGCCTGGGCGACAGAGTGAGAATCCGTCTTAAAAAAAAAAAAAAAAAAAAAAATAGATTTAACCTACCATTGCATCTTTTTTCCTCATTTGTTAAATATTCCATAGTAATTATCTATCTACACAGGGTTGCAGTGAGGTCTAAATAAGGTAATGTATGTCAGACACCTAGGCTCAGCAAATGGAAACATTTACTTGTCAGATGCTATGTTCCACTTTTTTTTTTTTTTTTAAGGCAGGATTTCATTCCCATCACCAGGCTGGAGTACAATGACATGATCTCAGCTCACTGCAACCTCTACCTAGCAGGCTCAAGCAATTCTTCTGCCCCCGCCTCCCGAGTAGCTGGGACTATGGGCACAGGCTACCACGCCCAGCTAATTTTTGTATTTTTTTGTAGAGATGGGGTTTTGCCATGCTGCTCAGGCTGGTCTTGATCTCCTGGGCTCAAGCGATTGGCCCACCTTGCCCTCCCATCTATGTTCAACTTTTACACTTTATACCTTTTAATACTTGAATCACACTATAGGGTAAATTATAATATCCCCTTACCTAGATGAGGACACCAGGGCTCAAGCACCTGAGGTAAGTACTGAAGCTGAGACTGAAATCCAGGTCTTCTGACTTGGATTCCATTGTTCTTTCCACTGTACCACAACTGCCATCTAGAAGTTAATAATTTAGAAGGAACAGACTATTCAAAGCCAATAGAGAAAAAAAATTATATGATAAATGGAAGAAGAGTAATGTGGAGGTTGAAGGAGGAAGTGATTCCAGCCAAGAGAATTAAGAAAAGTCACTTAAGCTGAGCCTTCTTTTTTTTTGTGAGACGGAGCTTCACTCTTGTTGCCCAGGCTGGAGTGCAATGGTGCAATCTTGGCTCACTGCAACCTCCGCCTCGCAGGTTCAAGCGATTCTCCTGCCTCAGCCTCTCAAGTAGCTGGGACTAGAGGCGCCTGCCACAACACCCAGCTAATTTTTTGTATTTTTAGTAGAGATGGGGTTTCGCCATGTTGGCCAGGCTGGTCTTAAACTCCTGACGTCAGGTGATCTACCCGCCTCAGCCTCCCCAAGTGATGGGATTACAGACTTGAGCCACCACACCTGGCCAAGCTGAGCTTTCAAGAATGTTCTGAGCAGGCCGGGCGTGGTGGCTCACGCCTGTAATCCCGCATTTGGGGAGGCCGAGGTAGGCGGATCACGAGGTCAGGAGATCGAGACCATCTTGGCTAACACGGTGAAACCCTGTCTCTACTAAAAATACAAAAAAAAACAAATTAGCTGGGCGTGGTGGCATGCACCTGTAGTCCCAGCTGCTGGGGAGGCTGAGGCAGGAGAATGGCATGAACCCAGGAGGCGGAGTTTGCAGTGAGCCGAGATCCCGCCACTGCACTCCAGCCTGGGCGACAGAGCGAGACTGGGTCTCAAAAACAAACAAACAAAAAAAAAACAAAGAAAAAAGAATGTTCTGAGCAAATAGAATACCTGGCTTAAATCTAATCTGTTTAGAATTGCCCCCTAACCACACCATGCCCATAGTTTGCCTCGCTTCTCTTTCTTCCAAATCTCTCCTTCATCTTTTCATTATGCTTTTATCCTGTTTTCAACTTGATTTACCCACTCCTAGTTTCCTAGAACTGAGACTTTTTCTCCTGGTTGAAAGTTGGTCTGCTCCCTCTAGAGAGCCTATTGGCAAACCGCCTCTCTGGTCTTTGATAATCATCTTGGCTTTGCTACCTTTTTGTTGTCCCAGATGGCATATTAGGAAGAATTTTCCTCTCCCAGGGCTGTAACACCTTGGTGGGTCACACTTTGAACAGAGAAAAACAAGTAAAGGCATGGAGTTGTGAAAGACCATCACATGTGTGGGGGCTGAGGAAATACAGATAAGGGAATGGAGATAAGCAGGGGTCAACAGAAGCTCTTTGAAGAGTAAAGTGCAGTACAACCTTAGAAAACAGACTCCTTTTTAAAGGGAGCTCCTTTCTAATAATTTGAACTAATTCTCCCTTCAAGGACAGCTGGAAAAGTCAGGCAAAGTATTTCTTCACATTTGCTTAATGGCCCAAGAAAGCTAACAAAATAATGATGAATTACCAAAGCAGGGTCCAAGGAATGAATAAGACCCAAGTGAGTCCTCTGTTTGGAGCCACTTTTTCCCCTGGGATGCATCTCAGTTCCAGAAATACAAACTGAGAAGCTGAGGTAGAGCAGGTCTGACAGGTACTTGGGGCTAAGACAACAGGGATTGATGTCTAGTTTCACCCAGTGCAGTGGGGAGTGCTAACAAACCCCTCTTACTCAGTGTTCATACCTGAAGGACTGCCTCTCTGAAATAGGCCATATCTTAGATTTGGTTTCCCCAAAAGCAGACCTTGAGACAAGGATTTGGCTGTAAATCGTTTATTTGGAGGCTGATTGCAGGAAGCACTGTGTGGGAATGGAGAAATGTATGAGGATAGGAGAAACGCCAATAAAAGGTGGGCGTTTTACTACCACAGGCGACTGGGACCCAATCCCACTCCATCTCACAGTAGTTAAGGGTTGCTCCTAGGTTGTTCAACTAACTAAGCTGTTAATAGCTAGGTTAATGTCCAACAAAATTCATTGTCTTATATACAAAAAAAGAATTAGGAAATTAACATTTTAAAACACCATTTAAAATAATATTAAAAATGATTAAATAATATATAAGAACAACCAATAAAAGATGCACAAAGCCTGTACACAGGTTTAAAGTATTTTTGAGGAGCTTCCAGACCGCTGACAACGTGGAGGTGCTGGGAGAGTGGCATGAACACAGAAGGCATGGAAGCTCCTTACGCTTCTCTCCCATACCTAGTCCTATGCATCTCTTCCATCCGGCTGTTCCTGGGTTGTATCCATTAGGGTAAACCGGTAAACACCTCTTGGGCTCAATGAGAAGGAAGAGAACACATTCTGCTCTTCAGATCTATATACTGATCCCCACTACAACCAGTGAACCGAAATGTTGAATCTGGATGGGGGCCCTGGTGACTGAGATGGCATCCTCTAAAGATCTAGGGCACTCTCTTGGCCCTGGTCTTCATCCTTTGCAGGCTGTGTGTACACAACAAGGATATTTCCTGGAGGGAATTCATGAAACAGCACTACCTAAGTCCAAGCCAAGAATTCAGAAAATACAAATGCGTGCTGGGTGCGGTGGCTCACTCCTGTAATACCAGCATTTTGGGAGGCCGAGGCGGGCGGATCACAAGGTCAGGAGATCGAGACCATCTTGGCTAACATGGTGAAAACCCGTCTCTACTAAAAATACAAAAAATTAGCCGGGCGTGGTGGTGGGCACCTATAGTCCCAGCTACTCGGGAGGCTGAGGCAGGAGAATGGCATGAACCCAGGAGGTGGAGCTTGCAGTGAGCCGAGATTGTGCCACTGCACTCCAGCCTGGGCAACAGAGCGAGACTCCATCTCAAAAAAGAAAGAAAGAAAGAAAAGAATATACAAATGCAGTGTCCTCATGAGGGAAAAAGAAGCTCTGAAAACAAGAGCTCTTGGATGTTCATCTATACCCATGGTACAAATGGAGCATATATGCGTCAATGGCAACTGAAATGACCGCTACAGAAATGTATGTATATAGACCCAGAATGCCCTGAAAGAACTCAGGTGTCACCAGGAGAATTCAAAAAAAGCAACACATTGTCTGGGTACAGTGGCTCACAACTATATTCCCAACACTTAAGGCCAGGAGTCAAGACCAGCCTGGGCAACATAGCCAGGCCCCATCTATACAAAAAAGAAAAAAATTTACCCGACATAATGGTGCACACGTGTAGTCCTAACTACTGGGGAGGCTGAGGCAGGGGAATTGCTTGAGCCCTGGAGATCGAGGCTGCTGTGAGCCATGATTGCACCACTGCACTCCAGCCCAGAAAGCAGAGCAAGACCCTGTCTCTCTTTTTTTTTTTGTTTTTTGAGACGGAGTTTCACTCTTGTCACCCAGGCTGGAGTGCAATGGCACAGTCTGGGCTCACTGCAACCTCCACCTCCTGGGTTCAAGCAATCCGCCTGCCTCAGCCTCCCGAGTAGCTGGGATTACAGGCACCCACCACCACGCCTGGGTAATTTTTGTATTTTTAGTAGAGACGGGGTTTCACCATATTGGCCAGTCTAGTCTTGGACTCTTGATCTCAGGTGACACCTTGGCTTCCCAACGTGCTGGGATTACAGATGTGAGCCACTGCACCCAGCCAACCCTGTCTCTTAAAAAAAAAAAAAAAAAAGCTACACAGAGAGCAGAAGCTTCAACTACATTGAATTTCATTGTAACATGGATGAGTAGGTTGATAGCACAGAGGACCAGAAGATGGATGAGACTGTCAGCTACTAGAAGGTCTACCCACATCTCCAAATTTTGGTTGAGTGTTCTATGCTTCCCAGGTAGTGGCCCCTGTCTACATCAGTCACCCCTGCCACTCTCTTCTTTGCATTTATGTATCAGTGTTTTTTTTTTTTTTTTTTTTTTTTTTTTTGAGACGGAGTCTCGCGCTGTGTCACCCAGGCTGGAGTGCAGTGGCGCGATCTCGGCTCACTGCAAGCTCCGTCTCCCAGGTTCACGCCATTCTCCTGCCTCAGCCTCCAAGTAGCTGGGACTACAGGCGCCCGCCACCACGCCCGGCTAGTTTTTTGTATTTTTAGTAGAGACGGGGTTTCACCATGTTAGCCAGGATAGTCTCGATCTCCTGACCTCGTGATCCACCCGCCTCGGCCTCCCAAAGTGCTGGGATTACAGGCTTGAGCCACCGCGCCCGGCCTGTATCAGTGTTTTCCAACTACTTAGAGTTATGTATCATATGGTTTCTTGATACCATACCTTTGCCTGTGTTGTTTCTCTGCCTGGAATACATTTCTGTCCTATTTACCTAATTTACTCTTACATTTTTTTTTTTCCAAGATTCAGCTCATATGCCATCTCTTCTTGACTAACCCAAGACTTTTTCTGATATCAATTCTCCTTATATCTACCCAAGCTGAATGATCTTCCCTTCCTTTAAATAAATTATATCAAAAAGAATTTTTCTTTAGAGAAATCAAAGATGATCTAAATACATGGAGGGGCCAGGCATGGTGGCTCACACCTATAATCCCAGCACTTTGGGAGGAGGAGGCAGGAGGATCACTTGAGCCCACGAGTTCAAGACCAGCCTAGGCAACATAATGACACCCATCTCTATTTTTTAAAAAAAAAATTTTTAAATAAAAAAATAGGCCGGGCGCAGTAGCTCACGCCTGTAACCCCCACACTTTGGGAAGCCGAGACAGGCGAATCACCTGAGGTCAGGAATTCAAGACCAGCATGGCCAATATGGTGAAACCCCGTGTCTACTGAAAATACAAAAATCAGCTGGGTAGTGCATACCTGTAATCCCAGCTACATGAGAAGCTGAGGCAGGAGAATTGTTTGAACAGAAAAGACACAGAAAAAGATGTTCATAGCAGCATTCTTTGTAACAGCCCCAAACTGTAAATAATCCAAATAACCATGAAAAATAGAATATTATGGCATGTTCATGCAGTGTAATACCATGCAGTAATAAATATGAATGAACCAAAGCTCTTTGCAAAACCTGAATGAATCTCACAAAAATAATGTTAAATAAAAGAAATCAGAAATGGTACAATTTCACTGATATAAGCTTCAAAAACTGGCAAAGTGACACTCTGTTGTTAAGGATGCATGTTTAGGGAGCAAAACTAAGAAAAGCAAACGAGGTTACCTTAAGGGGTGGCAGTTACTTTATGGGGGAGGAAGGAGTTTTCATTAGAAAGTAGCACAAGGGGAATCTCTGGAGTGCTGACAGTGATCTATTTTTTGACCTGGGTTTTGGTTGCAGGGTGTTCATTTATTATCATTTACTTGGCTGTACAATTTTTTTTTTTTTTAATACAGAGTCTTGTTCTGTCACACAGGCTGGAGTGCAGTGGTGTGATCTCAGCTCACTGCAACCTATACCCCCTGGATTCAAGCAGTTCTCCTGCCTCAGCCTCCTGAGTAGCTGGGATTACAGATGCCCGCCACCACGCCCAGCTAATGTTTTATATTTTAGTAGGGAGGGGGTTTCACCATGTTGGCCAGGCTGGTCTCGAACTCCTGACCTCGAGTGATCCACCCGTCTTGGCCTCCGAAAGTGCTGGGATCACAGGCATGAGCCACTGCGCCCAGCCTTAGCTGTACATTTTTATTTTGCATACTTTTCTATATGTGTGCTAAATTTCACTATAAGAAAAGATTTTTGGCTGGGCACAGTGGTTCACGCCTGTGATCCCAGCACTTTAGAAGGCGAGGCGGGCAGATCACCTGAGGTCAGGAGTTCGAGACCAGCCTGACCAACATGATGAAACCCCGTTTCTACTAAAAATACAAAGATTAACCAGGCGCGGTGGCAGACACCTGTAATCCTGGCTACTGGGGAGGCTGAGACAGGAGAATCTCTTTAACCCAGGAGGCAGAGGTTGCAGTGAGCCGAGATCACGACACTGCACTCCAGCCTAGGCCGCAGAGCGGGACTCTGTCTCAAAAAAAAAAAAAAAAAAAGATCTTTTTACGGTGGCTCATGCTTGTAAACTTAGCACTTTGGGAGTCTGAGGCGGGTGGATTACTTGATAGTTGGAGACCAGCCTGGGCAACACGGTGAAACCCCGTCTCCACCAAAAACACAGAAAATTAGCCAGGCATGGTGGTGAACGCCTATAGACCCAGATACTGGGGATGCTGAGGGAGGAGGAACACTTGAGCCTGGGAGGTGAACTGAGATTGCGTCACTGTACTCCAGCCTGGGTGACAGAGCGAGACTGTCTCAAAAAAAAAAAAAAAAAGAAAGATAAAAATAATGTTTTATATGAAAGGAGAGAACATTAGCACTCCCCTTGACAAGGATGGAAGAGGCTCTCAGACCTGACAACATGCATGAGGTTAAGGCATTGCCACCTACTTCATGGCATCTAAACACCATGTTGTTGTTGTTGTTTAAAGACCGACCCTACCTGATACCTATATACATATGGAAATATTAACCCAAGGTGAATTGTAAACCTAAATGCAAGAGCTAAAGCTCTAAAAATCAGAAGAAAACATATGAGTGAATCTTTGTGACCTTGGATTAAGCAATGGTTTCTTAGATATAAAAGCACAAACAGCAAAGAAAAAAAAAGATAAATTGAATTTAACTCATTTTATTTTAATTCGATAGATAAATTGGACTTAAACAAATTTAACACTTTTGTGTTTCAAAGGATGCCGTCAAGAAAGGCAACCCATGGAATGGGAGAAGATATTTGCAAATTATATATTTGATAAGGGACTAGTGTCTGGAGTATGTGTATATGTGTGTGTGTGTGTGTGTATATATATATATCTTACAACTCAACAATAAAAAGACAAATAACCCCATTTTTAAATGGGCAAAGGGGAAACAAGAGGCTGAAAATGAGCTCGAATTTATTTATTTTTTTCAGACAGGGTCTTTCTCTGTCATCCAAGGCTGGAGTACAGTAGCACAATCATGGCTCACTACAGCCTCAACCTCCCAGGCTAAAGTGATCCTCCCACCTCAGCCTCCCAAGTAGCTGGAACTACAGGTGTGTGCCACTATATCTGGTATTCCTGGGCTCAAGCAGTCCTCCTGCTTCAGCCTTCCAAAGTGCTGAAGGATTACAGGCGTAAGCCACTGCACCTGGTTTTAAACATATGAAAGAAGATGAGTAAAAAACAGTAAAGTCCTGGGTTGTGAAGATGTAATAATACAAAAAGTAGAAGGCAGGATATTTGACTCCCGACTGTTCCATCAAGGACTGTAGTCTGGAAAATAAGTATTTTGAAGGTGAAAAATTAAAGCTCATATTAGGATAAAAGACTATCAGAGAGCACTGAGTTGTCTGAAATTAAGTCAAGCCTCCTAACCCGGATAAAACACATCATAGTGCCAAATAAAGTTAAAAATCCAGCCAGGCGTGGTGGCTCACGCCTGTAATCCTAGCACTTTGGGAGGCCGAGGCGGGTGGATCTCTTTGAGCTCAAGAGTTCAAGACCAGCCTGGGCAGCATGGTGAAATTCCATCTCTACAAAAAATACCAAAATGAGCTGGGTGTGGTGGCTCATACCTGTGGTTCCAGCTGTTCAGGAGGCTGAGGCTGGAGGGTTGTTTGAAATGGGTGGCGGAGGTTGCAGTGAGCTGAGACACATCACTGCGCCCCAGCCTGGGCAACAGAGTGAGACCTTGTCTGAAAAACAAATACATACATAAATATATAAATAAAATAAAGTTAAAAATCTGAAAAAATAAAATGGGTAAATTATTTCCATCAGCATGTCTCTAAGGAATATATGCAAGTGGCCAATATGCACATGAAAATATTCTCAACATCATTAGTCATCGAAGAAATGCAAATCAAACCAATGATGTGATACTGCTGCTTCTCAACTGCTAAGATGGCTAACATTAAAAAGACAGATAAATGTTGGCAAGGATGTGGAAAATTAAAACCTTCATATATTCTTGATGGGAATGTAAAATAGAGCAACTACTTTGGAAAACAGTTTGGCAGTTTTGACATTTCCTCAAAAAGTCAAACACAGAGTTACCATAAGCCATTCCTAAATACCAACCCAAGAGAATTGAAAATGTATGTTCACACAAAAACTTCTACACAAATGTTCATTATAGCATTATTATTTTTACTATTTTGAAATGGAGTTTTGCTCTTGTCACCCAGGCTGGAGTGCAATGGCACGATCTCGGCTCACTGCAACCTCCGCCTCCCAGGTTCAAGCGATTCTTCTGCCTCAGCCTCCCGACTAGCTGGGATTACAGGCATCCGCCACCATGCCCAGCTAATCTTTGTATTTTTAGTAGAGATGGGATTTCATCATGTTGGCTGGGCTGGTCTCAAACTCCTGACCTCAGGTGATCTACCAACCTGAGCCTCCCAAAGTGCTGGGATTACAGGTGTGAGCCACTGCACCCAGCTTTTTTAATTACACACTTTAAATGGGTTAATTTTATAGTATGTGCATTATATCTCAATACATTTGCTATTTTAAAAAGAGGGGCCAACCACAGGGGCTCAAACTGTAATCCCAACACTTTGGAAGGCGAGGTGGAGGATCACTTGAGCCCAGGAGTTTGAGACTAGCCTGGGCAACACAGGGAGACCTCATCTCTACCAAAATAAATAAATAAATAAATAAAGGAGGAAAGATATGTATCACTTTTAAGTTTTCAACTAGCAGCATACTGAGTTCAGGTTTATATATACAATTTTTAATTAAGCTAGCTTCTACCTTTTCACTGCATTAAAAAAATCCCTATCATTCATCCAATAAAGCGATTTATTGGCCGGGTGAGGTGGTTCATGCCTGTAATCCCAGCACTTTGGGAGGCTGATGCAGGCGGATCATTTGAGGCCAGGAGCTGGAGACCAGCCTGGCCAACATTGCAAAACCCGTCTTTACTAAAAACACAAGAAAATTAGCCAGGCGAGGTGGCACACACCCGTAATCCCAGCTACTGGGGAGGCTAAGGTATGAGAATTGCTTAAACTCAGGAGGCAGAGGTTGCAGTGAGCCAACATCATGCCACTGCACTCCAGTCTGGGTGACAGAGCAAGACACTATCTCAAAATAAATACATACATACATATATATAATCTATCTATCTATATATATGAGACTATATATGACTGTATGCCAAGCACTATTACAGATACATGCTATGGGATAAGTAAGGTTTCTGCCAGCCTCATGGGGCTTACAGTCAGTGACAAGAAGTGGGAGAGGTGAGATTTCAGATGCTTCAACAAGAGAAGTAACTTGCCCAAAGTCACACAGTATGTAGTAGTCATTATGGAAAGCAAGATCAAGCCCATGGGACCCTAGTGGTCATTTAACCTAATGCCCTCTTTTCACATAAGAATCTGAGGCTCGGGGAGGCTAAATTGCTCAGTGACACCTGGCTTGTTACACACTGCCACAAATATACAAGTGTCTGAAGTGTGGGAGCGCAAGGGGACCCTAGGTTCTCAGGGTCAATCTTCTAAGACCTCTTTCAACTAGCTTAATGGGCCTTGGCAGCTTAAGGTGCTCTCAGAAATATTAAAAGACCTCCAAGATGCATTAACAACTGTTTGTCGCTCTTTGCCACCTGCTAGGCATTGTGCCATGCACTGAGAACCCGGCAATTACCAAGACAGTTGCAGTTCATGCCCCGTGGGTGCATGGAATCTGGTCGTGCACAAGTGCAGGTTTGATAGCTATTCCAGTGGCTACCTGAGACTCATCTTTGGAGACAAAGATACCTACAGATTTCTGGGCTGCTCCACACTGCTGTGATTTTGTTGATCTGGAGTCAGCCTGGAATCTGTGATTATTCCAGTTTGTGAATTATCCAGGACTTTTGCTCCCCTAGAAACTCTTTGCAGGTGTTTCTAGTGTACCAGTGATTTGAGGAACCACTGACCTGCTATACCCCACAACTTGGCTTTATTTTTTTTCTTTTTATTATTTATTTAAATATTTATTTATTTTCACAACTTGACTTTTAGAACTGAGAGACTTACGCAATCCCACAACCAGATCAAATATGTTTAATGCCCAAACCCCAGGGCAAAGCATTCATTCATTCACTGAACAAACATTGAGCTCCTACCATGTACCATGCAGTATGTTGGGCGCTAGAACCACAACAAAGAATAAGAGCACAGGTCCTGCTCTCATGGGGCTTCCATTTGGTGGGGGTGGGAGTAGGAGGCAGAGAGAAAGACAGAAAAGAAAAAAACTGTTATTCTAGTGATGGAAAGTACTACAAAATGAGACTGAGCGCTGAGTCAGCAGAAGGTATACTAGGTTGAACCTCATAAAATAGCCAGTATTTCACCATTTTTGATCTACAGAAACAACAATTTCTTGTGGTTCAGCTTTATAAATAGGAGTTCAAAGGAGATTGAGTCCTTTCTCTCCAGGATAAAAAGGGAAGGTGGCTGGCCAGACACAGTGGCTCATGCCTGTAATCCTAACACTTTGGGAGGCTGAGGCTGCAGATCACTTTGAGTTCGGACATTCGAGACCAGCCTGGCCAACATGGCGAAACCCCGTCTCTAATAAAAATACAAAAATTAGCCAGGCATGGTGACACATGCCTATAATCCCAGCTACTCGGGAGGCTGATGCAGGAGAATCCCTTGAACCCGGGAGGTGGAGTTTGCAGTGAGCCGAAATCGTGCTACTGCACTCCAGCCTGGGCGACAGAGCGAGACCCTGTCTCAAAAAAAAAAGGGGGGGGGGAAGGTGGCCTCACAAGATGGATATGATTTGAACATGTGAAGGATAAATAAAAGCCTAGAGGAAGGATGTGGTTAGAGCAGTGTCTCTGAGGAGAAATTGTGGACAAGAAGTGGGAAAGCAGGACAGAATGAGACATTGATTCCATGGATATAGAGGGAATACTGTGCTGGGAGCTGCACAGCTCATGAAAGAAGTATAATGCACACTTGCTGTTCTTAACAAGCCTACGAGGCTGGGCTCAGTGGCTTACGCCTGTAATCCCAACACTTTGGAAGACCGAGGCAGGCGGATCACCTGAGGTCGGGAGTTTCAGACCAGCCTGACCAACATGGAAAATCCGTGTCTCTACTAAAAATACAAAATTAGCCGGGTGTGGTGGCAGATGCCTGTAATCCCAGCTACTCGGGAGACTGAGGCAGGAGAATCGCTTGAACCCAGGAGGCTGAGGTTGCAGTGAGATCGTGCCATTACACTACAGTCTGGGCAACAAGAGTGAAACTCCTGTCTCCAAAAAAAAAAAAAAAAGCCTACACTTCGGTTAAAGACATGGTAAAACCCATGAATAATAAAAAATCAAATACCCACCTCCACACAAAGATTCATGCCCTAAACACCCCTCCTGCCATTGGTCGCCCTGCCGAAAGCTACCTGTCCGCACTCCCTGACCCCAATGCTACTTCCTCTATGATGTTATTCTCTTCTCCACAGTTAGGAGAGATGGCTCCCACCCCTGATTCCATGGCTCACTCTTTCTAGGTCTTCTCTTTTTCTTTATTATTATATTATTTTCTGTTGAGACAGGGTCTTGCTCTGCTGCTCATACTAGAGTGCAGCAGCACAATCACAGCTCACTGCAGCCTTAACTGTCTGCGCTCAAGTGATCCTTCTGTCTCAGCCTCCTGAGTAGCTGGGACTACAGTTTGGTGCCACCATGTTGGCTAATTTTTTTTTTTTTTTTGAGATAGAGTCTTGCTCTGTCACCCAGGCTGGAGTGCAGTGGCATGATCTTGGCTCAGTGCAACCTCCGCCTCCCGGATTCAAGCGATTCTCCTGCCTCAACCTCCCAAGTAGCTGGGATTACAGGTGCCTGCCACCATGCCTGGCTAATGTTTTTTATATTTTTACTAGAGATTGGGTTTCACCATGTTGCCCAGGCTGGTCTCGAACTCCTTATCTTCAGTAACCCACCCGTCTCTGCCTCCCAAAGTGCGGGATTATAGGCATGAGCCACCACGCCCAGCCTAATTATTTTTTTTATTTTTTGTAGAGACAGGGTCTTGTTATGTTGCCCCGACTGGTCTCGAACCCCTAGCCTCAAGCCATCCCCCTGCCTTGGCCTTCCATTTCTCTACTTTATACCACAGTTATTCACTAAGCTTGTCTTTGTTCAGTGTACTTCCTCATGGAAAAACTGAGGTGACATTCATCCTGGTTTTTCTACCAGTGTGTAAGTGTCACTAGCCCAGAAGATAATAAATGAATGAATGAATGATAACTATCACTATGTTGCCCAGGCTGGGCTTGAACCCCTGGCCTCCAGTGATCCTCTCACCTCAGCCTCCCAAGTAGCTGGGATTATAGACGTGCCCCACCATGCCTAGCTCAAAATTTTGCTGTATATTTAGGGTTATGTAAGGCTGTAGTAAATTGTTATAAGGAACAAATTTAGGGATTAAAGTACAATTTAGTTCTGGGATGAGCTACCTGCCAAAGTAAGGTCCCTGTCCTGGGGCATCTTTTAGCTCCATCTCACAAAGACAAAACTTTCACTGTGAGGGGCCAGCCTGTTTATTCAACATGACCAAACTCCGTGCTGCTGTCTCCCCTGCTCCGCTCCGCCTGCCGGGGGCTCTCAGCTGAGTACATGACCAGCTCATAGCAGCTCTAGAGCCAGCTTTGGCCTGCTCCATTGCTGTATGGTACAGAAAACTCCCACTCTGTCCATCCAAACAAATCCTCACCAGACACCTGTCAGCCCCTTCTCTTTGGAAATGGTGCGCATCTGCTGGCCACATTTCCCAAGGCTGCCTGTGTGTACCTGGAAAGCGCGGGTTCCTTCTCATCTATCTTTTCTGTAGAAGAAACAGCCCCTTCAACTTTTCCTGCTAGGCCTCTTTTTCCAGCCACTGCAGTTGCTACCAGAGCTCTACATTGGACCCAGGTTGGCTAAGTCTATATGATTCAGGAGTTGATTATTCCAGTGTGTGAATTATCCAGGCCTTTTGCTCCCCAACCTCCACCACGCCTCTACCCCCAAACCCCCCCACCAATTCTCTCTACTTCTGCTGTTTATGTGTCAGGAAATTTTAGTGCTCAGTAACATCTCCCTCAGTGTCTGGGAAGAATACCAATACTTACATTTGTTTGGTGCTTTGCAGTCTACAAAATGACATTTCATGCACAAACTTACTTTAGCCTCCTAAAAGTCCTGCAGAGTAGATTGCATTATTCTCTTCTCTAGCTAAGCAGTGATAAATGACTTGTCTGTGACCACACAATCAGAAAGTACAATTGGGCCTTGAACTCAGCTCACAATTCTCTATCCAGTGTTGTCACTATCAAACCCACAGGGAATGCAAATTTTCCAATTTTGCTATCCATTAGAAGTCATGGAAAGAGCTGCTTGGGAGATGGATTTCCTGATACTTACAATGAGGTTGATTTAATTCTGACTGCCTCAGTGGCTGGAACATTTCACTTTGGCAGCCAGGCTGGAGTGCAGTGGACCCCTTGAGGGGTCCACAGATTCAACAACCATATGCACCGACCCTAAATGGATACACTTTCTGAGAAGTGTATTTTTTTAAATTGTCACTCTTGGGGTAATAGTGTGTATCCGTTGGCATTCTGTCCACTGGATCATGTACTAATCATCCAAACAAACAAAAATCAACATCTACATCATGTTTTACAACTTCTGAAGCATTCTGCAATAACTCTCTAATCTATACATGGAAGGAAAATAACTGTATGAATATCCCCACTTTACAGATGAGAAAAATAAGTCTGAGAGAGCAACTCTGAGTAACTTTCCCAAAGTCACACAATTAGGGACCATTGGGGAAGAGTGGATATTTGACTCCTAATCTTTGGACTAGTTATCCATAATATCTATATTCCATATACTGATGCTAATTAACATGTGTATAGGCCTTTAAAGTCTGTGGGTTTTTTTGTTTTTTGTTTTTTGTTTTTTGTTTTGAGACAGAGGGGTCTTTTGCCAGGCTGGAGCGCAGTGCACAATCTCGGCTCACTACAACTTCTGTTCCGCCTTCTCTGTTCAAGCAATTCTCCTGCCTCAGCCTCCCGAGTAGCTAGGACTACAGGCACGCGCCAGCATGCCCAGCTAGTTTTTGTATTTTTAGTAGAGACGGGGTTTCACCATGTTGGCCAGGATGGTCTCGATCTCTTGACTTCACGATCCACTCACCTTGGCCTCCCAAAGTGCTGGGATTACAGGCATGAGCCACTGCACCCGGCCAGGGCTCTAAAGTTTTACTGGACATTTTCACAATATTAGTCCATTCCATCTTCAGCAACACCTGTGAGTAGATACTGTTATTAATTATCCCAATAGTGTATTTATTTATTTATTTATTTATTTCGAGACAGAATTTCGCTCTTGTTGCCCAGGCTGGAGTGCAGTGGTGCAATCTCAGCTCACCACACCTCCTCCTCCGGGTTCAAGCAATTCTCCTGCCACAGCCTCTCGAGTAGCTGGGTTTACAGGCATGCGCCACCACGCCCAGCTAATTTTGTATTTTTAGTAGAGACGGGGTTTCACCATGTTGGTCAGGCTGGACTCAACTCCTGACCTCAAGTGATCCTCCCGCCTCAGCCTCCCAACGTGCTGGAATTACATGCGTGAGCCACCACACCCGGCCCCAATATTGCTTTTAAATTCTGTCAGATTATCACTATACCCTTTCACCTTGGTGTAGGAAAGACAATTCTCAAAAACATGTATTTATTCATTCAGCAGATGTTTTGAGTACCTCATATGTAAAACTCTACACTCACTACTTTGGTCAGAGCCTATGACTTCTGTATTCCTGATTTTCCTTGGTATTTAGCAGAATCAGAACATCATACTTGTGATTAGCTAGAAACAAGGGCAGACAGACTAACCTAGTATTTTGTAATCAGAAATGGATGATGAGTTTTGCAGAAGGGAAGTGACTAGGCAAAATAGGCGGGTGCACAAATGGCACCAGATGCTTTAATGAGTGGTTGTTTCCACAGACTAGAAATCGGTTTTATGACCGGGCGTAGTGGTTCATGCCTGTAATCCCAGCACTTTGGGAGGCCGAGGTGGACGGATCACGAAGTCAGGAGATCAAGACCATCCTGGCCAACATGGTGAAACCCCGTCTCTACTAAAAATACAAAAATTACCTGGGTGTGGTGGCATGTGCCTGTAATCCCAGCTACTAGGGAGACTGAGGCAGGAGAATTGCTTGAACCAGGGAGTCAGAGGTTGCAGTGAGCCGAGATCGCACCACTGTACTCCAGCCTGGCGACAGAGTGAGACTCCATCTCAAAAAAAAAAAAAAAAAAATCGGTTTTATATGTGCAGTCTATACAGGACCATTAGCCTAGTCTTGGTCTTTCAGCCATGTTCACACAGAGATACCAATCATTATGAGTAATGTCATTGTCAAATGTTGAGAATAATATTACAGAACATGGTTATTGAATCAACCAATGATTAAAGGTTGGCTCTGGCACCTACCTTGAACTGGCTCAAGTTCTGGAGTTCCCATGCATAGGGAAATCAGTGGTGTATTATTTCAGTGATTAAGAGAAGAGGAAAAGGTCACACACCTTTTCTTTATCTTTTATTCACTTCTTCCTTCTCTTTCTCTTTTTACCCTCTTTTCTCTATAGCTACCCAATGAGGGAAGGTCAGTGATTAAATGGAGACCCAGGATTGGAAGAAGGTTATCAAAAGACAAAGTTACAACAAATGTAGTTTTAGATTTTTTTTTTTGGAGACAGTTTTGCTCTTGTCACCCAGGCTGGAGTGCAATGGTGCAATCTCAGCTCACTGCAACCTCCACCTCCTGGGTTCAAGCGATTCTCCTGCCTCAGCCTCCCGAGTAGCTGGGACTACAGGCGCCCACCACCACGCCTGGCTAATTTTTGTATTTTTAGTAGACACAGGGTTTCACCATATTGGCCAGGCTGTCTCAAACTCTGACCTTGTGATTCGCCCACCTCGGCATCCCAAAGTCCCAAAGTGCTGGGATTACAGGTGTGAGCTACTGCGACTGGCCTCAGTTGCCTCTTTTTTTTTTTTTTTGAGATGGAGTTTCGCTCTTGTTGCCCAGGCTGGAGTGCAATGGTGTCATCTTGGCTCACCGCAACCTCCGCCTCCCGGGTTCCAGTGATTCTCCTGCCTCAGCCTCCTGGAATTACAGGCATGCGCCACCATGCCCAGCCAATTTTATATTTTTAGTAGAGACAGGGTTTCTTCACATTGGTCAGCCTGGTCTCAAACTCCTGAACTCAAGCAATCCACCCGCCTCGACCTCCCCAAGTGCTGGGATTATGGGCGTGAGCCACCACGCCCAGCCCAGATGGCACTCTTAAAAGAGGTAACTGAGCCAGGTACCATGGCTCATGCCTGTAATCCCAGAACTTTGGGAGGCCGAGGTGGGCAGATTGTCTGAGCTCAGGAGTTCGCGACCAGCCTGGGCAACACGGTGAAACCCCATCTCTACTATAATACATAAAATTAGCCAGGCGTGGCAGCGGGCACCTGTATTCCCGACTACTTGGAGGCTGAGACAGGAGAACTGCTTTAACCCAGGAGGTGGAGGCTGCAGTGAGCTGAGATCGTGCCACTGCACTCCAGCCTGGGTGACAGAGTGGAATGAGACTCCATGTCAAAAATGTGTGCCATGATTCCAGGCAGGTCCCTAACTTTTTTTTTTTTTTTTTTGAGACAGAGTCTCACTCTGTGGCCCAGGCTGGACTGCATGATCTTGGCTCACTGCAACCTCTGCCTCCCAGGTTCAAGCAATTCTCCTGCCTCAGCCTCCCGAGTAGCTGGGACTACGGGTGTGCAGCATCATGACCGACTAATTTTTGTATTTCTAGTAGAGACGGGGTTTCCTTATGTTTGCCAGGCTGGTCTCAAACTCCTGACTTCAGGTGATCCTCCCACCTCAGCCTCCCAAAGTGCTGGGATTACAGGCATGAGCCACTGTGCCCTACCAGGTCCCTAACTCTTATACATCCCAAAGCTTCAACCTGTCTGTGTCCACCTTCCGCCCCTTTCCTGAGATCCTCTCTCATTTTCCTCCTGCTTTCCTCTGTTTCTCATTTTACAAAAATCAAAGCTCATCTTTTTCCTTGTCAGTTCCTTTAGCACTAAGCTGGGTCATTTCAGTTGATCTATACTAAATGAAGGCAATGTTTCTTGACCCTAACAACAAGAAAATCCCCTTTAACAGAATTATCAGGCCCACTTTTGAAGTGAATTTCATCCAAAACAAATGTAAAGCAAATCAAATCAATACGTTAAAGGCAGCCTTGTAAAGTAGGCCCTCCTCTCATTTTAATAAGCCCAATAAAAGGGGTTGTCTCCCGCAGTGCCTGGGAATCTCTAAAATGTGGGTGAGATTTCATGTCAATAAGGGTCATTTGCATTAGGTCTTGCTCTGTTGCTCAGGGTGGAGTGCAATGATGCGATCCCGGGTCACTGCAGCCTCAACCTCCTGGATTTAAGTGATTCTCCCACCTCAGCCCCCTGGATAGCTGGGACCACAGGTGGGCACCACCACACACAGCTAATCTTGTTTTTTGTTTTTTTTTTTTTTAATAGAAATGAGGTCTCACTATAATGCCCAGGCTGGTCTCAAACTCCTGGGCTCAAGTGATCCTCCTGCCTCAGCCTTTCAGGATGTTGGAATTACAGGCATGAGTCACCACCTGGCTGAAATTGTTTTTTAAATTCTAAATGAACTTGCAAAAATGAGAATAAAAGGAGACTTTGAAGCTGTCCTCACAGGATTAACAAAAATTCTGTGACTCACGCCTGTAATCCTAGCACTTTGGGAGGCTGAGGCAGGCGAATTGCTTGAGTCCAGGAAATCGAGACCAGCCTGGGCAACATGGTGAAACCCCATCTCCACAAAAATATACAAAAATTAGCTGGGCATGGTGGTGCACGCCTGTAGTTCCAGCTACTCAGGAGGCTAAGACGAGAGGATTGCTTGTGCCTGAGAGGATGAGGTTGCAGTGAGCCGAGACTGTGCCACTGCACTGCAACCTGGGCAACAGAGACAGTCCTTGTCTCAAAAAAATAGAATAAAATAAACACACACACGCACACACACACACACACAAACCAAAAAAAAAAAAAAAAAAAAACCTCTCGATATAATTAAGCATGAATCAGGGTGCACTAATACTGCGCATTTGCATCCTGATTGTTCCTATGGATAGTATCTCTGACCTTAGAATCATAAGGCTTTAAATAATTGCTTAAGATGTTTTTCAGATCCTGAATTCCAGCCAAACAACTGACATCAACCAGTTTGAAGACCCCCATAGAAGAATGAAATCAGCATGAGAACACAGTTTCTTCATCCCTGTCCTATGACTTCACCTTGCCCTCTTTGGCCCACTCCCAAACTCTTAAAAACTCTAGCACCAAACGGTCGGGCCTGGTGGCTCACACCTGTAATCCCAGCACTTTGAGAGGATAAGGTGGGCGGATCACAAGGTCAGGAGATCGAGACCATCCTGACTAACACAGTGAAACCCCATCTTTACTAAAAATACAAAAAATTAGCCAGGTGTGGTGGCACGTGCCAGTAGTCCAGCTACATGGGAGGCTGAGGCAGGAGAATAGCTTGAACCTGGGAGGCGGAGGTTGTAGTGAACTGAGATCACGCCATTGCACTCCAGCCTGGGCGACAAGAGCAAAACTCTGTCTCAAAAACAAAACAAAACAGGCCAGGTGTGGTGGCTCACGCCTATAATCCCAGTACTTTGGGAGGCCAAGGCAGGCGATCACAAGGTCAAGAGATCAACACCATCCTGGCTAACACGGTGAAACCCCATCTGTACTAAAACTACAAAAAATTAGCCAGGTGTGGTGGCAGGCGCCTGTAGTCCCAGCTACTAGGGAGACTGAGGCAGGAGAATGGCATGAACCCGGGAGGCGGATCTTGCAGTGAGCCGAGATCATGCCACTGCACTCCAGCCTGGGTGACAGAGCGAGACTCCATCTGAAAAACAAAAAAAACTCTAGCCCCAAACTTCTTGGGGAGATGGATTTGAGGTTTCCCCTTGTTGCCTCGTTCGGTGGCCCTATGATGAATCCTCTTTCTCTGCATGTAACATGGTGTCTCCACGTATTGACTTGTTGAGTGCATCCGGCGATAGACCTATTATGGTTGCATTTTGGGGTGTTTTCCCTGGAATCTATTCCCTGGGGTGACTTCTGGTACTTTACAATTAACAGTAAGTGGAATAAAATATTTAATCCAGGAGATCTGTGATGAGATTTATTGTGTAGGAAGGATGCCAATCAAATTTGGAACTCTTATCCATATTCTAGACAGGGGAGTCTTTGTTCTGAAAAATTCAAAGACTCCCGCATCTTGAATATGGAGAAATACAAAAAAAAAAAAAAGAAGAAGAAGAAGAAGGAAGACTAGAACTGCATGAATTTCCATTTCTAGAACTACTAAGGGGATAACATAAGGGTGGCTCAGGCCTATAATCCAAGCGATTGGGAGGCCAAGCGGGCGGATCACTTGAGGTCAGGAGTTGGAGACCAACTTGGCCAACATGGGCGTGGTGGGCGTGGTGGTGGGTGCCTGTAATCCCAGCTACTCAGGAGGCTGAGGCAGGAGAATCGCTTGGACCTGGGAGGCGGAGGTTGCAGTGAGCCAAGATCGCACCACTGCACTCCAGCCTGGGCGACAGAGTGAGACGCCATCTCAAAAAAAAAAAAAAAAAATCTTCCTGCTACAAACTTAAATGCTGGATAAAACACAACAAACATCCCTTTAAATGTGTAGCTGAGCCCCTGAGAAAGCAAGGGAAATCTCCAAAGGCCAAAATCAAAGCTGAAACTGGAAACTAGAGAGAGAGAAGGGCTAAAGCTGCCGCTGCAAAAGCTTGGCTGCAGGTATTGGCCTCCATCTAGGTCATCAGGGTACTTGGTTTTTCATGACCACAAGGGGACAGTAGAGTAGGCATAGAGTTGGAACTGAGACCCCTGCTTGTAGCTAAAAACTTTGAATGGTTATGCCCTTAGGGAAGGGAAGAACTAGAAAACATCCACTCACTAACACAGGGAAATAATAAGGAAGCTTGTCTGTTTCAGCTTAGACTTTAAATAGGGATTAAAAAAAAGTCACGTCTGATCATTTCACACTATGGCTTGCCCTAACATGAGTTTGGGGCTCAGTTTATTCCACTTCTGTGATTCGCACATCTTCAAGCTATGACATTAATATAGAATGTGGAGCTGAGCGTGGTGGGTGTGCACTTGTAATCCCAGCTATACAAGAGGCTCAGGCAGGAGAATCATTTGAGCCTAGGAGTTCGAGACGAGCCATCAGCAGCCTGGGCAACACAGGAAATTCATGATTCAAACAAAACAAAGCAGGACTCTGGCAGAAGCAAACACACACACACACACACACACATTTCTGAAAAACATACCTTCAACTCAGGTTGCACAGAGGCTGTCCTGGTAAAAGCCTGCTTAAGCTGAAGATGAAATTACAATAGAAATTTAGTATTCACACTAAGTTCCAAGCAGAATACATTTTTTTTTTTTTTTTTTTCTGAGATGGAGTCTCACTCTGTTGCCCAGGCTGGAGTGCAGTGGTGCAATCTTGACTCACTAAAACCTCCGCCTCCCGGACTCAAGCAATTCTCCTGCCTCGGACTCCTGAGTAGCTGGGGTTACAGGTGCATAGAGATGGGGTTTCACCATGTTGGCCAGGCTGGTCTCGAACTTCCGACCTCGAGTAATCCGCCTGCTTCAGCCTCCCAAAGTGTTGGGATTACAGGTGTGAGCCACTGTGCCTGGCCCATAATAAATAAAATTAACTCTACACCTTGACATGTTGTAGAAAATTTCAAAACATCAAAAAGTATGAGCTGGAGAACAATTTACCTACAGAGGCTGACAAGAAAAGCAACAATAAAAACCAAAAACTAATGGAATAATATCTTCAAAGTGCTGAGAAAAAATAACTGCCATCCTAGTTTACCTATCATGGTGGAGAAATAGTGAAGTATAGACATTTCAAGCATATGAGAGAGTTCACCATCAAGAGAACCTCACTGTAGGGACTACTCACAGAGATATATTCAGAAGAAGGACACTGAACTCAGGAGAGAGCAACACTCAAGAATCAGTGATGAACAAACAAATCAGGAAATACCTGGGCAAATTCAACAAGTGTTGATTACAGGAAAAACAGTGAAAACAACGTAACAAGAAAAAGCGAGACTAAACTATGAAACAATATGGAAGTGAGGGGGAATAATCCAAGTGAAGTCACTCTACAGTCTAGTATAGTTTGAGAGAGGAGGAAAGCTATGGCAATGATGATTAACTTAGACATTGTCAAGTTACATGTGCTTACTGAAAAATTTAAGGGTAACCACAAAAGTAATAGAAATTCAGTGAATGGCTTCTAAACCAGAAGAGATGAAAATAGATGGTGGTTTCAAAGAGGAGAAAAAGAATTTTACCAGAATAGTTGGGAAGGAATTTTCCACACCCAGACTGGCCAGTGCACGTGGAGGAGTCCAGGCTGTGAAGAGGGGAAACTTGTTCTTAAATGACAATGAATCCAGATTGGGTCTTCCAAGAGACCAGTCAATGGAATTCCAGGAAAGTCAAGAAGCCTCAGTAGGGACACAAATGTCAAAGCTCAGGAGTTAAGCATGGGATGAATGAACACTTAGTGGCTAAGGTTGTCCAGGAAAGCTGTTCCTCCAAGCTATTTGCAGACCAGTTAGTGTTTGAAATGTATGTGCTATCTACTATTTTCTATTACACTTCAAAAGTAGCATTTAATTCTGATTTTAAAATAATATATATCAAATGTCAAACATTCTAGACATTCAGAAAGTATAAAGAATAATTCAACTTCTTAATGCAACTATATGGTTAGAGCATCTCTACTATATTTTAAGTGTTACACCAACTCAGCAATATGTCCTGGAAACTACCTCCTGTGGAACTTTGCATTCAAATGCAGTGAGAGAGGAAATTCCTGCAGTAACTCCACCTTATCCCAGGAGGTACCTCCCAATCTCCATTGTGAGTAGAAAAGCAGAAAAACAAAGGGTCAAAACTCAGACGAAGAGCTTAGCCATCTCAGTAAAATCTGAGGGTTTTGAACTGGAAATCAAGTTCACAAATGCAGAGACCCTTTCCACGTCTAAATCACACAAGGAAAATAAAAATAATGTAAAAAAAATGTAAATAAAATTTACATTACATTGTTCATGCAGTCTTCTCTCAGTGTGTGTTCTCTTAAATACAGCATTCTGCTTTCATACTGATTTTTCCGCCTATTATAGTTAACAGATCTATGCTAGGTCATTTGTGGTCCACTTATCACTTGATTTGTTTAATTTTCTTATGAGACATTTTGCTACCTATAGAAGTGATTATCAGTGCTATCCTAACCTCTCTAAGCTGCAGTTTCCTCATTGTGTTATAGACATGGTTGTACCTAGTACACTGAGTTACTTGAAATATAAATAAACTTATTTTATGTATATAACCTGGCATTTAATTAATGTAAATGTCATCCTTCTTTTGGTAATCTAGAGATGATCGGCAAGCTGAATCCAGGCAGTATAGGTTTTGCTGGATTCGCGGGGTTTTTTTTTTTTCGTTTATTTATTTAATTTAATATTTAGTTAGTTAGTTAGTTAGAGACAGAGTCGTGCTCTGTCACCTAGGCTGGAATGCAGGGGCACAATCTCAGGTCACTGCGACCTCCACCTCCTGGGTTCAAGAGATTCTTCTGCCTCAGTCTCCTGAGTAGCTGGGATTATAAGAGCCCGCCACCACACCCAGCTAATTTTTGTATTTTTTAGTAGAGACAGGGTTTCACCATATTGGCCAGGCTGGTCTGGAACTCCTGACCTTGTGATCCTTCTGCCTCAGGCTTCCAAAGTGCTGGGATTACAGGTGTGAGTCACTGCGCCCAGCCAGCTAATTTTATTTTTTAACTCCACAAGTGCTAACTGCCAGGTTTTGTTTTGTTTTGTTTTGTTTCTTTGAGACAGAGTCTCACTCTGTCACCCAGGCTGGAGTGCAATGGCGTGATCTTGGCTAACTGCAGCCTCCACCTCCTGGGTTCAAGCAATTCTCCTGCCTCAGCCTCCCAAGTAGCTAGGATTACAGGCACACACCACCATGCCCGGTCAATTTTTTATATTTTTAGTAGAGATGGGTTTCACCATATTGGCCAGGCTGGTCTCGAATTCCTGACCTCAAGTGATCCACTCTCCTCGGCCTCCCAAAGTGTTGGGATTACAGGCGTGAGCCACCACGCCTGGCAGGTTTTTGCTTTAAATTGAAATATTTGCTAAATTAAAAATCAGGAAATGCCACACAAAAATCCCTATATCCAAAATCACTTAAAATTTTTGGAGATCATGTCACCCACCTTCCCATCTGTCAACAGCTGTCCCTTTATAATCAAATTTACACTCCCAGTTGGTCCCTGTCTCTGTGCTCTCATACCAGGCCACCCTCATTTACTGTGTCCTGTACCTGGCCATTGTAGGCATATGACTTTGACACTAATCTTGTATTTCCTGTCCTGGATTATTGCCTAAAATAATCACTCAAAAACTCGATATCTATGGCAAAACAGTCTTCTTTAAGTACACATAAGTTATAAAATGTCAAAAACTAAAGTCCCCTACTGTGTGTTACATTTCATTTTATCTAGTTACTTAAGGTTACAATATAAAATATTTTTACCTTTAATATTAACAATTAACCCATTAATTATACAAGTTGTAACTGATTTGCAGTTATTCTAAGTTTTATATCTAGATGCTGCTGCCTGTTTCCTATTAGTGACAAACCGCCCCCTAATCATGTCCTGCTTCAAACAAGGTAACATCACAAAGCAGCCGCCGAAATTGTAACTGTTTGAATATCCTTAATCTTCAGCAACTTCAATAACTCCCCAAAATATATGTAATCAGAGAATTAACTTTTACACCTTTTGGTTATTGTTTGCTTGAACCATAAAACAGAGCTCTTTCTAGGTGTTTGGTTCTGATGTGTTTTAGTTAGTTTTTAATTTCTTATTACTACAACTCTAATTTTCTTACACAATTATCTACTTCTAATAGGTTTCATTAAAAAAGGCATGTAACTGATGCCTAATTTTATATTGCTTGTCTATTTGTTTTGTTTTAGCCAGAGTTTGGCAGACTTTGTAGACAAAATGAAACCTTTGTCTAAAACTTTTAACACTTAAATAATCATAATACACTCAATTTTTGCTCTGCCGAAAATCTTCACACTAATGCTCTAATGCAATTGAGTGGTGGAAAACAATAGACACAGTTTTTTCTCAAAGGGATTTGGAAGTCACTCAAAATTAATTCCTCACTGATGAGCAGAGAAGAATCTCTCAAGAAGAATTTCTCAAAAGCACGTGGAAAATTTCCATGACCTCTGCAGCGTATAAGACAGTATTTAAAAAGTCACTGAGGGCCGGGTGTGGTGGCTCACACCTGTAATCCTGGCAATTTGGGAGGCCAAGGCAGGCGCATTACTTGAGGTCACAAGCTCGAGACCAGCCTGGCCAACATGGTGAAACCCCATCTCTACTAAAAAATTTAGCTGGGCATGGTGGTGGGTACCTGTAATCTCAGCTACTCAGGAGGTTTAGGTAGGAGAATCGCTTGAACCTGGGGGGCGGAGGTTGCAGTGAACCGAGATGACGGCACTGCGCTCCAGCCTGGGCAACAGAGCAAGACTCCATCTGAAAAAAAAAAAAAAAAAGTAATTGAATATCATTGAACTTACTTGGAAACAGACTGTGTACCCATAATCTAGAAAACTACATTTTCTGAGTCACAAAGGCCGTGTTTGTACTGCCTCTCAAAATTTTTATTTTGCTCTTCTTTATTTTTCAGTTCTGTCTTCTTCAACTTCCCAATTTCTTTTCCCTTTTTTGAGACAGAGTCTCTCTCTGTTGCCAAGGCTGGAGTACAGTGTTGCAATCTTGGCTCACTGCAACCTCCACCTCCCAGGCTTAAGCAGTTCTCCTACCTCAGCCTCCCCAGTAGCTGGGATTACATGCGCCCACCACCACACCCAGCTAAATTTTGAAATTTTAGTAAGACAGGGTTTCACCATGTTGGCCAGGCTGGTCTCAAACTCCTGACCTCAGGTGATCTGCACACCTCGGCCTTCCAAAATCCTGGGATTACAGGCATAAGCCACTGCACCCAGGCCCTTTGTCCTGCTTTTCTCATGTGGGTTACCTACTTTGCCCCTAAAGCATTTCAGTTTCCAGCCCCTGAAACAGTAACAACCTGAGGCTGCAGACAGGAATGTATCAGGTCAGTAATTCAGGGACTTCTATGCAGTGGGGAGACTGTTTCAGATCCTACCCCACCTGGAAGTGAAAAATTTCTGTGAAAATTCATGGCAACTGCCGGGGCACGGTGGCTCACGCCTGTAATCCCAGCACTTTGGGAGGCCGAGGCGGGCAGATCACCTGAGGTCCGGAGTTCAAGACCAGTCTGGCTAACATGGTGAAACCCCGTCTCCACTAAAAATACAAAAATTAGCCGGGTGTGGTGGTGCATGCCTGTAATTCCAACTACTCGGGAGGCTGAGGCAGGAGAATTACTTGAACCTGGGAGGCGGAGGTTGCAGTGAGCCGAGATCATGCCACTGCAATCCAGCCTGGGTTACAGAGCGAGACTCTGCCTCAAAAAACAAAAAACAAAAAAAAAACATCGTGGCAACCAATTACACCTCCTCACAGGTATAACATAGAGAGCTATAACTGAAGAGCTGCAGGTCAGCATGGTAAGGAAAGCTCCCCCACCATGATACGCACCTTTCCACTGAGTGCACAAAGTGAAAGACCCCACTCTCGCAAGCCTGAGACAACAGGGGTTTAGAGGTTTTGAAAAGCATTTGATGATTCACTATTTTACGGGAAAAGCTCTCTTTCCAGAGGCAATCAAGATGGATAGTTTGCCTGATAATCAAAAGACTTGCTTACAAAATCAAGTTTTTTGGGGAAAAAAAAAAACAAAAACAAAAGACACATAGATACATTTTATTTTAACTCAAAACATAAAAGCACATATAACATATAAACACCGGTCTTTAAATGTAGAGCGAAATCTTTTCTTTTAGCATGGATCAATAGGTTGCAATTCTGAGTTGTCTTTCCTGCGTAAGCCAGACCCATGATGCCCTTGATAAGGCAATCAGATGGCAGGCATTCCTCTTCCTCAACCTTTTTGTTCTATTCAGGCCATCAACTGATTGGATGAGACTCACACATACTGGGGAGGGTAATCGGCTTTACCCAGTCTACCAACTCAAATGTCAATCTCCACCAGAAACATCCTCACAGACATACCCAGAATGATGTTTGATCAAATATCTAAACACCCTATGTCCAAGTCAACTGGCACATGAAATTAACCGTCACAGTTACTCATTAAAAACAGAGACACCTATGTTGAATTCAAAGAAAGATGTTTATATAAAAGATGCATTTAAAACAGAAAGAGAAGTTAGAAATAGAAAGATAAAAACAGATACATACCAGGCAATCATAAGAAATTAAGTGGCCGGGCATGGTGGCTCACGCCTGTTATCCCACCCCTTTGGGAGGCTGAGGCGGGCGGATCACGAGGTTAGGAGATCAGACCACCCTGGCTAACACGGTGAAACCCCTTCTCTACTAAAAAATGCAAAAACATTAGCTGGGCGTGGTGGTGGGCGCCTGTTGTCCCAGCTACTCGGGAGGCTGAGGCAGGAGAATCCCTTCAACCCAGGAGGCTGAGATCGTGCCACTGAACTCTGGCCTGGGCGACAGAGTGAGACTCTGTCTCAAAAAAAAAAGAAAAGAAAAGAAATTAAAAGAAAGCCAAGGGAGCAATCTCTTTTTTTGTTGTTGTTGTTTTTTTTTTTTTTTGAGATGGAGTCTCACTGTGTTGCCCAGGCACGTGTGATCTTGGCACACTGCAACCTCCATCTCCTGGGTTCCAGTGATTCTCCTGCCTCAGCCTCACAAGTAGCTGGGATTACAAGCGTCCGCCCCCACACCTGGCTAATTTTTTGTATTTTTAGTAGAGACGAGGTTTCACCATGTTGGCCAGTCTGGTCTCAAACTCCTGACCTCAAGTGATCCACCCACCCCAGCCTCCCAATGTACTGGGATTACAGGCTTGAGCCACTACGCCTGGCCTGGGAGAAATCTTAATGTCTGACAAAATAGAATTTAAGTAAAAAATAGCATAAGAGTTAGTACAGGATAGTCTGTGTTAATAAATACAAGATGGTATAACCACCATGTACATATAAACAATAAATCAGCTTCAAATACATATTAAATGAAGAATGATAGAAATAGATGAATCAACAATTATAGTTGGATTTTTTTTAATTTTTTAAGAGAAAGGGTCTCACTATGTTGCCCAGGCTGGAATGCAGTGAGCTAGTCACAGGCATGATCATAGCTCACTGCAGCCTTGAACTCCTGGGCTCAAGCAATCCTCCAGCCTCAGCTTCCCAGATAGCTGAGACTACAAGTACACGCCTTTTTTTTTTTTTTTTTTTTTTAGTTGTAGTAATGGAAGTGTCCCTATGTTCCCCAGGCTTGTCTTGAACTCCAGGGCTCAATGATCCTCCCACCTCAGCCTCCCAGAGTGTTGGGATTATAGGTGTGAGCTACTGTGCATGAGCTGCTACTGTGCATGAGCTACTACTGTGCCTGGCCTGAAAAATGTAATTAATAAGCTTGAGCTGATTGAAAAAAAAATAAAAAGGTGACTAAGATCTTTAGCACAATTTCATTTGTGTAGATTAAAAATAAGTTTACAAAGAATAATGATGCCTGTTTTATTTGGATGCATACAAACAGACAAATTTAAAAAAATGAGAGGCTTTGGATGAACCCATAATTACAGAAATAATAACTCAGGTCTTAGAAAATAATGATAGAGGCTGGGTGCAGTGGCTCATGCCTGTAATCCCAACAATCTGGGAGGCTGAGGAGGGTGGATCACCTGAGGTTGGGAGTTCGAGACCAGCCTGACCGACATGAAGAAACCCCATCCCTACTAAAAATACGAAAATTAGCCAGGCGTGGTGGTGCATTCCTGTAAATCCAGCTACTGGCGAGGCTGAGGCAGGAGAATCACATGAACCTGGGAGGCGGAAGTTGTGGTGAGCCAAGATTGTGCCATTGTACTCCAGCCTGGGCAACAAGAGTAAAACTCCGTCTCAAAAGATAAATAGGCCAGGCGCAGTGGCTCACGCCTGTAATCCCAGCACTTTGGAAGACAGAGGTGGGTGGATCACCTGAGGTCGGGAGTTCGAGACCAGCCTGACCAACATGGAGGAACTCTGTATCTACTAAAAATAAAAAATTAGCCGGGCGTGGTGGCGCATGCTTGTAATCCCAGCTACCTGGGAGGCTGAGGCAGGAGAATTGCTTGAACCCGGAAGGCAGAGGTTGTGGTGAGCTGAGATCATGCCATTGCACTCCAGCCTGGGCAACAAGAGTGAAACTCTATCTCAAAAAAAAAAAAAAAAAAAAAAAGATAAATAAATAAATAAAATAATGACAGCAACACCTCCCTGTCCATAACTCTTCTTATCCCCTCCCAAAAGAGATATTCCTCTGTATGAAGAGTAAATCTCAAATAATGTTAAACATGAGTTGAGGCTGGGCACAGTAGCTTACCCCTGTAATACCACAGTATTTTAGGAGACTGAAGCACAAGGGTTGCTTGAGGCCAGGAGTTCGAGACCAGTCTGGGCAACATAGTGAGACCCTGTCTCTACAAAAAAATTAGCTGGGCATAGTGGTGCACACCTGTAGTTCCAGCTGCTCGGGAGGCTGAGACGGGAGGATCATTTGAGCTTGGGAGGTTGAGACTGCAGTGAGCCATGATTGTGCCACTGCACTCCAGCCTGGGTGACAGTGAGCTGATGAGAGAGGTCATCCATGTTTCTGGAGACAGAAAGCAGAAAATGGAGCGGTAGCTGACAAAGCACAGGGCTGGAAACTGTATCGTGAATATTTCAGGTGTGGTTTTCACTGAGGAAGGGGCTGATTTCCCTGTGGAAACTCAGAGACATTCAAGACTCAAAGACCCAAAAATGGCAAGTATAACAGAGGGCAGATGTGAAGTGTGAAACAGACTCCTGAAAACAGGAGTCTGCCTGTGGAGCAGTTGCCTTTCCTTCCCCTGCTTTGTCAGGCTGCCTAGTGTTTACCCTTGAGGCTAAAATAAATAGGAAGATCCTTCTCTAAGAAAACTGACCAGCCTGTCTGGAGAGAACTAGATGACAGTGTAGGAACTCTGCATTTTAGTATTTTGGGGTCCCAAAGCAAATTGGCTGACTCCCAACTACTCATCTGTGATCAAAGCCTTCCATTCCGGCCGGGTGCAAGTGGCTCAGGCCTGTAATCCCAGCACTTTGGGAGGCTGAGACGGGCGGATCACGAGGTCGGGAGATCGAGACCACGCTGGCTAACACGGTGAAACCCCGTCTCTACTAAAAAAATACAAAAAAAAAAAAAAAAACAAACAAACTAGCCGGGCAAGGCGGCGGGTGCCTGTAGTCCCAGCTACTCGGCTGAGGCAGGAGAATGGCGTAAACCCGGGAGGCGGAGCTTGCAGTGAGCCGAGATCCAGCCGCTGCACTCCAGCCTGGGCGACAGAGCGAGACTCCGTCTCAAAAAAAAAAAAAAGAAAAAAAGCCTTCCATTCCACAAGCTCATCCACATAGTCAAGTTCCCAATAAATAAGCTTTCCAATTGCTTCATTTTTAATATCAATGAGCAACCCAGGATCACTAGACAGTCAAGAAAAGGCTGCAGCAAGAAAGAGAAAAACCAAATTAAACAGAGAAATCAGCCCTAGAAGAGACAAATGATTCAGAGAACATTGGATAACTTAAAAATAATACCCTATTATATATTCAGAAACAGTTGGGAAATAAAAATTGCACCCTAAAAACTAGAAAAATATAAAAACCATTGAATCAGAGAACAAGAGAGAAATTTAGAGAATTTTATTTTTATTTATTTTTGAGATGGAGTCTCACTCTGTCACCTAAGCTGAAGTGCAGTGGCATGATCTCGGCTCACTGCAACCTCCATCACCCGGGTTCAAGTGATTCTCCTGCCTCATCCTCTCAAGTAGCTGGGATTACAGGTGCCCACCACCATGCCAGTCTAATTTTTTTATATTTAGTAGAGACAGGTTTTGACCATGTTGGCCAGGCTGGTCTTGAACTCCTGACCTCAAGTGATCCACCTGCCTTGGCTTTAAATGATTGTTAAATTTTAAGAGTTTAATAGAAGGCTTGGGAGATAAAGTTGAAGAAATCTCTTAGAAAGTAAAACAAATAAACAGAGGAAGGAAATGTGAGAGTACGGTAATGAAGTCTTTCTCTCATTAATTAGAATTTCAGGAAAGAGAACAGAAACAAAGGGGTAGAAATAAAGTCATGGAGAAGAATTGATTTTTGCCAACTCCTTGTATCCTCAGACAACTTAAGGTTGCAACTAATTCCAAATTAAATATTTGTTTTTTCTTTTCTTTCTTTTTTTTTTTTTTTTTTTTTGAGATGGAGTCTCGCTCTGTCGCCCAGGTGGGAGTGCAGTGGCACCATCTCTGCTCACTGCAAGCTCTGCCTCCCAGGTTCACGCCATTCTCCTGCCTCAGCCTCCTGAGTAGCTGGGACTACAGGCACCCGCCACCACGCCCGGCTAATTTTTTGTATTTTTGGTACAGGCGGGGTTTCACCGTGGTCTCGATCTTCTGACCTCGTGATCCTCCTGCCTCGGCCTCCCAAAGTGCTGAGATTACAGGCGTGAGCCACCACGCCTGGCCCCACTGCCCCCTTTTCTCAACTATAGGATAATAAAATACTTAAGCTTTTAGAAAAATATCATATGCTAAAAACCAGGCTTATGCCTAAGTGGTTATTTGGTTTCTGGAAGAACTGTATGGTGTCAATGTAGGGAGGGGCATGAGCTAGTGGTAGAGATTGGGGAGGCATTGCCATGGGCCTGCTATGCATCCCAGAAGCATAACAATAATTATACCTCTCAAACAAGCTATGCAAATTATAAAATATAAGTCATGGTTCTCTTTGCCTTGAGAAAACATAAAAATATCCCATTTTTCATCTAGACAAAATTTTAAAACAAAGTAAAACTAGGGACATTACTGAGCATCTCACCTAAAATGATAGCGAACCTGGCATTGTTCTACAGTTGGTGTTTTGCCTGCTCCCCACGTGGTCTAATTTGTTTTTGCCAACAACTGCACAGTTTTGCAAGGCTTGGTGCACACAGGTTTTTCTTATTGTTCTCCTTTTGTGTCTGATTTTTCTCAGCTGTTGTCAGTTGTGTATACCTATGTGAGTTTTGTTTGTTTTGGAACTGTCACTATTTTAAAACATTGTCAAAACAAAAGTCTTTTATTATCTTTTACAAAATGTGCTAATATTTCATTGTATATCAAGGAATGATGCCAATGATGGTAATGTGCAGTGAAGAGCTTTATCATTATTAATAATTAATCAGAGTTCATCTATTGGCCAGAGAATGATTCAGCTTCCACTAGAATGATTCAGCTTCCACTTGGGAAGTTATAGAAAGCTTGAAGTTCATAAAATTATGTGATAGGCAGTATCAATGCAAACTTACCTGCAAATTACAAAACATCTTAGGTAAATTGCAAAGCTTTAAGGATGCAATTTTGGTGGGATATGGACTTCAAAGAATGCAATATTCTGTTACTTATTGTTCTCTCCCACTTAAAAAAAAAAATCAGTCATGAAGAACTTCTGATGGAAAATTGCTTTGACAATTTTTAGGAAGCATTGAAATTTTTCAGAAAGCATGAAACAGTTGAAGTTTATTTTAAAACATTGCAACTTGAGAGTACACATTTATTTATTATTTTATTATTATTATTTTTTGAGATAGAGTCTTGCTCTGTTGCCAGGCTGGAGTAGAGTGGCACGATCTCGGCTCACTGCAACCTCCGCCTCCCGGGTTCAAGTGATTCTCCTGCCTCAGTCTCCCGAGTAGCTGGGACTCGGGAGAGCTCCACTATGCTTAGCTAATTTTTGTATTTTTAGTAGAGACAGGGTTTCACCATGTTGGTCAGGTTGGTCTCAATCTCTTGACCTCATGATCCACCCACCTCGGCCTTTCAAAGTGCTGGGATTACAGGTGTGAGTCACCATGCCCTGCCTGATATTTGTGGTAAAACCACTGCAAATAGATTACCTTTACTCATTCCAGACAAGTTGAAAAGAGTAAGACATTCTTAGGTGAAAATATTTCATTTTTCTTGGAAAACAGCTTTTTTTTTTTTTTTTTTAAACAGGGTCTCTCTCTTTTGCCCAGGCTGGAGTGCAGTGGCACAATCTTAGCTCACTACACTCTCAACCTCCTGGCTCAAGAGATCCTCCCTCCTCAGCCTCTTGAGTAGCTGGGACTACAGGTGCACACCACCACACCTGGCTAATTTTTAAATATTTTTTTGTAGAGACAGGTTTTCACTATGTTGCTCAGGCTGGTCTGGAACTCCTGGGCTCAAGTGATCTACCCACCTCAGCCTCCCAAAGTGCTGGGATTGCAAGTGTGAGCCACCGTGGCCAGTCAGCACTTGCTTTTAAGAGTTTATTTCATCTGATAATAAAAATTATTTTTTGGTGTCTATGAATTGATTTATATAAATATATAAATTCACAATCATTGAAATGATAAAGACAGGATAGTTGCAGGACATCATATATATGATTATTTTTCTCAGCATATTCAATACTGTATTATAAGACTGATAGTACAAAGAAAAAACTATTGGTTTATGCAAGATGACCACAGAAAATATCAAAGACTACTTTTTTTTGAGAGGTTACAAGATGTTTTCTTATGTAATCTAATCGATACTGACATCAATGCTACAAGATAGGTCGGGCAAGCATTTAGCATCCTTCATTATTTCGTTTTCCTTTTAGTTGATACATAATAACTGTACAAATTTATGGGTTCAGAGTAATATTGTGATACGTGTATATAATGTGTAACAATCAAATCAGGGGAATTAGCATATAGATCACCTCAGATATTTATCATTTGTTTGTGTTGGGAATATTCAAAATCTTCTCTTCTAGCTTTTTGAACATATACATGAAATTATTGTTAACCAGCCAGGTGTGGTGGTGCGTGCCATAGTTCTAGCTACTCAGGAGGCTGAGGCGGAAGACTAGCTTCAGCCCAAGAGTTGCTGGGCAACACAGAGCATCTCCCTTTAAAGAAAAAAAAATTGGCAGGTTGTGGTAGTTCATGCCCATAATCCCAGTACTTTGGGAGGCTGAGGCTGGTGTATGGCTTGAGCTCAGGAGTTCGAGACCAGCCTGGACAACATGGCGAAACCCTGTCTCTACAAAAAACACACACACACAAAAAAAAAAATTAGCTGGGCATATCTGTGAGTGCCTGTGGTCCCAGCACTCAGGAGGCTGAGGCAAGAGGATCACTTGAGTCCAGGAGGTTGGTGCTGCAATAAGCCATGATCGCGCCACTGCACTCCAGCCTAGGTGACCGAACGAGACCCTGTCTCAAACAAAATAAAATAAAATAAATTTTTTTAAAATTTAAATTATTGGAGGTCTCTACTTGCAGGGCAATGTGAGAGCAGAGTACTATCGGTGGCAGCGGGAGCACTTAGAAGTTCTTTCCACTCTTTAACAAAGTATTGATTGAAAGAAGTGTCACTGAAGCTGTAACCAAAGGGGGCATTGTGCTTCCAGAAAAATCTCAAGGAAAGGTATGGCAGTAGTTGTTGGATCAGGCTCTAAAGGAAAGGGCGAAGAAATTCAACCAGTTAGTGTGAAAGTTGAAGATAAAGTTCTCCCACAATATGAAGGCACCGAAGTAGTTCTAGATGACAAGGATTTTTTTTTCCTTCCTTCCTTCCTTCCTTCCTTCCTTCCTTCCTTCCTTCCTTCCTTCCTTCCTTCCTTCCTTCCTTCTTTCCTTCCTTCCTTCCATTTGGCAGGGTCTCACTGTGTCACCCAGGCAGGAAGGAGTACAGTGGCACAATCACAGCTCACTGCAGCCTCAACCTCTCAGGCTTAAGCAATCCTCCCACCTCAGCCTCTCGAGCAGCTGGAACTACAGGTGCATGCCACCACACCCAGCAGATTTTTGTATTTTTTGTAGAGATGGGGTTTCACCATGTTGCCCAGGCTGGTCTTGAACTCCTGGGCTCAAGCCACCTCCTTGGCTTCCCAGAGTGCTGGGATTACAGGTATCAGCCACCATTCTGGACCCTGCCAGGAATTATTTCTTATTCAGAGATGGTGACATTCTTGGAAAATACGTAGACTGAAATCAATCACTATTAAAATGCATCAACATGAAGCTGCCCATTCCACTGAATTTCTGAAACCTTTCATCACGTAAGTAGTTTCCATGTCTCTCTTTTATAATAAACTAATGATAGCTAATGTGAATAAATAAAATAAATTCTTGTTAACCATACTCACCCTACAATGCTATAGATCACTAGAACTTACTCCTTTTCTTTATCTGGAATTTTGTACTTGTTAACCAATCTCTCCCTACCTTACCCTCCCCTTTACCCTTCCCATCCTCTAAGAAAAACAGTTCTGCTCTCTGTTTCTATGGGCTCTTTTATTTTTTTTTTTTAGCTCTCACATATGAGTGAGAATGCATGGTATTTATCTTTCTGTGTCTGACTTATTTCACTTAACATAGTGTCCTCCAGGCTCATCCATGTTGTTGCAAATGACAGAATTCCTTCCTTCCTTCCTTCCTTCCTTCCTTCCTTCCTTCCTTCCTTCCTTCCTCTCTCTCTCTCTCTCTCTTTCTTTCTTTCTTTCTTTCGAGATGGAGTCACGTTCTGTCGCCCAGGCTGGAGTGCAGAGGCGCGATCTCTGCTCACTGCAACCTCTGCCTCCTAGGTTCAAGCAATTCTCCTGCCTCAGCCTCCTGAGTAGCTGAGATTACAGGCACGCACCACCACGCCTGGCTAAGTTTTGTATTTTTAGTAGAGATGGGGTTTCATCATGTGGGTCAGGCTGGTCTTGAACTCCTGACTGCATGATCCGCCCGCCTCAGCCTCCCAAAGTGCTGGGATTACAGGCATGAACCACTGCGCCTGGCCAAATTTCATTCTTTTTTTTTATGGCTGAATGGTATTCCATTGTGTATATATGCCACATTTTCTTTATCCATTTATCTGTTGATGTACATTTTTAGGTGGATTCCATATCTTGGCTATTGCGATAATGCTGCAATAAACATGGGGGTGGACGGTGCAGATATCTCTTCAATAAACTGATATCTCTTCAATAAACTGATTTCCTTTCCTCAAAGAGTTTTTTTTTTTTTTTTTTTTTTTTTGAGACAGGGTATTGCTCTGTTGCCTAGGCTGGAGTGCAGTGGTGTGATCTCAGCTTACTGCAGCCTTGACCTCCTGGGCTTAAGGGGTTGTCCTGCCTTAGCCTGCTGAGTAGCTGGGACCACAGGTATGTACCAACACACCTGGTTAATTTTTGTATTTTTAGTAGAGACTGGGTTTTATTATGTTGCCCAGGCTGGTCTTGAATTCCTGGGCTCAAGCTATTTACCCACCTCGGTCTCCCGAAGTCCTGGGATTACAGGCATGAGCCACCACACCTGACCAAGACACTCTTTGAATGTAGTCTTGCTGGGCATAGTGGTTCACGCCTGAAATTCTAGCACTTCAGGAGGCTGAGGTTCGCAGATCACTTGAAGTCAGAAGTTCAAGACCAGCCTGACCAACAGGGTGAAACCCTGTCTCTACTAAAAATACAAAAATTAGACAGATGTTGTGGTGTGTGCCTGTAATCGCAGCTACTTGGGAGGCTGAGGCAGGAGAATCACTTGAACGTGGGAGGCAGAGGTGAGTGAATATCAATATCAGTGAGCCAATATCATGCCACTGCACTCCAGCCTGGGGGACAGAGTGAGACTCTGTCTCAAACAAAAAAAAAAAAAGGAAAGAAAAAGAGAAAAAAAGAGAGTGTCTTATTGATGATGAAGACATGGCCAAGACTAGCTCTCCAGGGTTATATAATTATTTGCAGGAAATCAGAGTCAATATGAATAAGACACAAGATTATGCCTAAGATACTGCTGCTAACAGGAGTGAAAAGTTAACAGAGTGTTGTAGTCAAGTGTATGTAAGAAAAGTCAAGACTGTTATTCCAGGTGGTCTTGTCACACTCATCCTCTAAATTAGTCATATGAGGTCTAGAAGGAAATGAAAGAACATCACAATTTTCTAGTTTCAATTTTTTATATTCTACTTCTCCTGTATCTGTGAAGATACTGGCAGCATAAAATAGTTTATAAGCCTGGGCGAGATGGTGAAACCCCGTCTCTACAAAACCTTTAAAAAAATTAGCTGCAGTGGTGGTATGCACCTGTAGTCCCAGACATTCAGGAGGCTGAGGCAAGAGGATAGCTTGAGCCTGGAAGGTGGAGGCAGCAGTGAGCTGAGACTGCACCACTGCACTCCAGTCTGGGCAACAGAGCAAGACTCTGTCTCAAAAAATAAAATAAAATAGAATAGAATAAAATAGTTTATAAATGTAGTTGAAAGTGTAACATGCTAGACGATGTGTAATTCTTTCTAAACCTATAGAATTGGTCATCATAGTTCATTATATAGTTCACTACTGTGGGGAACTTCTAGAGATTATTCAAAGACTCCCAAGCTTTTGCAATCAGCTCTTTAATTACACAGGTAACTAGTGAATTGAGCAGTTTGCTGGAATAGATTTTCAAATTTGACTTTCTGCTTGCTTCAATTGTCTTTATCACATGAAAAGTAAGTATGTGGTTGGATAATACACAATTGTTACTGTTGCTACTTTAAGATTTCTGAAATAGTTTACCATTGATGAAAATGAAATAAAGTATACCCTATTATTTTGAATAAAAATGTCTGTCTTTGCTTTTGTTGGGTCTAACTTAATTTTTAAAATGTTGAAAAAAAAAGAAAGTACAGTGTGGCTAAATTTTCATGCCCCATGATCTTTCATTGCTAATGCAATCTGATACCAACTCTCGGTGCTTCTAATGAGGGAAGATTGTGCCAATGAGAACCTGACTCTGACAAAGCTGAAAAAACAGCTGACATCTCCATATCCTGAAATATATCTCGGAAAGTGTGGATTCATGAGAAGGATCCTGTCTGGGGAAGACTAGAATCTTGTCAAATGGATTCATCTCAAATTAAGAACCTTATTTGGAAGCATCTTATAAGATTTTTTTTTTTTTTTTTGAGAAGAGTTTTTCTCTTATCACTCAGGCTGGAGTGTCACTCAGGCAATGGCGTGATCTCGGCTTAGTGCAACCTCCACCTCCAGGGTTCAAGCAATTCTCCTACCTCAGCCTCCTGAGCAGCTGGGACTACAGGCACACGCCACCATGCCCTGCTAATTTTGTATTTTTAGCAGAGACCAGGTTTCGCCATGTTGGCCAGGCTAGTCTCAAACTCCTGACCTCAGATGATCCGCCTGCCTTGGCTTCCCAAAGTGCTGGGATTACAGGCATGAACCACCACGCCCGGCTGCAACTTTTTTTGGAGACGGGGTCTAGCTCCGTCCGCAGGCTGGACTGCAGTGGCGCGATCTCGGCTCACTGCAAACACCGCCTCCCAGGTTCACGCCATCTCCTGCCTCAGCCTCCTGAGCAGGTGGGACTACAGGCGCCCGCCACCATGCCCGGCTAATTTTGGTTTTTTTTTGTATTTTTAGTAGAGACGGGGTTTCACCATGTTAGCCAGGATGGTCTTGATCTCCTGACCTTGTGATCCTCCCGCCTCAGCCTCCCAAAGTGCTAGGATTACAGGCGTAAGCCACTGCACCCGGCCTCCGGCTGCATCTTGTAAGATTTCTTATCCCATTACCAAGCCAAACAATCTTTGTGTGATTGGAGAGATGTTGGTGAAGGCACATGTCTTGAAATGGGTCTCTTTGAGGGCTTGAAGCTGAGGCAGAATATTTCCATTGGTGTCACCCACTCCAAAATGTGTAATATTCCTTTCTTACATTTTATATGTATAATATTTCTTATGTTTTAAAGCAGATCTTTGAATAATTGAAAGTGATACTCTTTCTCTGCAGCATGGAAAAGAACAAAACTACAAACATTTGTTTATGACTTTCTGGGTCTTGTGCATTATTTGTATACTGACCAATGCCTTCTAAACAAAAACAAAAATGAAAACAAAAACCATGTTTTCGAGGCCGTTTTGGAAAATATAGATACTACTAACTTCTTCAAAACTGTGAAAAGCCTTCGCCAAGTACACATTGATGGAAAGAAAACTCCAGCTCGGGTCCTGGGAGGGACCCTTTTGAGGTGTGGCAGCCCATCCAGTCACACTGCCTTTTTATTTTTATTTTTATTTTATTTATTTATTTATTGAGACAAAGCCTAGCTCTGCCACCCAGGCTGGAGTGTAGTGGCGTGATCTCAGCTCACTGCAACCTCCGCCTCCCTGGTTCAAGTGATTCTCCTGCCTCAACCTCCCGAGTAACTGGGATTACAGGTATGTGCCACCATGCCCGGCTAATTTTTTTTTTGTATTTTTAGTAGAGACAGAGTTTCACCATGTTGGCCAGGCTGGTCTCAAACTCCTGGCCTCAAGTGATCCACCCACCACAGCCTTTCAAAGTGCTGGGATTACAGGCGTGAACCACCACGCCAGGCCTCACACTGCCTTTTAGAGGAAAGCAGCTCTGCATGTTGGTCAGCGTGCATTGGTGTCAAAGACCCTGTCAACAGCCTCAACCACATTGTCTACTGCTGTGGATATCTTCAACTTCCTCCAAGCCAGATCCCCAAATCACCGTCTTTTCAAGAGGTTTTGTCAAGTAATAGTAGCACAATATCATCAACCACAGGTGTTGAAGTAAGGGTAAGGCAGGTGATGAAGTCCTTATTGAACTTGAAGAGAAGCTCGTGTGTGTACTTAAGAAAAAAAAAGGAACGCCAATTTTCCAAACAATTCTACAGGGAGGAGTTCACTTACCGCTTGGCTTGTTAGTCAGATCGTTTGGTTGTACTGAAAGAAGAAAATCTTCCAGTTCAGGTCCTGGAATCACAAACATATTTCTGGTGGAAAAAAAAAAAACAAAAAAAACAATAAAACAGAACTACAGGCTTTTGGCCAAGCCTATATAGTTGGAAGAATAACTTGGAAGGACAAAGCTTCAAACTTTTCATCACTGAAGCAGATTATTCCGCAGGCTGGAATTGAGTGTGACAAAGACACTTTCTTGATTTCTCTGCAGTCAGGAAACTGTGGTAACCTGAAAACCCTCAGAACACTTTGGAGTGTTACTTCTGTTTCAACAATCTTCAAGTGGAAAGTGAATCCGTAATCCCTTCCCTGCTGACAAAGACAGCAGTAATGAGGCCAGTACTGCCAAAAATGACTTCATTGACTTCAGAACAAAGGAAATGAAATAACAGGAATTGAACTCAAAGAGTTGTAGAGGATCCTGGTGTTCTAATTTTTTTTTTTTTTTTTGAGACGGAGTCTCGCTGTGTCACCCAGCCTGGAGTGCAGTGACGTGATCTCGTGATCTCGTGATCTCGGCTCACTGCAACCTCCACCTCCCAGGTTCAAGCAATTCTCCTGTCTCAGCTTCCCAAGTAACTGGGATTACAGCCTCACGCCACCACACCCGGCTAATTTTCATATTTTTAGTAAAGATGGGGGTTTCACCATATTGGTCACGCTGATCTCAAATACACCTGCCTTGTGATACACCTGCCTCAGCCTTGACCTCGTGATACACCTGCCTCAGCCTCCCAAAGTGCTGGGATTACAGGCGTGAGCCACCGCGCCCAGCCTTTTCTTTCTTTTCTTTTTTTTGAGACGGAGTCTCGCTCTTGTTGCCCAGGCTGGAGTGCAGTGGTACGATCTCAGCTCACTGCAATCTCTGCCTCCCAGGTTCAAGTGATTCTCTTGCCTCAGCTTCCTAAGTAGCTGGGATTACAGACACCCACCACCATGTCCAGCTAATTTTTGTACTTTTAGTACAAAATTGGCCAGGCTGGTCTTGAACTCCTGACCTCAGGTGATCTGCCCGCCTCGGCCTCCCAAAGTGCTGGGATTACAGGCGTGAACCACTGCACCCAGCCTCCTGGCCTTTTCTTTTTTTTTTTTTTTTTTGAGATGGAGTCTTGCTCTGTCACCCAGGCTGGAGTGCAGTGGTGCCATCTCGTCTTGCTGCAACCTCCACCTCCCCGGTTCAAGCAATTCTCCCACTTAGCCTCCTGAGTAGCCGGAATTACAGGTGCCTGTCACCACGCCCTGCTAAGTTTTGTATTTTTTAGTAGAGATGGGTTTTTACCATGTTGGCCAGGCTGGTCTTGAACTTCTGACCTCAGGTGATCTGCCTGCCTCGGTCTCTCAAAGTGCTGGGATTACAGGCGTGAGCCACCATGCCTGGCCAATCCTGGTGTTCTTGATCCCAGCCCATCCTCAACTGGTCACCGGACCACGGATTCCATTTAATAACACAGACCTTCATGAGGCAGGGTTTCAACACTCATTTCCATCAAAGCAAGACTTAAAGTCAATTCTATGGTAATGAACATATTTGTCTTATTTTTTAAAAGATCACACAACTTATTAAGCCAAAGGGGCAGCATTGTTTTTGTTGAAATTTCTTTTGAGCAGAATTAAAATTTACTTTTTGTTCTGTTTTTCTCTATGTGCACAACTTGTATTTATTTTAATTTTAATTAATATTAAAATTAATGTATTTTACTTTATTTACATTCATTTAATTTTTAAATTTATTTTAATTTTCAAAAAGTGGTCATTAGTTTTTACTTGAAAAACCAAATTAGAAAAGCAAAACTTTTTAAATAATTTTCTAAGAGAAGGAAAAACATTTCCAAGGCAATACAATTAATCATATGCAAAGTTTTATGTGTGTATTTATATGCGTTTTTCTGGGAGTAAAATCTATAGCTTTCATTAGACTCTCAGAGTGATTTATAACTCAAGAAATGTTCATAACTCAAGAACCACAGACATAATTGGAAATTACATCTTAGTTTTCATAATGTAAGTAAGAATCAAGATTGATGTTTGGAAATCTTTGGGTGTGAACACATGCACCCATTGGTATCTACTTTCACCAATGCCAAACATCCTTCATTTCCTCTCCTACCGTCTAGGTTTTAGTACGTTTGATTTTGTTTTTTATTAGTGATTAGGGAATTTAAGCCCATTTTGTTTAGATGATCTTAGGTTGCTTTCATGTTTTTTAATTTAAATGAGTGAGTAGCAGTAAGGATAACTTTTAGGCCGGCTCATGCCTGCAATCCCAGCACTTTGGGAGGCCAAGGTGGGAGGATTACTTGAGCCCAGGAGTTCAAGACTAGTCTGGGCAACACAGTGAGATCTCTCTTAAAAAAAAAACAAAAACAAAAACAAAAAACACAAGCCAAGCATGGTGGTGTGTGCTTTTAGTAGTAGAGGCCTAGGTGGGAGGATCTCTCTTTTTTTTTTTTTTTTTGAGACAGAGTCTCACTCTGTCGCCAGGCTGGAATGCAGTGGCACGATCTCGGCTCACTGCAACCTCAGCTTCCCGGGTTCAAGTGATTCTCCTGCCTCAGTCTCCTGAGTAGCTGGGATTATAGGCGTGCACCACCACGCCCAGCTAATTTTTGTATTTTTAGTAGAGACGGGGTTTCATCATGTTGGCCAGGATGGTCTAATTCCTGACCTCATGATCTGCCTCCCAAAATGCTGGAATTACAGGTGTGAGCCACCGCGCCTGGCTTGAGGTGGGAGGATCTCTTGAGCCAGGAGTTCAAGGCTGCTGTGAGCTGTTTGCACCACAGCACTCCAGCCTGGGTGACAGAGCTATTTCCTGTCTCTAAATAAACAAATAAAAATGAAATATAAATTTTTTGAAGACCCTGTCTTATTAAAAACAAAAAGATAAGTGGAAGCAAAACACAGATATGATGTCCAGTTCTATTCATTTTGTGATGTATTTTTAATGGAGAGTGATGGACAGAGAGACTTCCAAAAAAGCATATGGTAAAGCTTATTCATTATACAGAAAATGACCAAACAATTTTGAAGCAAACTCAATAAAAAATTACTTGACTCATCTATTAAAAACAACTTTATTATAAAAAAAACAGTCTTTCATAGATGAAGGCACCACTACCCACGTACTATCAAGACATGTGCTTTGAGATATTATTTTAATTGTAGGAGAGACTATTTAGTGCTGATCTAGCAACAGCTATCAGTCTGTGATCTGCATAGGCAGCATTTATCCTTGGCTTAAAATACGAAAACCCACTGGTGCACATGAAGATTTCATCCACAATCACAGCATTATTAGCATAGCCTTGTCCAACTGATAGAAAGAATTAGAAACTACTATTAATGACAATAATAAGATTTAATGTTTTTCTTATTTATTTATTTATTTATTTATTTATTTGAGACAGCGTCTTGCTCTTGTCACCCAGGCTGGAGTGCAGTGGCGCAATCTTGGCTCACTGCAACCTCCGCCTCCCGGGTTCAAGCGATTCTCCTGCCTCAGTCTCCTGAGTAACTGGGATTACAAGTGCCCAACACCATGCCCAGCTAATTTTTATATTTTTAGTAGAGATGGGGTTTTGCCATGTTGGCCAGGCTGGTCTCAAACTCCTGACTTCAGATGATCTGCCCACCTCGGCCTCCCAAAGTGCTGGGATTGCAGGCATGAGCCACCATGCCCAGCCAAAATGTAATGTTTCTAATTCTCCGATTTCCTTAGTTGTCTGTCCCCAGCAGCCTATCTCTGACACCACTTTTTATAACATTGCATTTCACAGACATATCACTTCCAACAAGGAAGACTTCAAGGCTCCTTCTGTCTTGTGGTTCTGCTGCCTTTTAGAGTCTGGGAGAGCTCCACTGCACTGTTTGCATCTGGTGGCAGGAGATGATTGCACCAGAGGTTTTAGGGGCCATGCCTGATATAGTTCGGATATTCCCTCCAAATCTTATGTTGAAATTTGATCCTCAAGGTTGGAGCTAGGGCTTGGCAGGAAGTGTTTGGGTCATTGGGCAGATCCCTCATGAATAACTTGGTGCTGTCCTCGAGATAATGAGTCCTTGCTTTATTCGTTCACAGGAGAGCTGGTTGTTAAAAAGAGTCTGGGGGCCGGGCGCGGTGGCTCACGCCTGTAATCCTAGCATTTTGGGAGGCAGAGATGGGCGGATCACGAGGTCAGGAGATCGAGACCACCCTGGCTAACACGGTGAAACCCCGTCTCTACTAAAAATACAAAAAACTAGCCAGGTGAGGTGGCGGGCGCCTGTAGTCCCAGCTACTCCGGAGGCTGAGGCAGGAGAATGGCGTAAACCCGGGAGGCGGAGCTTGCAGTGAGCTGAGATCCGGCCACTGCACTCCAGCCCGGGCGACAGAGCAAGATTCCATCTCAAAAAAAAAAAACAAAACAAAAATTAGCCCGGCGCGGTGGCGGGCACCTGTAGTCCCAGCTACTCGGGAGGCTAAGGCAGGAGAATGGCGTGAACCTGGGAGGCAGAGCTTGCAGTGAGTGGAGATTGCGCCACTGCACTCCAGCCTGGGCGACAGAGCGAGACTCCATCCATCTCAAAAAAAAAAAAAAAAAAAGAGTCTGGGGCCAGGCATGGTGGCTCATGACTGTAATCCCAGCACTTTGGGAGGCCAAGGCGCAGGAGGATCAGAGCCCAGGAATTCGAGACTAGCCTAGGCAACGTAGTGCGACCCATCTCATATATAGTATATGTATTATGTATATATAGGCCCGGTGTGGTGGCTCACGCCTATAATCCCAGCACTTTGGGAGGCCAAGGCGGGCAGATCACCTGAGGTCAGGAGTTTGAGACCAACCTGGCCAACAGAGTGAAATCCCGTCTCTACTGAAAATACAAAAACTTAGCTGAGTGTGGTGACATGTGCCTGTAATCCCAGCTACAGGGATTGGGAGGCTGAGGCAGGAGAATTGCTTGAACCCGGGAGGCGGAGGTTTCAGTGAGCCAAGACTGCACCACTGCACTCCAGCCTGAGTGACAGAGTGAGACTCTGCCTCAAAAAAACAAACATATATATGTGTGTGTGTGTATGTAGCCAGGTGTGGTGACATGCACCTGTAGATCCAATTACTTGGGAGGCTGGGATGGGAGGATTGCTTGACCCCAGAAGGTAGAGGCTGAAGTGAGCCATGATTGTGCCATTGCACTCTAGCCAGGATGACAAAGCGAGGCTCTGTCTCTAACAAACAAAATAAAACAAAAAAGAGTCTGGGACCTCCTTCCCATTGCTCTTTCTCCCTCTCTTGCCATGTGACCCACCTATTCCTCCTTTGCCTTCCACTATGATTGAAAGCTTCTTGAGGCCCTTGCCAGAAGTTGATGCTGGTGCCATGCTGCTTGTATAGACTGCAGAACCATGAATCAAATAATCCTTCTTTCTTTATAAACTGCCAAGCCTCGGATATTCCTTTATAGCAATGCAAAATGGACTAACACAAGGCCTAAAGTTGCATACTATTCTGTTGGACAGCATACATTCTACTGGACAGGACGCAGTCACATTGCCCCACTTGGATGCAAAGGAACAAGGAAACATGGCCTACTGGTGTGCCAAGGAAGTGAAAGCATAGGTGTTGGGGAACAGCCAATATTTGCTTCTGCTAACCAAATATTTGTTTCATCTTTCCTTCTACACATAGAATACTGCCCCTTCCACCTGCGAAGATGAACAGTTCAAAGTCCCAGCCAGTTACTACCTTCAGCTCAAAAAGGGAGACCTACAAGGTAGGTGTTGATGTGCGTCACCTACTGTCAGGTGTGGATGTGGCTCCTTCTGTGCCAAATCAGCACTTACACCAGCCTGAGAATGAACACCCCCTTACATTTTGTGGCCGAGCCATCTCACTTGCCTCATTCTAGTACTGGCCCTGCCTCTTGCCATGCTAATATAAAATGATGGAACACAGAATTGCTGCCTTTATCACTCACGTTTGGAAGAGAAAATAGAAGACACACAGCAGTCATTGGTGAAGAGAAAATGTGAAATCCTCTAGGTGTTCATGCCTTCAATTAGGTTCTAATTTTTCTCTCTGGGAGGAACTTTCTATTGCTTTCTGTGGCTCCTGCAGCCACCCTCTAGCATGGTTTTCATTCATTGCACATCATCTTCCCCCGCCACAACTGAAGTGTATATCTGGGGAATGCCCTTCTTGAGCAAGATTGGGGGCTTAAAACTTTGAACAGTCAAAAGCAAAAAACTTGGGATCCTGGATTCAAAAACTTTGTAGGCTTCCCATCTCTTTACCTCCAGTCAGTTCCATGTGCCAGTAACCCAAAGTTTCTTCCTAGACATAGTTTTTAAGCCTGCCTTATTTTCTTTAGTTTCCTTCTGCCTCCCTCTTCCCCCACACCTCTTCCAACTTAATGGTTGCCACCTCACACTACCATACCTGGCTTAGAAGGCCACTCCCTTAATTTGATCTTTGGCACAAAGCTCATCCACTTTGTTCAACTCATAAATTTTCTTGGAACTTTGTTACTCAAAGCCTTGTTTGTTCTCATATCTTCCAGTTCAGAGTCTAAAAAATGTTGGGGTTTCCAACTCAGCAGGACACTGAATTTCTGGACTCTATTCCTTTTTTACTTCTGCTTGTAAATTGGCCAGTTTTTCCGGTGATCATCACTTTCTTGTAATAGTCTGTCCAGTGCAGTCAATAACAACCAACACATAGTACTAATGTGCTGTTTTCTAATTTCTTCCTACAGAGCTACAGGTTCAATAGGCACAGGTGACAATTTTATCAAATTTTTTGCCAGTCTTTTTTTTTAATATTTATTTTTATTTTTGACACAGAGTCTCACTTTGTCAACTAGGCTGGAGTGCCATGGCACGATCTCAGCTCACTGCAACCTCCGCCTCCCAGGCTCAAACAATTCTCCTGCCTCAGCCTCTTGGGTAGCTGGGATTACAGGCGCCCACCACCATGCCCAGCTAATTTTTTGTATTTTTCTTTTTTTTTTTTTGAGATGGAGTCCCACTCTGTCACCCAGGCTAGAAGGCAGTGGTGCGATCTCGGCTTACCGCAACCTCTGTCTCCCGGGTTCAAGCATTTCTTCTGCCTCAACCTCCCGAGTAGCTGGGATTACAAGTGCACGCCACCATGCCCAGCTAATTTTTTGTATTTTTAGTAGAGATGGGGTTTCACCATGCTGGCCAGGCTGGTCTTAAATTCCTGACCTTGTGATCCACCCACCTCGACCTCCCAAAGTGCTGGGATTACAGGCGTGAGCCACCGCACCTGGCCTTTTGTTTTTGAAAGAGAGTCTCACTCCTTCACCCAGGCTGCAGTACAGTTGCATGATCTCTGCTCACTGCAACCTCCACCTCCTGGTGCAAGCAATTCTCATGTCTCACCCTCCCAAGTATCTGGGATTACAGATGTGTGCCACCACACCCGGCTAATTTTTGTATTTTAGTAGAGACGGGGGTCTCACCATGTTGGCCAGGCTGGTCTCAAACTCCTGACCTCAGATGATCCACCCACCTCGGCCTCCCAAAGTGCTGGGATTACAGGAGTGAGGTACCGCCCACAGCTTGCCACTTTATAAAACAGATCTCCAGTCATCCACTCTGCCAAATCTGTTCCCTTGCTGCCTACTAACTGAGGCACAAGTTTGTGTGTGTGTGTGTGTGTGTGTATGTGTTTTAACAGCACTTTTGGTACTAATTTCTGTATAAGTTGGAATGAGGAATTCTGGCTACTGTTTCAAACAACCCTGAAATCTCTCTACTTTAACCCAACAAAGTATTTCTTGCTGGCTTCACAGTCCAGAGTGGGGCTGCAGAAGTGCTCTGGCCGGGCGCGGTGGCTCATGCCTGTAATCCCAGCACTTTGGGAGGCTGAGGCGGGCGGATCACAAGGTCAGGAGATCGAGACCATCCTGGCTAACACGGTGAAACCCCGTCTCTACTAAAAATACAAAATATTAGCCAGGCATGGCGGCGGGCGCCTGTAGTCCCAGCTACTCGGGAGGCTGAGGCAGGAGAACGGAGTGAACCCAGGAGGCGGAGCTTGCAGTGAGCTGAGATCGCGCCACTGCATTCCAGCCTGGGCGACAGAGCGAGACTCCAACTCAAAAAAATAAAAAAAAGAAGAAGAAGTGCTCTGCACCCCGCCCCACAGTCACTCAGGGACCAGCCTGCTATCTGGGCCTCCGGTATGTTCCAGGGCTTCAGATTCCATGTCAGAATCCTCTGGATTTGGGGACATGTGAGAGAGACAGAATAAAGTATTTTACAAGAAATTTTAAAGACCGTATCTGAATGCAGCACATTTTGTCTACATTCTGTTGGCCAGAATCCTAATATGCTTGGAAATTGGAAGCTGGGTAACATGCTTATAGAACTGTGTGCAGTACAAGATTACATGGGCTGTGAGTCAGGATCCAGTGGGTATGCTTGGCTTCTTTAGGGAAAAAATGCACAGATGCTTATAAAATCACAGGCATCCCTCAGAGATATTGCAGGTTCAGTTCTGGACCACCACAATAAAGCAAATATTGTAGTAAAGTGAGTCATACAAATTTTTTTGTTTCCGAGTGCATATAAAAGTTATGTTTACGCTATACTGTAACCTATTAAATGTGCAATAGCATTATGTTTAAAAAACAGGCCAAGCGCGATGGCTCATGCCTGTAATTCCAGCACTTTGGGAGGCTGAAGTAGGTGGATTGCTTGAGCTCAAGACTTTGAGACCAACCTGGGCAACATGGTGATACCCAAAATACGAAAATTAGCTGAGCATGGTGGCATGCGTCTGTGGTCCCAGCTACTCAAGAAGCTGAAATGGGAGGATCATCGGAGCCAGGGAAGTCGAGGTTGCAGTGAACTGTGATCACACCACTGCACTCCAGCCTGGGTGACAGAATGAGACCCTGTCTCAAAAAAATAAAAATAAAAATAAACAGAAAATTAAAAAATGCTGTATTTAAAAAACTCCAATGTACATAATTTAAAATATTTTATTTTATTTTTTTGAGACAAAGTCTCACTCTTGTTCCCCAGGCTGGAGTGCAATGGTGCGATCTCGGCTCACTGCAACCTCCACCTCCCGGGGTTCAAGCGATTCTCCTGCCTCAGCCCTACAGAGTAGCTGGGATTACGGGCGCCTGCCACCATGCCCGGCTAATTTTTGTATTTTTAGGAGAGACAGGGTTTCACCATGTTGGCCAGGCTGGTCTCGAACTCCTGACCTCAGGTGATCCACCCGATTACAGGTGTGAGCCACTGCACCCAGCCTAAAATATTTTATTGTTAAAAATGCTAATGATCATCTGAGCCTTCAGTGAGTTGCAATCTTTTCGTTGGTGAAGGGTCTTGCCTTGATGTTGATGGCTGCTGACAGATTAGGGTGGTGGTTGCTGAAGTTTGGGGTGGCTGGGGCAATTTCTTAAAATAAGACAATAATGAAGTCTGCCACATTGACTCTTCCTTTCACAAAGGATTTCTCTGTATCATGCAACACTGTTAGATAGCATTTTACCCACAGTAGAACTTCTTTCAAAATTGGAGTCAGTTGACTCTGGGCACACCGCCTGGGAGTTAGCCGTGCTCTGTAAGGAGCAGCCAAAAAAGAAAAATAAAAAAAATGGAAGCAATCCTCTCAAACCCTGCCCGTCCTTTATCAGCTCAGAAGGTGGAATATTCTAAATCCTTTGTTGCTATTTCAACAATGTTCATAGCATCTTCACACCAGGAGTAGCTTCCATCTCAAGAAACCATTTTTTTTTTCTTTTGAGACAGACTCTTGCTCTGTCGCCCAGGCTGGAGCGCAGTGGCGCGATCTCGGCTCACTGCAAGCTCCGCCTCCTGGGTTCACGCCATTCTCCTGCCTCAGCTTCCCGAGTAGCCGGGACTACAGGCGCCCACCACCATGCCCGGCTAATTTTTTGTATTTTTAGTAGAGACGGGGTTTCACCGTGTTAGCCAGGATGGTCTCGATCTCCCAACCTTGTGATCCACCCGCCTCGGCCTCCCAAAGTGCTGGGATTACAGGCGTGAGCCACCGCGCCTGGCCCCTTTCCAGAAGGTTTTCAATTTACTTTCCCAGAGGAATCACTCTATGGCAACTATAGCCTTATGAAATGTATTCCTTAAAGAGTAAGACTTGAAAGTCAAAATTACTCCTTGACCCATGGACTCTCAGAATGGACGTTATGCTAGCAGGCATGGAGACAACATTGATTTCCTTGTACATCTTCACTAGAGTTCTTGAGCAGCAACATTTTGAAAGGATTTTTTTTTTTTTTCCCTGAACAGTACGTCTCAACAGTGGGCTTAAAATATTCAATAAACCATGCTGTAAACAGATATGCCATCATGCAGGTTTTGTTGTTCCATTTATACAGCATAGGCAAAGTAGATTTAGCATAATTCTGAGGGGCCCTGGGATTTTTAGAACAATGAGCACCAGCTTCAAATTAAAGTCACCAGTGGCATTAGCCCTTAATAAGAGAGTAAGCCTGTCCTTTGAAGCTTTGAAGCCAGGCATTGCCTACTCTTCTCTAGCTATGAAAGTCCTAGATTGCCTCTTCTTCTAATAGAAGGCTGTTTTGTCTACACTGAAAATCTGTTGTTTAGTGTAGCCATCTTCATTAATGAGCTTAGCTAGATCTTCTGGATAACTTGCTGCAGTTTCTCCATCAGCACTTGCTGCTTCACCTTGTACTTTTAGGTTATGGAGATGGCTTCTTTCTTTAAACCTCAAGGACCAACCTCTGCTAGCTTCAAACATTTCTTCTACAGAGTCCTCACCTCTCAGCCTTCATAGGACTGAAGTGAGTCAAGGCCTTTATCCGGATTAGGTTTTGGCTTAAGGGAGTGTTGTGGCAAATTTGATCTTTTTTTTTTTTTTTTTTTTGAGACAGTTTCACTCTGTCACCCAGGCTGGAGTGCAGCGGCACTATCTTGGCTCACTGCAGCTTCTACCTCCCGGGTTGCAGTGATTCTCCTGCCTCAGCCTCCTGAATAGCTGGGATTACAGGCATGAGCCACTGTGCCTGGCTAGTTTTTTTATTTTTAGTAGAGACAGGGTTTTACCATGTTGGCCAGGCTTGTCTCGAACTCCTGATCTCAAGTGATCTACCTGCCTCAGCCTCCCAAAGTACTGGGATTATAGGCATGAGACACTGCACCCGGCCTGGATTTGTTCTTCCATTCAGACCACTCTTTCTCCATATCAGCAATAAGTCTGTTTAGTTTTCATGCCACTCATGTGTTCACTGGAGTAGCACTTTTAATTTCCTTCAAGAACTTTGCCTGTGCATTCACAACTTGGTCAACTGTTTGGTATAAGAGACTCGGCTTTCATCCTACCTCGGCTTTCAACGTGGCTTCTTCACTAAGCCTAATCATTTCCAGCTTTTGATTTAAAATGAGAGATATGCAATTCTTCCTTTTACTTCAACACTTACAGGCCATTGTAGGATTATTCATTGACCTAATTTCAATATTGCTTTGTCTCAGTGAATAGGGAAGCCTAAGAAAAAAGACAGAGGTGGGGAATGGCAGGTCAGTGGAGCAGTCAGACCACACATGTTATTAAGTTTTTCGTCTTATATGGGCACAGTCTGTAGTGTCCCAAAACAATTATTTAGGTTGGTGAAAAAATAATTGCAGTTCTTGCTATTACTTTTAATGTCAAAAACTGCAATTACTTTTGCACCAACCTAATACGATTGTAACATTAAAGATCACTGATCCCAAATCACCATAACAGATATAATAATGAGAAAATCTGAAATATGAGAATTGCCAAAATGTGACACAGACATGAAGTGAGCACTTCTTGTTGGACAAATGGCGCTGATAGACTTGCTTAAAGCAGGTTGGGAGGCTAAGGTGGGCAGATCACCAGACGTCAGGAGTTCGAGACTAGTCTGGCCAACATGGTGAAATCCCGTCTCTACAAAACATGAACAAACATTAGCCAGGCAACGTGGTGTGCACCTGTAATCCCAGCTACTCGTGAGAAGTGCAGTAAAGTGGCATGCAATAAAATGATTTTCTCATAGACATGTGTGGTTCAGTTTTTTTTTCTTAGCTGTGTTCCTGAGCAGCTGCAGATTGCTGAGCCTAGAGAAGTGAGAGGTTGTGAACTGGTAAACTTTTACTTTATTTTATTTTGAGACAGGTTCTTGCTCTTTTGCCCAGGCTGAAGTTCAGTGGTGCAATCATAGCTTACTGCAACCTCAAACTCCTGGGCTCAAGAGACCCTTCGGCCTCAGCCTCTGGAGTAGCTGGCTTTACAGGTGTGTGCCACCACACCTGGATAATATTTTTAAAATCTTTTTTAGCGATGGGGTCTTGCTAGATTGCCCAGGCTGGAGTAAACTTTTATTTTAAAGCAGAGAAGCCTCAGCAGACAATTTTTTATTTTGGTAAACTTAAGAGACAGCTACTTAGTTCTTAGTCCCTGGTGCCATGGCAAGTGGGTATTTGAAAATTCTGAACCTTTTAATGTTGTTTTTTCAGGTGGGTTATCACATTGTATGCTTACAACTGACCCAGACTTTTTTTTTTTTTTTTTTTTGAGACAGAGTCTTGCTCTGTCGCCCAGGCTGGAGTGCAGTGGTGCTATCTTGGCTCACTGTAACCTCCACCTCTCGGGTTCAAGTGATTCTTGTGCCTCAGCCTCCTGAGTAGCTGGGATCACAGGTGTGTACTACCATCCCTGTATAATTATTTGTATTTTTAGTAGAGACAGGGTTTCACTGTGTTGGCCAGGCTGGTCTCAAACTCCTGACCTCAAGTGATCAGCCTGCCTTGGCCTCCCAAAGTGCTGGGATAACAGGATTGAGCCACTGTGCCTGGCCCTGACTCAGATTTAAAATAAATCATCCTGTATTCATGGATTTATTTTTCCAATTTTGGAGGGAAATTATAAGAAGGGTGGATTAGTCACTCAAATCTCTGCTAAATTCAAGGAGACTGGAGCTTCCTACAGTTTAGATCTGGCTCCCTGGCAGATTGCCTGTGATTTGCTTTAACATTTATATTTCTCTTGCCAAGGGCATGCTATTTTCCTGGAATTGTGGTCTCTTTGCCATGATATTTATTCTGTATTTATCCCACAGACTCCATGGCCGAGTTAATCGCTGATGTAGCCTGAACTGAACCCAAAGCCTGCCGGTGATTCTGATCACACACTTGAAGCCGCTAGAGAAGAAAAGCCATCCTTATGGGCTCTACTCTTATAGACAGATACAGTCATCAAATGGAAAAATCCTCAACGTCCTTGTTAACGGCAGCATGTGAAGGTAAATCAGGGGTTGGTCACCCATAGACTTCATTATGAATTCTTATTACTGTTAATCTCTGAGACAGAAATTATTTGCCTCCAGGCCAAGCACAGTGGCTCATGCCTGTAATCCCAGCATTTTGGGAGGCCAAAGTGGGAGGATTGCTTCAGGCCAGGAGTTCAAAACCAGCCTGGGCAATATAGTGAGAGCCTATTTCTACAAAATAATTTTAAAAATTAAAAAAAAAAAAAAAAAAAAAAAAAAAAAAGGCCAGGTGCAGTGACTCACTCCTGTAATCCCAGCACTTTGGGAGGCCAAGGTGGGTGGATCACCTGAGTTCAGGAGTTCGAAACCAGCCTGGGCACATGGTGAAACCCCATCTCTACTAAAAATTTAAAAAAATTTAGCTGGGCATGGTGACACATTTCTGTGATCCCAGCTACTTGGGAGGCTAAAAGCAAGAAATTTGGAAGGGGTCTGGGTCCCTGATGAATCCAGAGCTCTCATTCCAGTTCTGGACTGCCCTTCCAGGTTTTTATGTAATAGAGAAATGAATTACTATCCTGTTTAAGCCATCCTGTTTAAGCCACTGTCACTGTGATCTTCCTGTCACTTGCAGCTGACTGGAATCCTAAATGATAAAGGCCTCCATCTTTAGAATGAATATTCTGGATCAAGTAATCTTTTCTCTTTCTCTTCGCTTCTTTTCTTTGTCTTTCTAAGTCTGAATGCACATGTGATTGGAATGAGGAGGTCAGGTCTTTCGATTGCTGACCTTTTGCTGGCTGAGATCTCCTTAAAACTCTGACTTCTTCTCTCACCACTTAGCCATTGTTGAGAATCAAAAATCAGTTCTACCCATAAAATGTCCTGGCAAACCTGGTAGACATTCTCCAAATATCTGTGTGGACAAAGCTTGAGGATGTGACTAAAATACCATCAAAACTAAAGTTAATTATACATTTCCCATCACCTAAGAAAAGTAGGAATTATAAATCGCAGTTGGTGGATGTGAATTTGGCTGCTAGCAATAGTGATGAGTGTAGATTCTGGGGATAGTTAGTGAAGACATAAAACTTGGCAACTAAAGTCGTGGAGACAAAGCTCCTGCTTGAGACATGGGCGACCCGCACTGTTCAAAACAACAGCGACCACTCAGATCTTCCTCTGACTGGAAACTGGTAATTATCCCTTATTTTAAATAGTTGATTTAAAAAACATCAAGCAGCCAGGCGTGGTGGCTCATGCCTGTAATCCCAGCACTTTGGGAGGCCAATGCAGGTGGATCACTTGAGGTCAGGAGTTCAAGACCAGCCTGGCCAACATGGTGAAACCCTGTCTCTACTAAAATACAAAAATTAGCCAGGCGTGGTATTGCATGCCTGTAATCTCAGCTACTTGGGAGGCCGAGGCAGGAGAATCGCTTGAACCTGGGAGGCGGAGGTTGCAGTGAGCCAAGATCATGCCACTGCACACCAGCTTGGGTGACAGAGCGAGACTTCATCTCAAATAAATAAATAAATTAATTAAATTAAATAAAAAACATCAAACCAAATAAATGGCTGCAGGAGATTCCTGGCCCCCAGAATTACCAAGAGTAACACCCAGAAGAGTCAGCTCAAATGCTCAGCAACCTTGGATGGTTCTCTCTGGTTTGCCCCAGAGTATGGGTTTTGTCTGTTTTTCAAGATGGCCAACTAGGGACATCTGGTTCTGGGAAGATGAAATAGACATATTTCTCCCAGTTTTCCCACTGAGTATAACTAAAAACCCTGAAAATTATATAAAAACAAACATAAGAAACCTGGAGAGATGGAGAGAAGAAAACAGACCAACTAAGGACATTGAGTCCCAGGGAACAGCATGGTGGTGAATCCCTGGGTTTTCCTTTTGACTCTGGTCCTCACCCCTGCAAATGCTACCAAATGTTGAGTAGGAGGCTAGATGTCCCATCTCATGAGGCTGTAATGTAAACTGTGAACGTAAAATGCATACGTAGAACCTACTGCCAGGGTGGCATGAGAGACGGCAGAATAGAGGGCCAAGAATTTCATCCCTAATAGGAGATAATGACCCCCACCCCCACAACCCCACTTTATGGAATCGATGGAGACCACATGAGGGTCCTGGACTTCTACCCCTAACTCACAGTAATGACCACCCCCAACAGCCTTTCCACTGGAGTGGTGGCAGAAGAGCCCTAGCAGAGGATCAGGACTTTCACCATTGCCTGGCAATAACAAGGTCACTCTGCACCTTGTGGCCTCAGTGGCCACACGTAGTGTAGTAACCAGGTATCCCTACCTCTACCAGCCAGGAAAGTATCAGTGCAGGCCTATTGGAAGTCTGGAACTCTCATTCCCACCTAGCAATAATAATAAGCACCCTTTCCTCTATCAGATATAAACAGAGCTGACTGAGAGATCTAGATTTCTACCTCCATTTAGCAGTAATGAGGCAGCACTCCTTCTTCTCTTGCCAGAATAATGTCACAGAAAGCCACTAAAACAGAAGGTATTGATAAGATCCAAAGTCTCATAACTCCCCCAAATTCCAAGTTTAAATAAAAAATCGTTCATTATGAATGATACCAAAACCATGAAGATCTCAAATTGAATGGAAAAAAAAAATCAGTGGATGCCAACACCAAGATGACAGAGATGTTAGAATGACCTTGCAAGGATTTTAAAGTAGCCATTATAAAAATATCTCAATGAGCAATTAAGAACAAGCTTGAAACAAACAAATAAGCAAACAAAAACACTCAGCAAAGAAATAGAAAGCCTCAGCAAAGAAGTGGAAGATATAAAGTAGAACCAAATTAAAACTTTAGATGTGAAAAATACAATAACAGAAATTATAAACTCAATGAATGAGCTCATCAGCAAAATAGAAGGCACAGAGGAACAAATCAGTAAACTTGAAGATGGAATGATAGACATTACCCAATCTGAACAGAGAGATAACAGACTTTAAAAAAAATGAACAGAATTGCAAGGACTTGTGGGACTATAACGAAAGGGCTAATATTTGTGTCACTGAATTCCTGGAAGAAGAAGAAAAGAAAGAGGGCAATGCTGAAAAGTATTGGAAGAAATAATGGTGAAAACTTTCCAAGTTTGGCAGAAGACATAAGCTACAGATTCCAGAAGATGAGTAAAACCCAAACAGAATAAAACAACAACAACAAAAAATCCAGGCCAACACACTTCATAATCAAATTTCTAAAAACTGAAGATGAGGAAAAAATCTTGAAAGCAGCAAGAAAAGAACAACATCTCACTTACAGAGGGAAAGAAATCAATGTTAATGACAGTGGATTTTTCATCAGAAACCATAGATGCTGGAAGGAAGTGGCACAACATTTTTCTAGTGCTGAAAGAAAAGAACTGCCAACCAAGAATCTTGTACACAGTGAAAATATCCTTCAGGAAACAAGGGGAAGTCAAGGCATCCTCAAATAAAGGAAAACTAAAACCATGTCATCAACAGACATGTTTTAAATAAGGAAAGGGAGTTCTTGAAAAAAAAAGAAAACGATAAAAGAAGTAATCTTGGAATATCTGGGAAGAAGAAAACACATGGTAATCAAAAATATGGGTAAATATAATAGACTTTCCTTTCCTAAATTGTGTTTGATGGTTGAAGCAGAAATTATAACACTGTTTGATGAGGTTCTAAATGTATGTATAGGAAAAACTTAAGACAATTATATTAGAAATAGGGAAAAGTAAAGGAGCATAAAAGGAGCTAAAGTTTCTACCCTTCATTCAAACTGGCAAAATGAAAACTGTAAGAAGTTATGTATATATAATAAAGAGCAACCGCTGAAAAAAGATTTGCAAGGAGATAGACTAGAAAACACTGGAAATAGGCTGGATGTGGTGGCTCATGCCTGTGATCCCAGCACTTTGAGAGGCCAGGGTGAGAGGATCACCTGAGGCCAGGAGCTTGAGACAAGCCTGGGCAACACAGTGAGACTCCATATCTAAAAAAAAAAAAAAAAAATTAGCTCGGTTTGGTGGTTTGCACTTGTAGTCCCAGCTATTCTGGAGGCTGAGGCAGGAGGATCACCAGAGCCAAATGAGAGAAGTTGAAGGTTACAGTGAGCCATGATCACACCACTGCACTCTAGTCTGGGTGACAGAGTGAGACCTCTTTTCTAAAACAAACAAACAAGATAAATCAAAATGGAAGTCTAGTAAATATTTAAGTAGCGCACAAGAAAGTAGGAAAAGGAAAACAGAGAAATAAATTTTAAAAAACCAGAAAGAACAAACAGAAAACAAAAAGTAAAATGGCAAACTTAGGCCGGGTATGATGGCTCATGCCTGTAATCCCAGCACTTTGGGAGGCAGAGGTAGGTGGATTGCTTGACGTCAAGAGTTCAAGATCAGCCTTGCCAACATGATCTCTACTAAAAATACAAAAATTAGCCAGGCATGATGGTGCATGCCTGTAGTCCCAGCTACTCAGGAGGCTGAGGCAGGAGAATCGGCTGAACCCAGGAGGCGGAGGTTGCAGTGAACTGAGATTACATCACTGTACTCCAGCCTGGGCAACAGAGTGAGACTCCATCTCAAAAATAAATAAATAATAAAAATAAAAGAACAAAAACATGACCCAACTATATGCTGTATACAAGAACCTCTCTTCAAATATAACAACACAGGCAGGTGGAAAGTAAAAGGATGAAATATCAAAAAGATTAATCAAAGGAAAGCAGAAATGGCTATATTAATATTAAAGTAGACTTTAGAGAAAAGAAAATTACTAGGGACATAGAAGGACATTATATAATAAAAGATTTAATCCTCCAGTAACACACAGCAGTGTGTATGCACCAAACAACTGAGCTGCAAAAATATATGAGGCAAAAACTAATAGAACTGTGCTACGCTTTGAATGTTTGTTCCTTACAAATCTCATGTTCATATTTAATCCCCATTGTTGGAGGTGGGACCTGGTGGGAGGTGTTTGATCATAGGGTAGGATTCCTCATGAATAGCTTAGCAGCATCCCCTTGGTGATGAGTGAGTTCTCGCTCTGAGTTCATGCAAGATCTGGTGTTTAAAAGTGTGTGGCACCTTCCTCCCCATCTCTCTCTCCTGCTTCGTCTCTCACCATGTGATATGCCTGCTCCCTCTTGGCCTTCTACCATGACTGTAAGCCTCCTAAAGCCCTCACCAGAGGCAGATGTTGGCAGCATGCTTCCTATACAGCCTACAGAATTATGAGCCAACTAAACTTCTTTTCTTTATAAATTACCCAGTCTCAGATACTCCTTATAGCAATGCAAAAACAGCCTAACACAACTGAAAAGAGAAACAGACAAATCTACAATTATGGCTGGAAGTTTCTACACCTCTCTCTCAATAATTGCTTAGAACGAGTGGACAGAAAATCAGAAGATTGTAAGAAGGCTTAACATCATCATCAACCAACAGATTCTAATTAAACTTTATAGAGCACTCCACCTAACAGCAGCAGAACACACATTCTTTTCAAGTACCCATGGGACACATACCAAGATAGATTACATCCTGGGCCATGAAACAAACTTCAGAAAATTTTAAATCATTGAAAACATAAAGTGTGTTCTCTGACCAGTGGAATCAAATTAGAAATCAATAAAAGAAAGATGATGAGTACAACTACAAACACTTGAAAAATAAACAACACACTTTGAAGTAATCTATGAGGAAGTCTCAAGGGGAATGAAAAATGCGTTGAACTGAATGAAAATAAAATGGCAGCCTATCAAAATTTGTGGAACACAGCTAAAGCAGTGCCAAGAAGGAAATCTAGAACTTTGGGGCTCAAGCGATCCTCTTGCTTCACCCTCCAGAGTAACTGGGACTATGTATGCCACCAAGCCAGCAGTTTGGCAGTTAAAACAAACAAACAAACAAACAACCATGCAGCTACCACGTGATGTAGCAATTGCACTTGTGGGCATTTAACTCAGAGAAATGGAAATTTATGTTGACAGAAAACTAACTATACATAAATATTTATAGAAGCTTTGTTCATTACTGCTAAAAATTGGAAACAACCTAGATGTCCTTCTATAGATGAATGATTAAACTTTGGTACATCTGTACCATGGAATACTACTCAGCAATAAAAGGAAGCCAACTACTGATACACATATTGATGACGTGTGTGAAGCTCTAGAGGATTATGCTGAGTGAAAAAAGTCAATCCACAAAGGTTACATACTATATAATTCTATTTAGATAGCATTCCCCCCACATTTTTTTTTTCTTCTTTTGACATGGAGTTTCACTTTTATCGTCCAGGCTGGAGTACAATGGCATGATCTCGGCTCACCACAACCTCCGCCTCCTGGGTTCAGGCGATTCTCCTGCCTTAGCCTGCCTTGGCAGGCTGGTCTTGAACTCCCAACTCCCAATCTCAGGTGATCCTCCCACTTCAGCCTCTAAAGTGCTGGGATTACAGGTGTGAGCCCCCGTGCCTGGCTTCCCCCCCCCCCCCCCCGAAATGGCGTCTTGCTGTCGCCCAGGCTGGAGTACAGTGGCGTCTCAGCTCACTGCAACCTCCGCCTCCAGGGTTCAAGCGAGTCTTGTGCTTCAGCCACCAAGTAGCTGGGACGACAGGTACACCACCACGCCAGGCTAATTTTTGTATTTTTAGTAGAGACAAGGTTTTGCCGTGTTGGCCAGGCTGGTCTCAAACTCCTGGCCTCAAGTGATCCACCCACCTCGGCCTCCCAAAGTGCTGGGATTACAGGAGTGAGCCACCATTTCTGGTATACTCTTGAAATGACAAAGTTATAGAAACGGAGAATAGATTAGTGGTTGCCAGGGATTACAGAATGATAGGAAGAAAGGCCCATGGCTATGAAAGGGCTTCATGATAATCCTTGTGATGGAAATGTTCTGTATCTTGACTGTATCAATGTCAATATCCTGGTTGTGATCCAGTTTTGCAACATGTTACCACTGAGGGAAACTGGATAAAAGATACACAGGACTTCTCTATCCTTCCTTCCCTTCCTTCCCTCCTTCCTTTTTTCCACACCCAGGAAAGACCTGAGCATCTCTTTCTTTTCTTTCCTTTCCTTTCCTTTCCTTTTCTTTTCTTTTCTTTTCTTTTCTTTTCTTTTCTTTTCTTTTCTTTTCTTCTTTCTTTCTTTCTTTCTTTCTTTCTTTCTTTCTTTCTTCTTTCTTTCTTTCTTTCTTTCTCTTTCTTTCTTTCTTTCTTTCTTTCTTTCTTTCTTCCTTTCTTTCCTTTCTTTCCTTTCTTTCTCTTTCTTTCTTTCTTTCTTTCTCTCTTTCTCTCTCTCTCTTTCTTTCTCTCTCTCTCTCTTTCTCTCTCTCTTTCTCTCTCTCTTTCTCTCTCTCTTTCTTTCTTTCTTTCTTTCTTTCTTTCTTTCGTTTTTGAGTCAGGGTCTCGCTGGGTTGCCCAGCCTGGAGTGCAGTGGTGCAGTCTTGGCTCACTACAGCCTCCCCACTTCTGGGCTCAAATGATTCTCCTACCTCAACCTCAGGAGTACTTGGAATTACAGGTATGCGCCACCACATCTGGCTTACTTTTTTGTTTTTAATTTTCTTTCAGCTTAGTTTTGTATTTTTTGTAGAGACAGGGTTTCGCCATGTTGCCCAGGCTGGTCTCAGACTTCTGAGCTCAAGCCATCTGCCTGCCTCACCTCCCAAAGTGTTGGGATTATAGGCATGAGCCACCGCACCTGGCCTGAGAATATATTTCTTTTGATTGCATATGAGTCTACAGTTATCCCAAAACAAAATTATTTATTTATATATTTTTTACTTTTTTTGAGATGGAGTCTTGCTCTGTCACCCAGGCTAGAGTGTAGTGGGGTGATCTCAGCTCACTGCAACCTCTGCCTCCTGGGTTCAAGTGATTCTCCTGCCTCAACCTCCTGAGTAGCTGGGAATACAGCTGCGCGCCATCACGCCTGGCTAATTTTTGTATTTTTAGTAGAGACCAGGTTTCACCATGTTGGCCAGGCTGGTCTTGAACTTCTGACCTCAGGTGATCCACCCTCCTCGGCCTCCCAAAGTGCTAGGATTATAGGCATGAGTCACTGTGTCCAGCCCAAAACATATTTTTTTTTTCTTTTTAGACGGAGTCTCTATCACCCAGGCTGGAGTGCAGTGGCACGATCTCGGCTTACCGCAACCTCTGCCTGCCAGGTTCAGGTGATTCTCCTGTCTTAGCGTCCGGAGTAGCTGGGACTACAGGCACATGCCGCCACACCCAGCTAATTTTTGTATTTTTAGCAGAGATGAGATTTCTCCATGTTGGCCAGGCTGGTCTTGATCTCCAATCTCAGGTAATCGGCTCTTCTTGACCTCTCAAAGTGCTAGGATTACAGGCTTGAGCCACCACTCCTGGCCCAAAACATAAATTTAATTAAGCACAGTGGCTCACGCCTGTAATCCCAGCACTTTGGGAGACCAAGGCAGGTGGATCACCTGAGGTCGGGAGTTCGAGACCAGCCTGGCCAACATGGAGAAACCCCGTCTCTACTAAAAATACAAAATTAGCCAGGTATGGTGGTGCATGCCTGTAATCCCAGATACTCGGAAGGCTGAGGCAGAAGAATCACTTGAAATCAGGAGGAGAGGTTGCGGGGAGCCGAGATTACACCATTGCACTCCAGCCTGGGCTACAAGGGTGAAACTCCATCTCAAACAAAAAAGAAAAAACAAACCAAAAAACACCTGAAAACTTGAGGCCGGGTGCAGTGGATCAAACCTGTAATCCCAGCACTGTGGGAGGCCAAGGTGGGTGGATCACCTGAGGTCAGGAGTTTGAGACCAGCCTGGCCAACATGGTGAAACCACTTCTCTACTAAAAATACAAAAATTAGCCAGCCGTGGTGCTGCACGCCTGTCGTCCCAGCTACTTGGGAGACTGAGTCAGGAGAATCGCTTGAATCTGGGAGGCAGAGGTTGCAGTGAGCCGAGATCGCACCATTGAACTCCAGCTTGGGTGACAGAACGAGACTCCACCTCAAAAAAAAGAATTAAAAAACAAAACAAAACAAAAAAAAACCTGAAAACTTGGACCAGCCCAATTGCTCACACCTATAATCCCAGCATTTTAGGAAGCGGAGGCAGGAAGATCCCTTGAGCCCAAGAGTTTGAGACCAGCCTAGGCAACATACAGAGACCTGTCTCAACAAAAAATGAACAAAATTAGCCAGACTTGGTGGTATGTGCCTGTAGTCCCAGCTACTCAGGAGGCTGAGGTGGGAGGATGGCTTAAGCCCGGGAGACAGAGGTTGCAGTGAGCCGAGATGGTGCCACTGCACTCCAGCTTAGGTGACAGAGGGAGACCCTGTCTCAAAAACGACAACAACAACAAATAAAACAACAACAGCAACAAAACAAAACAAAAAACCCAGGAAAGTCCTTATCTGATTACAGATGTATTAATTTATTAGATGTTCCATGCAAAAGGCAGCCAGGTTTTACTTAGATTTATAAAAAAATCGAAGTCTGGGGTTTTCAGGTCAGTACTTAATATGAGGAACCAGAGGTCTTAGGTATAAGTATTTCACTATAGGCCACTCCATACACACATAAAGTGGTGGTCTTAAAAGCTTTTTCTTGGGCCGTGACTCAATTAGGTCCAAGTTAAGTTGCATGAGCCCTGACGAGTTATTGTCATAAGCACTAACACCATAACCACCTTGAGAGGCGGGCGGGTTCTCTTCAGAATTTGTTAATAATATCTAGTCAGCAAAAAATGGTTTTGTTTTGGCCTCCCCTCCTTTAGCTTAGAGCATAATGTTATCTTTCTTATTCTGGCTCAGCTAGATGCAGAACTTTCTAGTGTGAAAGAATGAAAAGATAAGCATTGTTTTCTATGCACACTACACATGAAGATTTGTTACCATATAGGAGTAGCCATAACAGGCATTTTTATGGCCCAAAAGAACAACTTCTGGTCAACTATTCAAAAGCCAAGTTCACTGTTTTTGTTTTGCTTTGTTTTTGTTTTTGTTTTGAGACTGAGTCTCACTCTGTCGCCCAGGCTGGAGTGCATTGGCATGATCTTGGCTCACTGCGACCTCTACCTCCTGGGTTCAAGCGATTCTCTTGCCTCACCGCCTGAGTAGCTGGGATTACAGGGACCTGCCACCATGCCTGGCTAATTTTTTATGTTTTTGGTAGAGATGGGGTTTCACCATGTTGGCCAGGCTGGTCTCAAACTCCTGACCTCAAGTGATCTGCTCACCTCAGCCTCCCAAAGTGCTGAGATTATAGGTGTGAGTCACTGCATCCGGCCGCAGGTTCACTGTTTTGAGCAGATATCCCATAATATTTTCCTAGTTTGCCCCAAATAAGCCCCTAAGACCAGTAAGCTCACTCATGGTCTGTGACTTGGGTAGAAAATGAAGAGGGGCATGCACTGTCCACCCGGAGACAAGGCGGTGTGCCTCTCCAGGGAAGGCAGGCAGACTGGTTCTCAGGGGGCCTCAGGCGGCACCTGTCACCTTCAGCAATTTTCCATTGTCTGCTGGGTGGTCTTTGGTCTTATAGGCTAAGAAACCTAGTTTTGCCAGTTATACTCACCAGGCATGTGAGATTAGATAGAAAAGCAAAACTCGATACATTAATTTACTGAGAGGCACTTCCCATATTTGCTTTCATCAATGCTTTGAGACTACAAAGAAGTCTCTAAGAACCAGAAAATGAGGGTGCCCACTGAGACTTAAGCTACAAAATCAAAACATAATGGATGCCATAGACTGAGATACCTGCATGGCCACAGGCAGCCCATTCTCTCCCTGTAGTCAAGTTGCGTGGGAAGCAAAATCATAAACTGAATAACAATTAAATTCATTTACAATGTCAAAGATAATTGTTATGAAGATGGGAATACATGGCGTCCATATTCTCCATACAGAATTTCTCTGCAGGGACACTGACATGAGGAGCCAGAGTAATCAGGAGATTGCTTATCAACAGGGAATGAAAACAAGAAGAGTCAGATTAATTGAATTTTTTTTTTTTTTTTGGCAGTGAGTTGTTACACACTTGTTAGCAGACTGCCACCATCCTGCTAGATTAATTGAATCTGTAATGGTATCAGGCACACATAGTGTGATACACATCGCTCACATTAGGGAAGGTCTTGTCTATGGGATCTAAACATTAATATTCCCTTGGTGACAATCTCCTATTTCTAGCCCCACATTGGGAATGGCCTTTCTAGGCAAAAAAACAGTCAAGATTCAAAAGCTGTTGGCTGAAATTTCTGCTCCCCTAGGCAGTGCTTGGCTGTGCTTTGCACAGTTTTCCTCCAGGCTTTTTCTAGGTAGCCAAGTCCTGCCTGGGTGTCATTCTCTCTCTTTAAAGGCGATTTTGCATGTTTGTACTTTAACCCACTGTGGGTTTTTGTTTGTTTTTTGAGAAGGGGTCTCACTCTGTCACATCGGCTGGAGTGCAGTGGCGCGATCTTGGCTCAATGCAATCTCCACCTCCCCAGCTCATGCACTCTTCCCACTCAGCCTCCAGAGTAGACGAGACTACAGGCATGCACCATCATGCCCAGCTAGTTTTTGTATTTTTTGTAGAGATGGGGTTTTGCCATGTTGGCCAGGCTGGTCTTGAACTTCTGGGCTTAAAGTGATTCGCCTGTCTTGGCCTCCCAAATTGCTGGGATTATAGGCCACTGCGCCTGGCCAACCCATTATTTTTGATTTTATAGTTTAGTTCTCAGAGGATCATCTCATTCCAATCTCTTGGGATGCTGCTTGGTAGCCTACAAACAATGACAAGCAAATATCTTGCAACTTATTTATCTTGGAAGCCGGCCCAAGAAGCTGTGCAGCTGAAATCAATAAAGATTTTTTCTTTTATTGACCCACGTGGTCATTGGTATACCTGCTCTAAAACCTTCAAGGTCAAAATGACTTCTGTATTGTTACAGGGGTGGAGGCTTTGGGCTTTCTTCCATAGTCCATGTCAGATGAGGCTCCTACTCTCAGTACGGTGTAAATAAACAAAATAACACAACATTGAGCCTGCACATGTCAGTAGCTCACTAAACTGAATGTTACTTCAAACAGATTGATATGTAGTATTTATTTATTTATTTAGAGACAGGATCTTGCTGTGTCACTCAGGCTAGAGTGTAGTGGCACAAACATGGCTTACTGCAGCCTCAACCTCCTGGGCTCAAGCAATCCTTCAGCTGTAGCCTCCCAAGGTGCTGAGACTACAGGTATGTACCACCACACCTGGCTAGTTTTTATTTTATAAGAACTGATATATGTATATGAAAATAGTTTTTATTTGCCCCTTTGAAGAATCTGTATTTGTCTCTTTTCTACCAGTTGATTTTGAATGTTATACTTTTGCCATAGGGTGACATGGGGTGACAAAGCATTCATCTACCAGAAAGAAGTATGAACTCCTTTCTTGTGGCTTGGTTCATAAGCGTAATCTGTTTATGCTGCTGACAAGAATTCCCCTTTTTAGCTTTGACATTGCTAGGGAAAAGTGCCTATATTTACTATGGAATTTTAAGCACTAAAGCATTAAACCTCTCTAAGTGGAATGATGATGGATCTTTGCTTGTTTTACATCTTTAGTGAGCAGACAGCCTTGTACAGGGGCTTATCTTTGGTGGTGATAAGGATGTACACTGGTTTCTTCACCTGGGTTCCCTAGTTAGAGTCAGGTTGAATGATGACTTACATTTGCTGCCACACCCTTTATTAGTTGTCATCAGATGAAGGAATCTGAACCAGAAATTCAAGTCTAGGCACCTTCATTGCCAGCAGGCAGGCGAGCCTGGAACTGAATTAGGGAGAGCCTCAGAGCAAGTGTTTCCCGAACAGGACTGGCCTCCTGGGGCACAACCATTTTGAGAGCATGGAGTCCTGAACTGTATACATTTACAACATACACATGCCAGGCAGAGACCCCTGCTGAAAATAAAATCCATGGCTTTGATATATGCAACACCATTCCCACTCACCCACTCCCATCCCTCCCAGATGCTTTTTTTTTTTTTTTCTTTTTTAGGGTCTCACTCTGTTGCCCAGGCTGGAGTGCAGCCTTGAACTCCTGGGCTCAGGATCCTCCTGCTTTAGCCCCTTGTGTAGCTGGGACTACAAGTGTCAGCCACCGCACCTGGCTAATTTTTTTATCTTGAATTTTTTTAGAGACAGGGTTTTGTTCTGTTGCCCAGGCTGGCCTTGAACTCCTAGGCTAAAACAATCCTCCTGCCTCAGCCTCCCAGAATGCTGGGATTCCAGGTATGACCCACTGTGCCCAGCCTCCCAGATTCTCATTTATGGATCTCTGCTGAGACAACAGACTGTTACTATTACAATATATTGTAAAGGCAATGCATATAGAATTTCTTATCTCGAAATGACCTTTATATATTTCTTTGAAATTCATCAATCTAAAAATCACTGCATTTCCTGGAAAGTTATCTCTTGGAAAGTTATCTCACTATAGTAGCCAATGAATTGTCAGTTTAACTAATATATTAGACCAGTTGGCTCTCAGTAGAAAGGTATCAATGCAGTTATGATGTCTTTCTTTTCAACTATCACTAATCTATCTCATGGCCTTGCAAAAATAATTTGGCTTTTTTGTTCTGAGGAATTTCCCTCCTGCCTACATCACTGCATGATGTGGAGTTATGATAAAAGTAATACCAACCGCCATCATCATCACCACAATCATAGTTGATGTTTAATTTTATGTGTCAACTTGACTGGGCTGAGGAGTACCCAGACTGCTAGTAAAACATGATTTCTATCGGGCGCTGTGGCTCATGCCTGTAATCCCAGCACTTTGGGAGGCCGAGGCAGGTGGATCACCTGAGGTCGGGAGTTTGAGACAAGCCTGGCCAACATGGAGAAACCTCGTCTCTACTAAAAATACAAAATTAGCCAGGCGTGGTGGTGCATGCCTGTAATCGCAGCTACTCAGGAGGTTGAGGCGGGAGAATCGCTTGAACCTGGGAGGCAGAGGTTGTGGTGAGCTGAGATCGCACCATTGCACTCCAGCCTGGGCAACAAGAGCAAAACTCCGTCTCAAAAACAAACAAACAAACAAAAACCATGATTTCTGAACATGTCTATGAGGGTGTTTCCAGAAGAGATTAGCATTTGAATTGGTGGCCTGAGTAAAGATCTGCCCTCCCGAATTGGGTGAGCATCGTCCAATTCATTGAGGACCTGAATAGAATAAAAAGGCAGAGGAAGTGTGAATATGCCCTCTGTTTGATCTGGGATTTCAGTCCTCCTGGTTTTGGGGCCTTTGGACTCAGACCAATACTTAAACCATCCCTGGGCTCAAGCCTTCTGATTGGTTTTCCTGGTTCTCCAACTTGCAGATGGCAGATTGTGGGACTTCATTCTATAATTCTGTGAGCCAATTCCTGTAATTAATCTCTCTCTCTCTCTTTCTCTCTCCACATACATATATATCTCCTGGAAAATTACATCACTGAGTCGTTTTTACTCCTGGGCTTTTAGCTGTAGTAGCCAACTAATTGTCAGTTACATATATGGTCAGATATCTATTTATCACCTATCAATATTCTATTGATTCTATTTCCCTGTAAAACTCTAATACATATAGCACTAAGCATTTCAATGTTTTAAGCACTGTTCTAAGTACTTTACATATATGAATACATTTAATCCTGACAGTCTCATGAAGTAGAAACTATTGTTGTCTCCATTTTATAATGAGGAAACTGAGGCACAGAGAGGTTAGCTAACTTGCCTAAGGTTATACGTGTATCAAAAGATAGGTATATAACTGCTTTAAAAAAATAGTTTGTTTTTAAACTATAAAAATGATACATATAGTTTTTATAGAGTTCTTATTATACAGATAATTATAATTCTTCCAAACATCTCTTTATGTATCTAGGGATATGTTGATTCATTATTATCACTTAACATAAATGAAATTAAGCACACAATACTTTTCTATAATCTGCCTTTCTCTCTTTTCTTTCTTTCTCTCTCTCTCCTCCCTCCCTTCGTTCCTTCTTTCCTTCCTTTTGACTTTGTTTTCTAAGCCAATCTCTTTTCTTTTCTTTTTTTCTTTTTTTTTTTTTTTAAGATGGAGTCTTGCTCTGTTGCCCAGGCTGGAGTACAGTGGTGCAATCTTGGCTCATTGCAACCTCCACCTCCTGGGTTCAAACAATTCTCCTGCCTTGGCCTCCCGAGTACCTGGGATTACAGGTGCATGGCACCACACTCAGCTAATTTTTGTATTTTTAGTAGAGATGGGGTTTCACCATGTTGGCCAGGCTGGTCTTGAACTCCTGACCTCAAGTGATCCACCTGTATTGGCCTCCCAAAATGCTGGGATTACAGGCATGAACCACTGTGCCTGGCCCAGGCTGGTCTTGAACTCCTGGCATTAAGCAATCTTCCCACCTCAGTTTCCCAAAGTGCTAGGATTACTGGCATGAGCCACAATGCCCAGCCTGCAATCTACTTTTTCTCCTCCATTAGATGATCCAGTATAGGTAGACATCAACAGCCCTTTTAACACTCTCTGGTTATTAGAATGACTAGGGCTGAGGGGAACCTCCCAGCTGCATCAGAAAGGTGGACTTGAGATCAGTGTTTCTAGTCCATGACGGATTCTTTATAGCAAGTTTTATTTTAGTCTGATTTTTAATGTAGTTCTCCTTGAGAATGCCACAAAAATCTTTTCTGGAATGCAAGCCAGGAAGGGCTGCTGGTCACCGATTCTGAACTGAGAGCCTGATCTTCTTCTCCAGCTCTCTGGAGAACTGGCACCAAGCTCTGGGCTGACCACTGGTTTGGTGACATCTGAGGTCATGTGCTAGCTGGCACCAGGGAAACCCAGCATGCAGACATATACCCTCAGAGGTGAAGCTGAGCCAAGAGCTATCCCTGGGCTGTTATTTCAGCAGTACCATGGCATGTGATGAGCTAGTGAGGAAAGAAGTTGAAACCACTCCAGGAAACCAGATAAGTTTTGTGATGAGGGCTGCCATGTACCACACTAGGCAACACTACTCACACCACTGTCTATATGGATGATACCTCTGAGTTGTGCAGTACACAGCATAAGTAGTCCTAAGTGATGTGCCCATGGTGGATCAGCTGAGGCTGGGCCTGCAGGGCAGAGTTACATCCTGTGGCCAGTTTATAGAAGATAAATAATGCTCATAATAATGACTATGAGTAGCAACAGAACCTCCAATGTGCCACGCACTCTATTTTTCAGAGATGGGGTCTTACTCTGTTGCCCGGGTTGGTCTTAGACTCAAGCCTTGAATTCGAGCAATCCTCCTGCCTCAGCCTCCTGGGGTAGTTGGGATTACAGGCATGCGCTACCATGCCCAGCTGAAACATTCTACACCTCTAGGTGTTTGTTATGTATCATCTCATTGGAGTTTTCCAGCAGCCTATGAGGGAAGTATTAGTATTATCATCTCATCATCCCATTTTACAGATTAGAAGCAGCCAACAGAAAATGTCATTAACTTGTTCAAAGTTTCAGAGATAGTAACTGGCAGAGCAAGGGCCCGCACCCCAGCACTCTGAGTTGAAGTTCTGTATGTCTACCCACTTTCCATGCTGCCTCCAGGGAAATGAGGCAGATATTTAAGACTCCCAACATGTATCTTTTCTTTTCTGGTGAAATCCTCCTGGCTCATTCAAGCTAAGGAAAATGGTAGAGTGTAGTGGTTCAGACCCAGATATGTCCCTTGAAAATGGTGTGGCTGCAGCAAGTAACTTACCTTACCTGAGCCCTGGTTCCCTCCTCTGTCTCATGAAGCTAGTGCTTCTTCCCTCATGGTGTGTGGTGAGGAGTTACAGTGGGCTGGCACGCACCTAGGAAACACTCAATATGTGGTAGTTATGGAGAGGCATAAGGGTAGGGCTATAAACCCTAAGGGGCCAATCGGTTTTCAACAGCAGTCTCTTACTGGGGCAAAAACAACTATGGACTGAACCACACTTTTTTTTTCTTTTTTCTTTTCTTTTCTTTTTTTTTTTGAGACCAAGTTTCACTCTTGCTACCCAGGCTGGAGTGCAATAGTGTGATCTCGGCTCACTGCAACCTCCGCCTCCTGGGTTCAAGAGATTCTCCTGCCTCAGCCTCCCGCATAGCTGGGATTACAGGCACGCACCACTGCACCCGGCTAATTTTTGTATTTTTAGTAGAGAAGATGTTTCGCCATGTTGGCCAGCCTCGTCTCAAACTCCTGACCTCAAGTGATCTGCCTGCCTCAGCCTCCCAAAGTGCTGGGATTACAGGCATGAGCCACCGTGCCCAGCCTGAACCACACTTTAATCCCTGAAGTGTAACAGTTACAGGAAACCAAAAAGCAGCTAAGCCATAGAAAGAGGAGGGAATAAAGACATTAAAATTGAACCACAGCTCTTAACGTTTGTTTTTGTTTTGTTTTGTTTTGTTTTGAGACAGGGTCTCGCTCCATCTCACTCCTGGGTAGCTGGTATTACATTCAGGCGTACGCCTGTAAAGATGGGTCTACATCTTTAAAATGAGGACCCTGATTTTTTTTTTTTTTTTTTTTGAGATGGAGTTTCGCTCTTGTTGCCCGGGCTGGAGTGGAATGGCACAATCTCGGCTCACCGCAACCTCCGCCTCGTGGATTCAAGCCATTCTCCTGCCTCAGCCTCCCGAGTAGCTGGGATTACAGGCATGCACCACCACACCCATCTAATTTTGTATTTTTAGTAGAGATGGGCTTTCTCCATGTTGGTCAGGCTGGTCTCAAACTCCTGACCTCAGGTGATCCACCCACCTTGGCCTCCCAAAGTGCTGGGATTATAGGTGTGAGCCACCACACCCGGCCGAGGACCCTGATTTTAAGAGGGTCAGCAGCAGATCAGCTCCACCAGGAAGAGAAGGAATGGGGACTAGCACCTATTGAGCCACTGATATGTCCCACACTCTTTTTTTAAAAAATGTAATGTAATTTTTTTTAGAGGATAATTTTGTTTTTAGTTGCCCAGGCTGTAGTGCGGTGGCACAATCACAGTTTACTGCAGCCTTGACCTCCTGTGCTCAAGCGATCCTCCCACCTCAGCCTACTGAGTAACTGGGAATGCACCACCATACCAGGCTAATTTTTTGATGTTTTGTAGAGACAGTGTCTCACTATGATGCCCAGGCTTGTCTCAAACTCCTGGGCTTAAGCAATCCTCCCACTTTGGCCTCCCAAAGTGCTAGGATTACAGGCATGAGCCACCACACCAGGCTCTTAAGGTTTCTAACCAAAGTGTACCTGTAACTGGTACACTTCAGAGATTAAGAGCGTGGCTTTGACCAACAAATCCTGTTGTCTGTGACATGCCTCCCGCGGGCCCCGTCAGCCCGGGCATCTGGTTCGGGCTGCCTGTGCTCCTTACCTGTGTAGGTACTCTGGCTCCAGCCTGCTAGCCACTTCTAGGGCCTCACCCCAGCCTGGGGCGCTGGCCTCAACCCTGGTGTGTGGCTCCAGCTTGGCATTCTTGAAGCTGAGCAGGACCTGACTTCAGTAATCCAGTGGCTGAGCTTAGCAAACAGGCTCTAGGTCTCTGCTCTCCTCGAACCTCCAGCTTCTGCGTATTCCTGGATCTGGATCGGCCCTTCCACTTGCTTTCTCATTTAATTGTTAGTCTTTGCCTTGGTTGAAGCCTGGTCTTGCTCCCTAGTCCTGAAGGAGCTCTTTCCTAGGGCACTTGTGGTAGCCTGAGTTCTCTAGAAAAAAGCAGAGGTAAAACTTACGCACGAATTCTTTATTGAAGGACATAATCCTAGGGCAGCAGGAACGAGCAGAGGGACTTGAGGCCAGGAAGGAAGGAAAGCAAGCACAGAGTAGGGTATTTCTTTTTCTTTTAAACTTTTTTTTTTTTTTTAAGATGGAATTTTTGCTCTATTGCCCAGGCTGGAGTGTAATGGTGCCGTCTCAGCTTACTGTAACCTCTGCCTCCTGGGTTCAAGTGATTCTCCTGCCTCAGCCTCCCGAGTAGCTGGAATTACAGGCGTCTGCCACCACACCTGGCTAATTTTTGGGTAGAGACGAGGTTTCACCATGTTGCCCAGGCTGGTCTCGAACTCCTGACCTCAGGTGATCCACCTGCCTCAGCCTCCCAAAGTGCTAGGATTACAGGTATGAGCCACCACGCCCAGGGTTATTTAAAATTTTTTTTTTAGAGATGGGTTTCCCCCTGTCACCCAGGCTGGAGGGCAGTGGTGCAATCAGAGCTCACTGCAGCCTGGAACTCCTGGGCTCAAGTGATCCTCCCGCTTCAACCTTCTGAGTAGCTGAGACTACAGCCTTGGACTCAGGCCTTGGACTCAAGCAATCCTTCCAGGTTTAAAAACCACAACTGGCTTTTTAAAAAATTTTTGTAGCTGGGTATGGTGGCTCACACCTGTAATCCCAGCACTTTGGGAGGCTGAGGCGGGTGGATCACGAGGTCAGGAGTTCAAGACCAGCTTGGCCAAGATGGTGAAACTCTGTCTCTACTAAAAATACAAAAATTAGCTGGGCATGGTGGTGGCTGCTTGTAATCCCAGCTACTCGGGAGGCTGATAAGGAGAACTGTTTGAACCCAGGAGGTGGAGGTTGCAGTGAGCCGAGATCAGGCCACTGCACTCCAGCCTGGGCAACAGAGTGAGACTCCATCTCAAAAAATAATAATAATTTTTTTTTTTGGTAGAGATGTGGTCTTGCTCTGTCGCCCAGGCTGGTCTCGAACTCCCAGCCTCAAGTGATCCTCCCACCTCAGCCTCCCAAAGCACTGGGATTACAGGCACAAGCCACTGCACCCTGCCAACCCTACCTTCCTGAGAAACCCAGCGAGCCATTTGGTCAGACAGGACATTCTGGGCCAAACTGTTGAAGGGAGAAATAAGAAGGAATGTTTCTGCCAGCTCTGTCTTGTCTCTTGGATCTCACTGGTTAAAATTCCCCCTCACCCTGGGTCAGGTCTCATGCCTCATAGGACTTCCTCTGAGTCCAGGTTTTAGGAGTTCAGGCCTGACAGAGGCAGCTCCGGAGTAAGCCCTCCCCTTAGGGAAGGCACAGACAGCTTGTGCAGTCAGAGATGATGTGATGGTGGCAGCAGGCCAGACTGTCCACGCAGGAAGCAGCCCTGGGCCCAGGAGGCAGTTGGAGCTGGGAAGAATGGGAGAGGCCCATCAATCAGGTCTCTGACAGCTCCTACCTCCAACAACCCTGGCCTGAGCAATATGTAACATAAGCCTAAGCCTCAGATCTGGCCCTCCCAACTGTGCTAGGCTGACCAATGTCCCCCAAAGTTCACGTCCACCCAGAAACTCAGGATGTGACCTTATTTGGAAATAGGGTCTTTGTAGACATAGTTAGTTGAAAGGGGATTATACTAGATTAGGGTGGGCCCTATGTCCAATATGACTGGTGTCCTCATAAGAAGAGAGGACACAGGTTGGGCGTGGTGACTCATGCCTGTAATCCCAGCACTTTGGGAGGCCGAGTGGGGCGGATCATGAGGTCAGGAGGTCGAGACCATCCTGGCTAATGTAGTGAAACCCCATCTCTACTAAAAATACAAAAACAAAATTAGCTGGGCGTGGTGGCAGGCGCCTGTAGTCCCAGCTACTCGGGAGGCTGAGGTGGGAGAATAGCATGAACCCAGGAAGCAGAGCTTGCAGTGAGCTGAGATTGCACCACTGCACTTCAGCCTGGGTAACAGTGAGACTCCGTCTCAAGAAAAAAAAAAAAGAAAAGACAGAGAGAGACACACAAACACACACACATAGACACATACACAGACACAATCACACACACAGATACACAAACACACACAGGGAAGATGGCCATATGATGATGGAGGGGGAATTTGGAGTGATGTATCTACAAGCTAAGGAATGCCAGCGATTTCCAGGAGCCACCAGAAGTTGGAGGAGGCAAGGCAGGCTTCTTCCTTAGAACTTTCAGGGGGAGCATGGACCTGCCGACACTTTGATCTTAGACTTCTGGCCTCCGGAATTATGAAGGAATAGACTTCTGTTACTTTAAGCCACCCAGTTTGTGGTAGTTTGTTACAGCAGTCCAAGGAAACGAATGCTTTTCCAAATATAAAAACTGATCCCTTGCAGAAAACTTGTAGCTCTTAGTATCATAGCTGATAATAACAGTAAGAGCACTGGTTGAGCGCTTACACAGCAGCCTCTGTTCTTAGTATTTACAGGTAGCAACTGATCCTCTCCTTACAGTAACACCCCAGGGTCCTCATTTTAAAGATAAAGACTCGAAGGGATGGTGTGTACAACCACGCCAGCTGACTCCACCAAGAAGGGAAAGGATGGGGACTAAAGTTTATTGACTTGCTATGTCCCAGCCTCTCTTCTTTTTAAAATTTAATTTAATATAAATTAATTTTCTTTTTTTTTTATGCTCAGGGTCTCATTCTGTCACCCAGGCTGAAGTGCGGTGGTGAAATTATGGTTCATCGTAACCCTGAACTCTGGGGCTCAAGTGATCCTCTCGCTTCAGCCTCCCAAGTAGCTAGGGCTACAGGTGGGCACCACCATGCCCAGCTAATTTATTTTTATTTTTTTGTAGAGATGGGGGGGTACTGCTATGTTGCCCAGGCTGGTCTTGAACTACTGGCCTCAAGTGATCCTCCTTTCTCAGCCTCCTGTGTAGCTGGGACTACAGGCACATACCACCATGCATGGCTAATTTTAAAACTGTTTCTTTGTAGAGATGGGGTCTTGCTATGTTGCCCAGTCTAGTCTCAAACTCCTGGGGTCAAGCAATCCTCTTGCCTTGGCCTCCCAAAGCACTGGGATTACAGGTATAAGCCACTGTGCCCGGCCGTAGGCTCCTAACATTTCACTTACATTGATGGTAGGGAGAAAAAAGTTGTTTTACTGAAAGCTGGAGACAGAATTCCTCTTGGGGAGATGTTATATTGGGATTGGGCCTTTGGGAAGAAAGGTGCAGCTCCTCTTCTCCCATCACTCCCCTTGCTTGAACAGCGGGAGGAGTGGATTTGGGTTGTGAGGGGCAGATGTCTTGACAGAGAAGGGGTGGCAACTGAGAGGCAGAGGGAACTTGGCAGCTTGAGGGAAGGCTACTGTCCGCTTGAAGAGAAGGGTAGAATGTGCTGGCAATGACTGAGGAATTGTAAAGAACAAGGATATAACATATTGATTCTGATCTTTCTCTTTGTGCTCCCCTGAATTATAATTTTCCTCCATAGTCCTGAATCCTCAGAAGACATCTGAGCCACCACGCCTGGCCTTTTTGGGGAGGGCAGGCATGGGACCACGGCCTCAGCAGGGCAGAGAGTTCTTGAAAGTGGGCAGCTCAGAGAAGATCTGAGATGAAAGCAGTGATCCGTGGAAGAATAGATGTTGTCAGAGGAGACAAGGAGAAATGGTGGCCCTGTGAGAACCCTTAAGATAAGAGGAGGCTGCTGGATTTCTCCCTGCAAGAGGAATGGGAGTTTGCTTAACTTTTATTTAATGGTAAAGGACTGGGTGACCCTAGCAGCTTGGAGGATTTGGGGTTAAGCAGACATCTGAATCAGATTAAGACATCTGATTCTTCAGTTACACATTTGCTCCTTTGATCTTTACAACAACCACATGAGAGAGGCCTCGCTCCCCACTCAGCACTCCGTGGGGACATGGTCTTTATCTCTCTCATAACTGTTGTGTTCTCAGCACCTAGAACACGCCATGACTCAGAGAAGGTGCTCGGTAAATATTTGTTACATTAATGAAAGAATTATCCCTATTTTACAAATGAGGAAACTGAAGCATGGGAATGTAAATAACTTTCCCTTAGTCACACAGAGCAAGGTGGTTGTGACCTCGAAATGCACACTTTCTCCTACATAGGACCCCTTGTACCTCTGGGGTTCTCAATGGAAGTTTGAAAAATTTTGTTGATTCTTCAGCCAAATCTTGTTGAAGCATCAATTTAGAGAAAGTGGTAAAGAGTAGAAGTGCCTACATGAGAAAATGGATTTCTAGGCTGTTTTTTTTTTTTTTGAAACGGAGTTTCATTTTTGTTGCCCAGTCTGGAGTGCAGTGGCGCAATCTCAGTTCACGGCAACTTCCGCCTCCCACATTCAAGTAATTCTCCTTCCTCAGCCTCTCAAGTAGCTGGGATTACAGGCATGCACCACCACACCCCGTTAGTTTTTGTAGTTTCAGTAGAGACAGGGTTTCGCTGTGTTGGTTAGGCTAGTCTCAAACTCCTGACCTCAGCTGATCCACCCACCTCGGCTTCCCAAAGTGTTGAGATTACAGGTGTGAGCCACCGCGTCCGGCCCTAGGCTGATTTTTGAAGGAGAAAAATCTCTGAGGCACACACACTCATTATGTGACTAAATGTCTTCTGGGTCTGTCAGTGTTTGTTAATGTGGGTAAAACTCCAGCTCACCAGAAGCACTTCTAGCACATTTTAAGAAATGTTTTAAATGTCATCTTCTGACTTAAATTAACAAAAAGCACCCCCCCGCCATTATCCATCATTCTTTCCACCTTCACCCAAAATAATCATGGTTAATATTTAGGTATACTTTCTTATAGTTTTTTCTATTTAGTATTCTTTTAAGAGAATTGGTTATCCATATAGATAAATTCACAATATTTATCATAAACATATTTCCCAGTATCATTAAAAAATTCTCAACAAATGTAAAGTTTAATGGCTTTATAATAGTTCACTATATGGTTCTTTCCGAAGTTATATAGTCACTGCTATGGTCTCAATGTCTGTGTGTCCCCAAAATTTATATATTTAAACCTACTCTGCAATGCGATAGTATTAGAAGGTGGGGCCTTTGGGGGATAATTAGGTCGTGAAGGGGGAGCTCTCATGTACGGAATTTGTGCTCTCAGAGAGACTCCTTTCCCCTTCCACCACGTGAGGACACAGTGGAGAAGGCGTCATCTATGAACCAGAGAGTTAGCTCTTGCCAGATGCTCTGTCTGCCATGCCCTTGATCTTGGACTTCCCAGCCTTCAGAGCTGTGAGCAGTAGATTTCTATGGTTTATAAGCTACCCAGTTTGTGATATTTTTGCTATAGCAGCCTGAAAAGACTAAGCTATCACAATAGTCTCTTAAAGCAATTAAAGAGATTGTCTGGGACAGCCTGGGCAACATGGTAAAACCCCACCTTTACAAAAAATATTTTTAAAATAGCTGGGTATGGTAGGGTGGACCTGGAATCCCAGCTACTCGGCAGATTGAGGTGGGAGGATCACCTGAGCTCAGGAGGTCAAGGCTTTAGTGAGCCCTGATCGTGCCACTGCACTCCAGCCTGGGTGACGGAGTGAGACCCTGTCTTTAAAAAAATAGTTTGTCTGGGAACCAATGCTTAGATCATTCCCCCCAAAATAGATTTCTTCCAAAAGTTCAAGTAGCCCCTGTAGTATGGGGTGATGGCATTAACAAAAGGACATTCCTTTTTTTTTTTTTTTTTTTTTTTTTTTTGAGATATGGGCCTCATTCTGTCACCTAGGCTGGAGTGCAGTGGCACAAGCATGGCTTACAGCAGCCTCGACCTCCCAGCATCAAGCAATCCTCCCACCTCAGCCCCCCAGTAACTGGGACTACAGGTATGCGCCACCAATCCTGGCTAATTCTGAATTTTTTTTTGGTAGAGACAGGATCTCCCTATGTTGCCCAGGCTAGTCTTGAACTCCTGGGCTCAAGTGATCCTCCAGCCTCTGCCTCCCAAAGTGCTGGGATTATGGGCATGAGCTGCTGTACCCGGCCCAGAACATCCCTCTTGTTTTCATTTTAAATTTAACTATTTTAAATTAATTCCTGCCTTTGGAAACAAATAAACAAAACAACTAGCAAACTTCAAAGTATTAAAATATATATATACACACATATATATACACACACACACACACATATATATATATATATATATATATGTATAAAAGAAAAAGGTCATTCCTCTCTCCCCAAATTTCCCTCCCTAGAGGTGACACTACTGCCAGTTTCTTGGGCATTCTTCCAAAGATATTCTGTGCATATGCAAACATGTATGTCATAGTCATCCCCAGTTTCTTTTCACACAATGATACCGTACTCGGTACACTGCTTTCATCTTGCTTTGAGCACTTAATGGAGATAGATAGAGAGCGTGGTCTAGTAGTTAAGAGCACAAGGCTTGGGAACCAGACTTCCTGGGTTTAAATTCAAGTATCACTATTAACTAGCCATGCATTTTTGGTCAAATGACCTTATTTCTTTGTGCTGCAATTTCCTTTTCTTGCATGGTGTTATCTGTCTCCCAAAAAAGATATGTTAAAAGTCCTTATCTTCTGTATCTTAGAAGGTGACTTTATTTGGAAATAGGGTCTTTGCAGAAGTAATCAAATTAAAATGAGGTCATTAGGGTGAGCCCTAATCCAATATGACTAGGGGAAATTTGTACCAGACACACAGACATGCACACTGGGAGAATACCATGTGAATGCTGGATTTATGCTGCCACAAGACAAGGAACGTCTGCGGCTACTCGAAGCTAGATGAAGCAAGAAAGGATCCTTTGCCTACAGGTTGGAGTGGGCGTGAGCCTGCCAACACCTTCATTTCTGACTGTAGCCTGTAGAACTGTGAGACAATACCATTCTGTTGTTCTAAGCCACCCAGTTACCCAGTTTATTGTACTTTGTGACAGCAATCCTAGGAAACCAATATACACACATTAAATGAACTAGAATAGGCCCAGAATCTAAGACTATGCCTGATAGTCATGAAATACTATGTAAGTGTTAGCTGCTATTATTACATAGATATACATAATCCTATTTTTTTTTTTTTTTTTTTTTTGAGATAGGGTCTTGCTCTGTCACCCAGGCTGCAGGGCAGTGATGTGATCTCAGTTCACTGCAACTTCCACCTCGTGGGTTCAAGCAGTCCTCCCATCTCAGCTTCCTGATTAGCTGGGGCTACAGGTGTGAGCCATCATGCCTGGCTAATTTTTCTATTTTTTGTAGAGAGGGGGTTTTGCCACATTGCCCGGGCTGGTCTCGAACTCCTGGGCTCAGGTGATCTGCTTGCCTCAGGCTCCCAAAGTGCTGGTATTACAGGCATGAGCCACTGCGCTGGACTTGCCTCATTCTCTGTAACAACTGCATAATATTTTCTTCTTGGCTTTGGCAAAATTTATCACTTAGTTTTATTATTATTATTTTTTTTTTTTTTTTGAGACGGAGTCTCGCTCTGTCGCCCAGGCTGGAGTGCAGTGGCCGGATCTCAGCTCACTGCAAGCTCCGCCTCCGGGGTTCACGCCATTCTCCGGCCTCAGCGTCCCGAGTAGCTGGGACTACAGGCGCCCGCCACCTCGCCCGGCTAGTTTTTGGAATTTCTTAATAGAGACGGGGTTTCACCGTGTTAGCCAGGATGGTCTCGATCTCCTAACCTCGTGATCCGCCCGTCTCGGCCTCCCAAAGTGCTGGGATTACAGGCTTGAGCCACCGCGCCCGGCCTAGTTTTATTATTATCAAAATAATACATTGTTAAAAAATTTAATACTACTAAAAGGCTTCCAATGAAAAATAGCAGCATCTTCCCCTACTCTTGTTCAACCCCCCCCAGTCTCACTTCCCAAAGGCAAGTGTTTTCAGTTACTCAGGTCCTCCTTCTGCTATTTGTCTCTGTCTTTCTAAATGCTGTACTTATGCTGCCACGTCCTGATTTATCAGTTTCACAAACTCTCTTCTGTCTCCCTGTTATGATAGATGAGGATTTTGGTTTATGACACCCCACATCTTGCACACACACACAGACACACACGCCCTTTTGTCATCTTCACAGTATGATTATATAACTATTTATAGTTATGTAATAGGTTGTTAAAATAGAATTTTAAGTCTTTGAGATCCAACTGAGACTCTAAAGCTGAGAACAATAGGTGCAAAGGGCCCTACATTCTACACAGAAATTCTAGACAATCCAGGCAGGGCTTGCAAATGAGGTGTCCCCAGAGTGGCTCTTCCAGCCTTGGCCACTGACTACCTCTAGTCTATAAAAAAGAAGGCCAAGAATTAAGCAGGGGGCTGAAGGGCCAGAACGGGGGACTGCTCTGGAGAGAGTTATCAGAGTACTGTGTTTCCTACCCCGTCCTCGACATGCCGTGAGAGAAAGACTCCTCACATTCATCCTAAACTAGCGGGGGTTTAGGGAGCTTTCAAGAGCATCCTCAGAGAGTCAGATAGGCATTTCCTGAAATTTGGGAAGACTCAATATACTCAGTGACTGACTCACACATGAAAACAAAATGGTGTGTGAAGGCCAGGAGCTGGCTGGAGCAGACCACCTCACAGCAGAACAGAGAGTCAAGGTTGACCAGCTTTTCCAGGGGCTGCCGGGGTTTTCTATGGGTCAGATTGGATTCTGTGGAAAAGAGCTGCTAATGGGTTGCTTTTGAAATTTTCCACTAGGCCAGGCGGGTTCCGTGGCTCACGCCTGTAATCCCAGCACTTTGGGAGGTCAAGTGGATCACTTGAGGTCAGGAGTTGGAGAGCAGCCTGGCCAACATGATGAAACCCCATCTCTACTAAAAATACAAAAGTTAGGCCGGGGGTGGTGGCTCGCACCTGTAATCCCAGCACTTTGGGAGGCTGAGGCGGGTGGATCACAAGGTGAAGAGATCAAGACCCTCCTGGCCAACATGGTGAAGCCCTGTCTCTACTAAAAATACAAAAATTAGCTGGTGCTAATCACAGAGGTGTGGTGGCGGGCCCCTATAGTCCCAGCTACTCCGGAGGCTGAGGCAGGAGAATCGTTTGAACCTGGGAGGCAGAGGTTGCAGTGAGCTGAGATGGTGCAACTGCACTCCAGCCTGGTGACAGAGCAAGACTCCATCTCAAAAACCAAACAAACAAACAAACAAAAACAAAAACAAAAATTAGCTGGGCATGGTGGAACATGCCTGTAATCCCAGCTACTCAAGAGGCTGAGGCAAGAGAATCGCTTGAACCTTGGACACAGAGGTTGCAGTGAGCCAAGACTGCGCCACTGCACCCCAACCTGGGTACACAGAGAGACCCTGTCTCAAACAACAACAACAACAACGACAACAACAAAAACCCACCCAACTGTACTATCTGGAAGGGCGGAAAGTGACCCCAACCAAGAGTGAGCCACCAGAAGCCAGGTGCCAAGGGGACAGTTGTCAGTGGCCAGCCCAATGAGGCATCTCCCAGGTCAAGGGAAGTACATCTAAAACATCCCCAGTGACGGGGCTGGTCCCATGACTCACCCTTGGACAGCTGATACACCAAGAGGGCACACATGCAGATGACAACCATGCAGGCCAAGAGCTCTCCTTCTCCTCACGGCTCTCTTTTTCATGTCTGCCTCTAACCCTAGAGGAGCCAGAGGCAACACAGTGAGCAAGATGGGACATAGTGACATTGGCCCTGAACCGAAGGTTGCCAGATTTAGCACATAAAAATAACTCGATGCCTAGTTTAATTTGAATTTTAGATACACAATAAATGCTTTTTGAGTATAAGTATATTCCATGCCATATTTGGGACATAATTGTATTAAAAGTACTTGTTGCTTTCTTGAATTCAGGTTTAACTGAGCATCCTATATTTTATTTGGCTGCCCTACTCACTCTTCTTGCCCACTGCAAACTTCAAGCCTGTGTCAGGCCCAAGCTGCAGGAGAAAGCTATACATTGGATAAGAGCTTGGTATGCTGATATTAGACTAAATTGGACTTTGGGTTACCTTGGGGGAAAAAGAGACTATTCATTAATAACCCAAGAGTACTCAGAAAAGGTACAAAGATTGCTGTTTCATCCATGGAGCTGAAAAGGTGAGATGAAAAGGTTTGTGCTGGAACATCTCAAGTCCATTTTGTTCAGAAAGCCAGTGATAGGTATATTAAGTTCAGCACTTAGGGTATTAATATCACATAAATATTATTTGTTGCTGAGCCAAGTTGGGAATCAGATTGCATTCCTTATACAACTTTTTATTTTTTCTGAGTTAACAATCGCCTGGTTTAAGCATTTTCCATTTTTAAAAGCCATTTGTGTTTCTTTTTCTGTGAACTGCTTATTCATGTCCTCTGTGGGGTTGTGGAGCTTTCTCTTACTAATTTATAAAAGTTTATTTATACCTAAAAATTAATGTAAAAGAAAGCTCTTTTATTAGGGAACTGGAAATTGCAAGTAAGATAGGATAAGTGGATCTTTTCTGACATTTGTGTTGGGAAACTTAGATTTCACTGTGCCCAGCTGTTAATATCTAGAACTGCTCTTCCAAAACAAACTTTCTCAAATCAATAGTTTCTTTAAATATTCCTTTAATGCTTATATGCTCATTTCTTGGTTAAAAATTTCCCAAGAAGAATGTGTACAATTAAGACACAGCTCGTCAGCATTTTTCTCATTTAAACATGATCATTCATCGTTGGGACTTATTTCCATGAAATTAACCCATACCAGGAAAATAGCTGCAATTATCACCTCACTGATATTGTGAGAAATTTCTCTTGAGAAACTACTGCTATGTGGTAATAATATTGTTATAGCAAGGGTCACAAAGATTAAAATCATGAATCTTTTTTCTTACTCTGTTCGTGGTTTTGTAATTCTGATCTGATAACAAATGTTATTGTAATGTTCAGGCTCTGATTAGAATATCAGGACCTTTTAATTGTTGGTGAGATTTAGTCTCCAAGGTTTCTCTGAAGTAACGGGAATCATATGATAAGGTAAATGTAACATTTTGGATTACTGCCACTGCATGTAAATTTTCATTGTAAACGATGGCAAACCGCTCAGCTAATTTTTGCATATAATTCTTTTTAAAGAATCCCAGGCCGGGCGCGGTGGCTCAAGCCTGTAATCCCAGCACTTTGGGAGGCCGAGACGGGTGGATCACGAGGTCAGGAGATCGAGACCATCCTGGCTAACACGGTGAAACCCCGTCTCTACTAAAAAATACAAAAAACTAGCCGGGCGAGGTGGCGGGCGCCTGTAGTCCCAGCTACTCGGGAGGCTGAGGCAGGAGAATGGCGGGAACCCGGGAGGCGGAGCTTGCAGTGAGCTGAGATCCGGCCACAGCACTCCAGCCTGGGCGACAGAGCGAGACTCCGTCTCAAAAAAAAAAAAAAAAAGAATCCCTTCATTCTGAAGGGAAATAAAACATTCCCAAAACAAATACACTAAAATATGAATTCAGAAATGAATTGAGAGAACAATAGACAGGAAAATTGCATTTCAGATGAGCTGTCAGTCAAATCTCATATTTGTTGATAATTTCTCAGAAGAGTCCAGGGTGGGCTTCATTTCTAATTTTTATTTATAAATTCAGTTTTAAGATTGCAACGAGGCATGGTGATTCTCCTGTTTCATTATCTAATTATTTTTCTAGAATGAACAACATGTAGGAAGGGCTGGATTCCAGAATCCCATGGCCCTGGAATAAAAAATCTTTGCATGTCTTGCAGATGCCAGCTCTGTTTAGTCTTGGTGAAATCACCCTCAGCATATGTAACATCTTGCACTCCTGTTCTCCTTTTATCTCTATTCAGTGGGAAACTAGCTTTTTGGGCACCTCTGTCTTGAAAATTGACAAATGTTTCCTCCCTTTATTCCTCTGCAGGACACAAGTTTATCTATCAGGCCCGGCGTTTCTTTAGCAGAGTGGTGGTAAGATAAAAATCTGATCAGTATACCAATCAGTCAATCAATCAAATGTACTCCAGGATATCCAAGGCATTGTGGAGGGAGAATGTGGCTGTTTACTGAGGGACAGTCATATTCCTGGCACAATGTTAGGTGTTTTCACTGTGCAGTTTATTGTTTTAGCGATGGGGTCTCACTCTGTCACCGAGGCTGGAGTGCAGGGGCACAAGCATAATAGCTCACTGAAAGCTAGAACCCCTGGGCTCAAGTGATCCACCTGCTCCAGGCTTCTGAGTAGCTGGGACTATGGGTGTGCACCACCACACCTGGCTAATTAAAAACAAATTTTTAAAAGAGATAAGGTCTCTCTATGTTGCCCAGGCTGGTCTCTAATACGTGGCCTCAAGTGATTCTCCCACTTCAGCCTCCAAGTCGCTGGGATTATAGATACAAGCCACTGCACTGGCCATGTGTGCAGTTTACTTGAACTCTTGCAATAATTTCCTCAAGGTAGATGAGGAATCTGAAGGTCAGAAAGTTGGAGTTACTTTGTGAAGGCCTCTAGCTGGTAAATGTCAGCATTTGTCCACCGCCCCCTGCCTCACACTCTCATACTCAGCTGCAAGCAGTTCTTCAGCTGGTTTCATCCAAGTGTCTCTGGTTAGTTTGAGACACAAAAGTAATCATACTTTGAATAACCTTTGTGCAAGTTTCGTGGAGCTGATGAAAGTAATGTCGTAGAATTGCTAGAATCATAAGCAAACATGGAGTTAATCAGACAACAATTAAAGAGGAAGAAATGGACAAGAATGAGAACATAATAGGATCTTCAAAAGAGAAGCATTTGACAACTGTAGGTTAAGGGTGGTCATTGAGAAAAAACTAAGTACTTCAACATATTTGTCAAATGTGCTACTGGACAAGTTTTTAGAAAAAGTAGACCTCAAATCCTAAATCGACACTAATTTTGGTTTTTGTTCTAAACATTAAAGCAGACTTACAATTGCAACCTAAATTTTATTGTATATATAACAACATAGAATGTTGTTATTATTATTATTATTGAGATAGAGTCTTGCTCTGTTGCCCAGGTTGGAGTGCAGTGGCACTATCTCGGCTCACTGCAACCTCTGCCTACTGGGTTCAAGTGATGCTGGTGCCTCAGTCTCCTGAGTAACTGGGACTAAAGGCGCCTGCCACCACGCCCAGCTAATTTTTGTATTTTTAGTAGAGACAAAGTTTCACCATTTTGGCCAGGCTGGTCTGGAACTTGTGACCTCAAGTGCCTGCCTCGGCCTCCCAAAGTGGTGGGATTACAGGCATGAGCCACCATGCCCAGCCTACATAGAATATTATTCCGATCAATTTTTTCCCTATCTTATATGAAATTTTTGTGTGAGAATCTCTTTGTCTCTTTGTGAAGTCAAACAGTGACTGAGAGACCTCGTATTCTTTGTCACGCTGTTTTGTGCTTCTGAACCTGTGTCCGTGGTGTTCCGATTGCCTGCAGGAACTTCTCTCGTTCTGCAGGAAAACACCTCTTGGCTGCTCTCAGCCTTCAATATCACCTCTTACATGAGAGTTTCCTTCAACCTTTCCTGCCCATTAGCTGTTCTCCTACTGTGTTCCTGTAACACTTGGCACACATCTCCGTAGCTGCTCCCCGCTGCATGTAATGATTAGTTGACATGCATCTTTCCCTCTGGGCTGTAACCACCTCTTCAAAAGCAAGCTCATCTCTCATCCACTCTGTCACCCAGGCTGAGTTCAGTGGTGCAATCACAGCTCACTGCAGCCATGACCCCCAGGCTCAAGCCATCCTCCCACCTTAGTCTCCTCAGTAGCTGGGACTACTGGTGTGCCACCACGCCTGCCTTATTTTTTGTACTTTTTGTAAAGATGGTGTTCTGCCATGTTGCCCAGGCTTGTCTAAAACATCTGGACTCAAGAAATCCACCCACCTCAGCTTCTTTGCTGAAATTACAGGAGTGAGACACTGTACCCAGCCTGTTTTTATTTTTTAAATAAAAAAAAAAATTTTTTTTAGAGACAAGGTCTCACTCTGTCACTCAGATTAGACTGCAGTGGCACAATCATGGCTTATCACAAAACCTTGAACTCCTGGGCTCAATTTATAACAATAGTTATATTATTGTTTAATAATCTTTTAAGTTCCAATAGAAGTGGTACATATTCCACCCAGCCTTCCCATTTTCCTGAAGCTGCAACAAATCACTCAGAATGCTCAACCTTCATGTCTCAGGACCTTTTTTTTTTTTTTTGACAGAGGGTCTTGCTCTGTTGCCAAGTACATTTTATTGATTGAATGACTGGTACACTGATCAGATTTTTATCTTATCAAAGCTCTATGTTGGAGTGCAATGGTACAATCTCGGCTCACTGCAGCCTCCACCTTCTAGGATCAAGAGATCCTCCCACTTCAGCCTCCTGAGTAGCTGGGACCACAGGCATGCACCACCACACCTGGCTAATTTTTTGTATTTTTTTTTTGTAGAGATGGGGGTCTGATGGGGTGGGGGTTTCACTTTGTTGCCTGGGCTGGTGTCGAACCCCTGGGCTCAAGGGATCCTCCCACCTCAGCTTCCCAAAGTGCTGAGATTACAGGTGTGAGCTTCTGCACCCAGCCGGCTTCTCATGCCTTTTAACTGTGGTTTTTACCTCCTGTCTAGATGACTGCTTCTTGAGTTCAGAGACATATTTTGTTCATCTTTATGTCTTTCAGTGCCTTGTGTGTAGAAAGCGCTCAAGAGACTTAATACATTGTTGGTCAGCTTTGGTTGTCTTAATGACTAATCCATCACCTTACAATTTACTGCCAAAGTTATCTGTTTGATTCTGACATCTCTGATTTGCCTGGAGTTTCCAGTGCCACAGCTTCTGCTTTTTTCACTGCAATGTCTGTGCATGCTGATGACAGATTAATAAAATTGGATGTCCCAGCCATGGAAATTCCCTTTTGCCTCCCTCCCAACCCTTTCCAGAGTCTTATTCCCATTCAGTCTCATGACAGAATTTCACAGGTAACTCTGCTGTCTGCAGCTCAAAGAAGCCACTCTTAGTGACAATGAGCTGACCATTAAAATGGGTTGCAATTCAGAAAGGATTGCACAGCTATCCCAATTGCTGGGGATTTTAGAATTCTGCTTAGGTTATTGATAGGTTTATGTCCAAATGCACTCTAATTGAGGAATCTCTGATGAATTCATTCAACATTCTTTTAGCAAATATTTAGCACCTAGTGTCTGCCACCTGCCATGCCACAAGCTAGAGATGGACCAGGAGACGGGACAGACACAGTTCCTGTCATCTTAAAGCTTAGTTTAGTGGGGATGAGAAGATGCAGAATGTAGGTGCTGGGAGTTATAACCGAAAAGGGCAGGGTGCTCTGGGAGGATGTTGGAGGGGTCCTTACCAGTGACAGAGGCGAGATAAGGAAATGATCGTGAAGCTAAGACTAGAGTAGGAATTAACTAGATGTGTGTTTGGGGCATGGGGCTGGGGACTGGTTTGACAAGAGAGTCCCAGGAAGAGTGACCGTGAGTGGGGATAACATGAAGGGGCACACAGGATGCTCTGGAAGAAGTACACCATGCCCTGAGATGGCTCTAATTCTGTAAAGAAATTCATGATTATTTGCATTGCGCCTGTATGGAAAAACAAAAGAATATAATCTAAATGTGAATTAAGCATCAGAGGAAATAACCTCTTCTGATTATACTAGGTCAGGATAATGAGAAGAGATGATGTGTCCACAGGTTTCCTATTAATTTCTTATTTTCAGTATTTATTCATTTCACACTTATCACATGTCAAGTGGTGGTAAGAATTCTATTAAGAAACCCATTGAGTGCCCCAAATAGACTAGAGATGGTACATAATGAATGGAAGTTCATGATCTTTCTAAAGAGATCAGAAACTCAGAAAGAGTTTGTTCCAACAGAACTCACATCTTATTGATAGACATAGTAATTATGAGTAGAGTATCAGATTTTGGTTTCCAGGGCAGTGTGTCCAAAATGTGACATTTCAGAAGCCCTAGTAGTTCGTATTAAAAATGTATATCCATTACCCGCCCTCAGCTACCCAGTTGTGGGAGGTGAAGACTTGGGTGCATTTAAGATTCTGCTGCCGTGGCTGAGGGAGACGTTGCTGTTGGAGGCGTCATGGGCATTAATACTGCTTTACAAGAGGTGCTGACCACTCTCATCACAATGGCCTAGCACATGTAATTCTGAAAGCTGCCAGTCTTAGACAAGTGCCACGTCCACCTCTGTGTGCTTGCATCCCACCGTGATGGCCTGTGGATGTCAAGTTGGTGGAAGCCCTCCGTGCTGAACACCAAATCCAACCTAAATAAGCTGGTGACATCAAGAAACTGAGACTGGGTAGGCCTTGGTGAAATTGACAGAGAGGGAAAGCCCAGTAATGTGGTTGGTTGCAGTTCTGCGGTAGTTAAGGACTATGGCAAAGAATCTAAGGCCAAGAATGTCATCAAGGAGTACTGTACTTCCAAGGCAAGAGATGAACAAATAAAAAACTCGGCTCTTGTTTTTTTTTTTAAAAAAAGCAGGCTGGGCGCAAGTGGTTCACCCCTATAACCCTAGCACTTTGGGAAGGCCAGGTGGGCAGATCACTTGAGTCTAGGAGTTGGAAACCAGCCTGACCAACACGGTGAAACCCCATCTTTACAAAAAAAGTACAAAAAGAATTAGTCGGGCATGGTGGTGTGTGCCTGTAGTCCTAGCTACTTGGGAGGCTGAGGTGGGAGGATAGATTGAGCCCGGGAGGCGAAGGATGCAGTGAGCTGAGATTGTGCCACTGCATTCCAGGCTGGGTGACAGAATGAGACCTTGTCTTTAAAATAATAGTAATAATAAAGCATATTCACAAGCCTGCCATGGACCTACTTAATCAGAATGCCCACCATGGGATCTACAGGACTAGCAACTCTCTGGGGGTTCTATTGCACACTTAATTTTGAGAACCTCCATCCTATTGAAGGGCCCCTGAGTGCTTCATGGCAGCCTGGAGCCAAGCTGGCTACATAAGAACTGCCTGGAGTTTTGTTTCTAATTATTAACTAAACTTTACACTTTATTTGGGTTTCACTAGTTTTTCTACTAATATTCTTTTGTTCCAGTGTCCCATCTGGAGTACCATAACACATTTAGTCATCATGTCCCTTTGGTCTCCTCTGATCTGTGACAGTTTCATGGATTTTTTTTGTTTTTCATAACCTTGATAGTTTTTGTTTTGTTTTGTTCTTTGAGATGGAGTTTCACTCTTGTCACCCAAGCTGAAGTACAATGGAGCGATCTTGGCTCATTGCAATCTCTGCCTCCCAGGTTCAAGCGATTCTCCTGCCTCAGCCTTCTCAGTAGCTGGGACTACAGGCATGTGCCACCATGCCCAGCTAATTTTTTGTATTTTTAGTAGAGATGGGGTTTTGCCATGTTGACCAGGCTGGTCTCGAACTCCCGACCTCCGGTGATGCACCTGCTTTGGCCTCCCAAAGTGCTGGGATTACAGGCGTGAGCCACTGTACCTGGCCCTTGATAGTTTTGAAAAGTACTTTTTGACCCAGGCGCAGTGGCTCACGCCTGTAATCCCAGCACTTTGGGAGGCCAAGGCGGGCGGATCACCTGAGGTTGGGAGTTCGAGACCACCCTGACCAACATGGAGAAGCCCTGTCTCTACTAAAAATACAAAATTAGCCAGGTGTGGTGGCACATGCCTGTAATCCCAGCTGCTCGGGAGGCTGAGGCAGGAGAACTGCTTGAACCCAGGAGGCGGAGGCCTTGCTGTGAGCCGGATAGTGCGCCACTGCACTCCAGCCTGGGCAACAAGAGCGAAACTCTGTCTCGAAAAATAAAAATAAAAAAAAGAAAAAGAAAAGTACTTTTTGGGTATCTTGTACAATGTCCTTCCACTTGAGTTTATCTGATGTCTTTCTCATGATCAGACTGAGGTTATGGATTTAGGGAAGAATACTGCAGAGGTGGAGGTGAAGTAGCCTTCTTATCACATCATATCAAAGGTAGACACTATCAACATAACTTATCAACTTTGATTGCCAGTCTTTGGCTAACTGGCCAGGGAAAGGATTGCCAGTTTTCTCCATTCTAAAATTATTCCCCCAGCAATCCGCTCCCACAACACTGTATTCTTTGGAAGAGAGTCACAGAGTGAAACCCACAGTCAAGGTGGAGGTGGGAATTAAGCCTTCCTTTCTGGAGAAGGGAATATCTACATAAAGTGTTTGGAATTCTTGGAATTCTTCTGTAAGGGAGATGTGCCCCTTCTTCCCCCTTTATTTATTCAATGATTTACATATACCAATATGGGCTCACAGATATTTATTTTATATTCTGGGTTATAATTCACCACTATGTTATTTTATTGCTCAAAATGTCCAGCTTTGGCCATGGAAAGCTCTTTCAGATTGGCTCCTGTGTCCCTCGCACATGCCCCGTCCTTCTGGTTTTGTGATGCTTCATTCTTTTTGGCACTGTAAGATGCTCCGGGATCAACTTGTATATTCCCTTCCCAGTCCTAGAATCAACCATTTCCCCAAGTGGAGTTTTTTAACAAACATATATTTTTGCCTCCTACTCCCAAATGGTCTAGAAAAATCCAAGAATATGATTTTTAAATTATTATTATTCAATGAAATAACACATGCTCATGGTAAAAATAAATTCAAACAATGCAAAGGGACTATCGATGCTAAAAGTAAGAGCATGTCAGTCTTCCTGCTCAAAGGCAACCTATTGCCATAAATGGTCTAAACATATTTCTGAATACATATATATGTACATATGTCCATATCACCCATATTTTCACAGAAATGAAAGTACACTACCAACACTGTATTGAACCTTATTTTCACTTAACAACACATCTTGGAGATTGTTACATGATCACAGATCAACATTGTCTTCGTCTGTTTGTGCTGCTATAACAAAATACTCAAGACTGTAATTTTTGTTTTGGTTTTTTTTTTTTTTTGATGGAGTCTCACTCTGTTGCCCAAGTTGGAGTGCAGTGTCATGATCTTGGCTCACTGCAGCCTCTGCCTCCCGGGGTTCAAGTGATTCTCCTGCCTCAGCCTCCTGAGTAGCTGGGACTATAGGCATGTACCACCACACCCAGCTAATTTTTGTATTTTTATTAGAGATGGGGTTTCACCATGTTGGCCAGGATGGTCTCGATTTCTTGACCTCGTGATCCACCCACCTCGGCCTCCCAAAGTACTGGGACTACAGGCATGAGCCACCGTGCCCATCCAGACTGGGTAATTTATGAAGAACAGACATTTATTTTCTCACGGTTCTGGAAACTGAGAAGTCCAAGATCAAAGCACCAGCAGGCTCAGTGTCTGGTGAAGGCTGCTCTCCACTTCCAAGATGGTGCCTTGTTGCTGTGTCCCAACATGGTGGAAGAGGGAAGAGCAGAAGAGAACAAATCCACTTTCCCAAGCCCTTCTACAAGGGCCCGAGTCCCATCCATGAGAGGTCTCTGTTCTCATGACCTCCTAGAGGCCCCACCTTTTTTTTCTTTTTTAGATGGAGTCTCGCTCTGTCACCAGGCTGGAGTGAAGTGTCATGATCTTGGCTCACTGCAACCTCTGCCTCCCAGGTTCAAGCGATTCTCCTGTCTCAGCGTCCTGAGTAGCTGGGACTACATGCATGCACCACCACGCCCAGCTAATTTTTGTATTTTTAGTAGAGACGGGGTTTCACCATGTTGGCCAGGATGGCCATGATCTCTTGATTTCGTGACCCACCTGCCTTAGCCTCCGAAAGTGCTAGGATTACAGGCATGAGCCACTACACCCAGCCGTAGCCCCACTTCTTAATACTATTACATGAGCCCTTAAATTTCAACACATGAATTTTAGGGAATACATTTAGACCATAGCAGACATCATCCTTTTCTGCAGTGGCATAGAGATTCAGTGGCTAGCCATGGTGTAGTTTATTTCACCCCTTGCTTATTGATACACATTTAGGTCACCTATGGGTTGTGCCATTATGAGCAATGCTGCTATGAACTTCCTGTAGATGCATTTTTATACATGCATTAGGATATCACTGCAGTGAACTCAGATCAGCGAAATCATTGGGTCAAATGGAATATGTCTGCAGCATTTTTTGTGTTTTATTGTTTTTAGTCCTTTAGCTTTCTCTGACCGAGGAAGATGCCTGTAGCATTTTGATAGATATTGATGAACTGCCATGCAAAAAGGTTATGTCAACATCTACTCCCACATGAAGCATGTCCTTTCTCCACATTCTTCACAACACAGTGCATAGCTGAATTTTTTTTAACTTTTGTCTGGGAGGTGAAAAATGGTACCTCAACATTTTAAATGTCTGTGACTTTAATGAGTGATAACTATTATATTTTTATCTGTTTATGAATATTTTGAACTTTTATGAGTATGTAAACTGCCTATTCATACCTTTTGTCCTTTTTATTGGATTAACAGACTTTTCTTGTGGATTTTGTAAGCACTCTTTATGTATTAAGGAAACATATATACCCTTGCCTTCTGCGTTGTACATATTTTTTCAGAATATGCATTTTAAAAATGCTTCTCATAGAGAGTGAAATAATAGACATTGGAGACTTGAAAAGTTGGGAATGGGGGGGCAGAATGAGAAATTATATAATGGACACAACGTACATTATTAGGGTGATGGTTACACAAAAGCCCAGACTTCACCACTATGCAATATATCCACGTCACAAAACTCGTGCCCCCTAAATCTATTTTAAAAAATAAATACATTTTAAAAAGTGTTTCCCAGGTGACTCTAATGACAGCCAGGTTGAGGAACCACTGCTAGGGAATTGCATGTTAATCAGGGTTAATATGTCCCATGTGTGGGCCACCTCCAGCTGTAGGTAAAGGGAACAGCTACCGAGCAGGTGTGGTCTGAAGATTACAAAACTCCCTGTCCGAAATCTTCACAGCTACTTGAGTAGAGATTCCCAGCATTAAACCCACCTTTGAGGGGTGAGGCAGTGCTACCAGAGAGGTTAGTAGCACTAACCCATGATTGTGCAGTGGCAGGACTGCCTCTTCTCCCATGTCCTTGAGTTTAGGTACAGAAGACTAGGATGACAGAAGGAGACTTTTGGCATAATACCATAAGACATAGCCACAGCCTTGTTAACGAAGCTGAGCAAAAGTTCCGATTCTCTTGTAAGCACCACATCCTTAGGGCAGACAAGGCAGAGGCCTCTCTTCCCCTTCTCTGTCTTTCGCACCCCAGGTCCTGAAGCTTCATACTATCAAGATGGAAAGGAACAACGCACAGCTCACCAGAAGACAGGAACCAAAAGAGAAGCTGTGTGGGGGAAAGGGACAGGACAGAATGTCCAGGGGAAAAGGCTCTTCCTCCAAAGGGAAGGAGCTGCCACCTGGATGCCAGAGGGTCACAGTGAAGCCCTTGTTAGTGAGAGAAACCCAAGAAGGGTAAGCTGCTGAGAGAGGAGCAGATGAGCAACTCCACACTCTTGGCCCCTTTGTGGTCTATCAGGTGGGAATATTCAACTGAACGTGAAAGGGCTGTTTTATACATAACTCTGGACTCCATGTATGTTTCACTGGCTAACTATAGGACCATCTGCTCCATCCCCTTCCTCCCATGATGACTGTGTAGAGAGGGTTGTGTTTGAGCCTACATTCTGGGATCTGACCCAAACTGAGGAATGAGGACATTTTAGATGAAATGCGTAGACCAGTGGTTCTCCAAGTGTGGTCTTAGGACCAGCAGCATCAGCATCACCTGGGAACTCATTAGAGATGCAAATTCTGGGCCCTCACACCAGAGTGACAGAATTAGAAACTCAGGGTGGGGGTGCTAGCAGTCCAGGTTTTAATAAACCCTCCAGGTGATTCTAAAGCTCAAGTTTGAGAACCACAGCTCTAGAAAGGAGTCACTGACGTCTGCCATGGCTTCCAAATTTAACAGAATGGAGCCTGTAAGCAAAATGAAGGCAAGAGGAGCATATCCACTCTGGATAGTCTCTTTGAGGTAGAGATGTTTTCACCAGAGAGCTGGCATCCAAGTGCTGTGTGCATTTGCCGCGAAGGTTTCCGAACAAGAACTCCTGCAGGAGATTCCAGGGGAGGCCCAGGAGCCAAAGCCTGTCTACAGACAAGAAATTTTTAAAGATCCACCCCCGTCTGCAGAGGTGGAATTTTTAAAGAGAGTTACATTGCTATAGGAATGGAGGCGTTAATTTTTCTTATTTTGCCTGGCGCAGTGGCTCGTGCTTGTAATCTCAGCATTTTGTGAGGCTGAGGTGGGAGGATTGCTTGAGCCCAGGAGTTTGAGACCAGCCTGGGCAACATAGCGAGATCCCATCTCTACAAAAAATAAAAAAAAAATTAGCAGGGCATGGTGGTGCACACCTGCAGTCCCAGTTACTTGGGAGGCTGAGGTGGGAGGATTGCTTGAGCCTGGGAGTTCTGGGCCACAGTGAGCTGTGATTGCGCCAGTACATTTGAGACTGGGTGACAAAGCAAGACTCTGTCTCAAAAAAATTTTTTTAAATTGTTTCAACATAAGTGGAGTGAGGGCCCTGTGTTAGTGTCCCATGGCCCCTCACTTCTCTGGATTTGAATTGAGCTCATTGTGCTTTAACGCCCCTCTGGTTACCCAGTCCTCACACAATTCCCCCTGGCAAAGTTTAACAGGTTAAAAACAACAACAACAATAATTATCTATATCTATATCTTGACAACTGGATCATTATTTCAACTTTAATGAGTCAGCAAGTAACTTTAATGAGTACCATGCTGTGATTTATTGCCAAGTCACTTTTTTTCAAATATTTTTTGTATAAAATATTTTATATTGTATAAATATTATATAAATCTTGTATTATATTGTATAAATATTGTATAAAACATTTAAGGCTACGTCTGACTTTGGGTCTTTGGAAGTGATTAAGTTTCCTCTAAATGTCAAATGCATCCCCTAGTGTTTTGGCCACAGCCCTGACAACAAGCATGCTTGACGAGAAGCTCAGTGCTCTGGGGATGCTGGCAGTTCATCACTCCAACTCAACAGATTTTTGCATCAACTAGAAAAGATGCAGCAGACCTAAATATTATCAGAATTGTTTTAAAATTTAAAATTAAGGCCGGGCACTGTGACTCATGCCTGTAATCCCAGCACTTTGGGAGGCCGAGATGGGCGGATCATCTAGGTCAGGAGTTCAAGACCAGTCTGGTCAACATAGTAAAACCCCTTCTCTACTAAAAATACAAAAATTAGCTTGGCGTGGTGGCGTGCAACTGTAATCTCAGCTGCTTCGGAGGCTGAGGTAAGAGAATTGCTTGAACCCAGGAGGTGGAGGTTGCAGTGAGTTGAGATTGTGCCACTGCACTCCAGCCTGGGCCACAGAGTGAGACTCCATATAAAAAAAATTAAATGTTCTCTATTTTTCTTTATTTGACAGAAAGAAATTAGCAAACTCCAAATACCAAAATGTTTTTTCAAGTGACGTATCCTGTCTCCAGACCAAAATGATTAAAAAAAAAAAAGTTTAGAGCCAGGAACGCTGGCTCACACCTGTAATCTCAGCATTTTGGGAGGCTGAGGTGGGAGGATTGCTTGAGGTTAGGAGTTTGAGACCAGTCTGGCCAACATAGTGACATGCCCCTTTTTTTTTCTGAGACTGTGTCTGGCTCTCTTGCCCAGGTTGGAGTGCAGTGGCAACATCTCGGCTCACTGCAACCTCTTCCTCCCAGGTTCAAGCGATTCTCCTGCCTCAGCCTCCCAAGTAGCTGGGATTACAGGCACCGCCCACCAGGCCCAGATAATTTTTGTATTTTTAGGAGAGACAGGGTTTCACCATGTTGGCCAGGCTGGTCTCGAACTTCTGTCCTCAGGTGATCTGCCCGCCTCGGCCTCCCAAAGTGCTGGGATTACAGGTGTGAGTCACCACGCCTGGCCAAGACCCTCATCTTTACAAAAAAAATGATCCGGGTATGGTGGTGCATGCCTGTAGTGCTAGCTACTGGGGAGGCTTAGGCAGGAGGATTGCTTGAGTCAAGGAGTTTGAGGTTGCAGTGAACTATAATTATACTACTGTACTCCAGCCTGGCTGACAGAGTGAGACACTGTCTCTAAATAAATAAATAAATAAATAAGTGAAATTTAGTTTTAAAAACTATCTTTTTTTTTTTTTTTTTTTTTGAGACGGAGTCTTGCTCTGTCGCCCAGGCTGGGGTGCAGTGGCCGGATCTCAGCTCACTGCAAGCTCTGCCTCCCGGGTTTACGCCATTCTCCCACCTCAGCCTCCTCAGTAGCTGGGACTACAGGCGCCCGCCACCTTGCCCGGCTAGTTTTTTGTATTTTTTAGTAGAGAAGGGGTTTCACCGTGTTAGCCAGGATGGTCTCGATCTCCTGACCTCGTGATCCGCCCGTCTCGGCCTCCCAAAGTGCTGGGATTACAGGCTTGAGCCACCGCGCCCGGCCTAAAAAACTATCTTAATCCCAGCCTAAGGTTGGCAGGGAAAAGAGGACTGCTTGGGCGCTGGATGGGAAGACTCTGTCCCCATTAGGGGGGTTGGGTGAATCCCCAAGGCCTTCCAGCAAGGAATGTTGGAGGCTGGCCGTTCCCTGAACAAGCTGCTCATCCTGACCAAAGTCTGCCCACCGCATGGTCCTTGCAGGGAGAGCAAACAGAGCAGTCCTTCTGCAAGACCAAACATGTTTCTCTAAATTTCCTGCTCCAGGCTGAGGGAAGCTCATTCCAAGGACCCGAATGCTGGCATTTACACTGGCAGAAGCTGGGCTTCCTAAGTCTCAAGTTTCCCAGAATGATCTGACTTGTTTACATTACAGTTCAGGAGGCAAACTGAGAGCTCGTGAGAAGCTGTGCTTATTTTTTTAGGGCTTCAGCAGTTACACACACACGTGCATGCACACACACACACACACACACACACACAGGTTGAGAGTCCGAACCTTCTTTCTTCCAAGATAATGTTGTATTTATATTTTATTTTAACAAGTCTTCTTGGTCTCTCAGTTATGCATTTCTACTTAACTGTTCTAAAGGTCAGAACAAGCCAACCACATGATATTCTGCAGCGATGCAGACTCTTCACCTAAGGGCTACAACACCCCTGAAATTATATGCCAAACTGTGTATGTGCATTTTCCCCCCTAGAGTCGAGAGGACCCAGCTTCCATCAAAGGGTCAAAAAGGGCTGTAGGTGTTTAAAAGCCTCAGCCAACTGTTGGAATTTCAATGCCACGGCAATGATTAACTTCTGTTGTCAGCCAGAGGATGTTGCTAAAGGATCACAGCCAAAGCTTTTCACCAGTCCCTTCCTGCCCAGCACAACATACACATGTATCCCAAACCAGATCACAGAAGCCATATTTTTGTTTTCTGAGAAAAAACTACTTTTTAAGATAGAAAAGTATCCTTATACCCCAACCATCATCCTGAATTCAATTATTAATATATGTCCTTCAAAACTCTAAACTTGTTTGTATTTGAAAGAAAGAAAAATTACAGATAAAATTTAAGTCCTCTTGGTTCCCAAATTCCCCTTCCCAAAAGTAACTGCAATGAATTTAGCATGTATCCCTTCAGCCCGTTGTTCAAAACTTGTACAGACATGTAGTTCTGAATAATATTACAGTATTGCTTTTACATCTTATTTATTTTTGAGATGGAGTCTTGCTCTGTCACCCAGGCTGGAGTGCAGTGGCATGATATCGGCTCACTGTAGCCTCTGTTTGCTTGGTTCAAGTGACTCTTCTGCCTCAGTCTCCCAAGTAGCTGGGACTACAGGTATGTACCACCATGCCCGGTTAATTTTTGTATTTTCAGTAGAGACGAGGTTTCACCATGTTGGCCAGGCTGGTCTCAAACTCCTGACCTCAAGTGATCCACCCACCTCGGCCTCCCTAAGTGCTCAAATTATAGGCGTGAGCCACTGTGTCCTGTCGCTTTTATATCTTTAAATGGTATCATATTGATTGCATTTTTCTTCATTCAATATTATACTTTTGAAATCTGTCCATATTGATACACAAAAATCTTGCTCATGCCTTTGCATTTGCCAATTTGCATTTTAACATTTTAAATGCATCAAATTTTATTTATTCACCATTAATGGATACTCAGGTTGCTTTAATTTCTTGATTTTGTAAATAATGCAGCAATGCATTTCTTTGGACATATCTCCTTGTGAGACACAAGGAGACACATCTCCTTGTCCAGAGGAGAGACCTAGAGGTGCTGGGCCACAGGGCATATACACCTTCTGCCAAATGGGTCTCCAAGGCAGACTGTAGCAATTTTCACTCCTTCAGCATCACATGGAATTCTGTCCAATCAGGCTAAGATGGGAAATTACCTAGTCCGAGACCTCCTGCCTCCTTCCACCTTTCTGCGTTCAGGAGCCTACTTCTCTGAACGTAGAGATGAGAGCTCTCCAAATAAAAGCTTTTGTGGGGAATCTAAACTGGGTTTGATCCATGAAACATGCTCGTTTGCTGTGGTCTGCACCGTGGGGTTGTGCCGCAGCCCAACCCTTAAGCCTCTTAGCTTCTATTTTCTCCTGACTTGATAAACCAAGTGGAAACGCTTCACCCGCTCATACCTGTGTCCTAAGCTAACCCCTGAGCAGGGGGCCCAGTATTACATTGGTTTGATTTTAGATTCCCTAAGGTCGATGTTGCTGCTTGGTTTGGCTTGTCCATTTATTACTTGAGTATTTATTGAGCACCTGGGTGAGGGGTTCAAAGGCGAACAAAACAATACTCATGGAGTCGTTATACCATCTGTAGAGGCGGGCACTGGCAGCTGATCTCAACCAGTCCTTCCAACCTGCCTACGAAATAGGTACCATTATTAGCCCCATTTTACAGAGAGGGACACTGAGGCTTTGAGTTCAGGAAGATCTCACTCGCCTAGGCTTAGCTAGGATTCTAGCCCACATCTGTCCACAGATGCAGTCTGAGTAACTGCCTTATTCTGCCACATTGTGTTAGAAGTTAGCTGGGGTGACAGGTCACTTTGGTTAAGGGGATCAAAGGAGAAAGGAAGGGATATTTGAAATGGGCCTAGAAGGCCGTTTTCCATTTTAAGGGAAATGGGGATGAGAAGACAGAAGATGCACATAGGCATCAGGTCGGAAAGAGCAGAATACATTTGGGGAGTGGTCAGGGAATGGATGGAGTTGAGAAAATTGTAGAAGTGGAGTAGGACATACACCAGAAAAACAAGCTGGGGTCTAATCACAGAGGCCTTGAATGACAGATAGGGAAATGGTGAGTTATCTGAGGCTTTTGAGCTGGGGAGTGATGTGATTAGAGCCAGCAGCAAGAAAGAGAATGGAATTGTCGGGGAGAGCAGGGAAGCTGAGAGGCAGGGCTGGGAGGGGAGGGAGACGTGGAGGCCAGGCATGCTCAGCATCCATTCCAGCCTATGCTGGTAGCGTCAGAAACCTGAAGACTGCAGTTCATACATTTCTTTGTAGCTAGAGTTCTGGACAAGGATTCATGTAGCCCGCATGGGTGATACAGAGGCTGCTTGGTGCTGGGGTCATTTGCTTCTTCATTCAAGGACTTCCGCATGGCAATGGTGGCTTTCCAGTTTTGTTTTGTGTCTTACAGAGGTAATAGGATTCCAAGAGTTAGGTGTTGTTCCTGGAAGCTCTGCTTCAAATATCTTCCCCAGATTTTTCAACAATGTGTTAGTTACCTGAACCTGAGTTCTCCTGAAACTAGCTTGAGTGGCTGTTTCTGCAAATGAACTGAGACCATTGCAACAGAACTAGTAAGGACTTCAACTTGGATGAAAAGCATCAGGGCTGGAAAACAGGAGGAATGGAAGAGCACATTTTGGAGGTAGAAATGGGCAGGTTGAGGTAGATCTTTGAATGTGGGATGGAGGAAATCATCAGAGATGATGCTGAGGCTTTACGCAGGGACAATGCAAGGAGTGACAGAGTCATTAATGGGTACAAACAGTAGATTTTGAGAAGCTGCCCTTAATCTAAAGCTCTGGGGAATCAATTGCCTGCCCAGAAGCCTCTGTATCCTGGAAGCTAAAGCTCTATGAGGACAGCTCTTTGCCAGCTTATTCACCATCATAATCACTTTGGCTTGTGCTTGGCATGTGGTAGACACTCAAGACATATTTGTTGAGGAATAAAGTTAGGGTCCAACACGCAAAAGGAATTATGGAAGCAAAATATTTTTAGAGCAAGGGGATAGGAAATTGTGTAGGAAGGATAAAAGGGGTTGAGAAGTCAGAAAAAGACTACTAGAGGCCAGGCATGGTGGCTCATGCCTGTAATCCCAGCACTTTGGGAGGCTGAAGTGGGAGGATCGCTTGAGGCCAGGAGTTCAAGACCAACCTGGGCAACACAGTGTGACCCCAGCTCTACAAAATGTATTAATACAAATGTTTTTCCAATTTTTTTAAAAAGAAAAAGACTACAAGATATAACACTTAGTGACAGATAAAACAGAACTTTCTTCTTGAGACAGAGTATTACTCTATCGCCCAGGCTGGAGTGCAGTGGCATAATCTCGGCTTTCTGCAACCTCTACACCTCATGGGTTCTAGCAATTCTCCTGCCTCAGCATCCCAAGTACCTGGGACTACAGGCGTGCGCCACCACACCTGGCTAATTTTTGGATTTTCAGTAGACATGGGGTTTCAACATGTTGGCCAGGCTGGTGTCGAACTCCTGACCTCAAGTGATCTCCCCACATCAGCCTCCCAAAGTGCTGGGGTTACAGGTGTGAGCCACTGTCCTTGGCAAGACAGAACATTTTAAATGCTTTTCTAAAAATAACTTTTTAAAAACAGTTGAAGTAAACATACATACAGAAAGCATATATCATACATGTATAGCATAAAGAATTATCACAGTCAAGTAACCACCTTTCTGATTAAAGAAACCAGAATATCCCTAGCATAGCTGGAACCTCTCGAATAACTCCTCTTAGCCATTAACTACCACCACCTAAAAGAAACCACTGTCCTGCTTCTAACAGCATAGATTAGTTTTGCCCATTTTGAACTTTATATAGTTATATAGCACGTATTCATCTATATCTGACTTCTTTTACTCAAAATTATGCTTGTGAAATTCATCCATGTTGTTGCATGTAGCAGTAATTTATTCATTTTTCATTGCTGTATAGCATTCTGTAGTATGAAAGTACCAGATTTATTTATCTGTTCTACTGTTGATGGACATTTAGCTTGCTTCCTGGCTTTGACTTTAATAAAGTTGCCATGGGCCAGGTGTGGTGACTCATGCCTGTAATGCCAGCACTTTGGGAGGCCAAGGAAGACGGATCACCTGAGGTCAGGAATTCAAGACCAGCTTGGCCAACATGGCAAAACCCCATCTCTACTAAAAATCCAAAATTAGCCAGGCGTGGTGGCGCATGCCTGTAATCCCAGCTACTCAGGAGACTGAGGCAGGAGAATCGCTTGAACCCAGGAGGCAGAGGTTGCAGTGAGCCAAGATTGCACCACTGCACTCCAGCCTGCACAACAGAGCAAGACTCCATTTCAAAATAATAATAATAAAGCTGCCATGAACATTTTTATTCAAGTGTTTGGTGTACCTATGTACACATTTATATTGGGTACATATCTAGAAGTGAAATAGCTGGAATATAAGGTATGGAAATATTCAACTTTAGTAAATACTGTCACACTTTTCCAAAGTAGTTGAATTAATTTATATTCCACTCAACAAACATTTTACAATTATCGTACATCTTCTACAAAAAGGCTTAGTGGTTTCTGTATTCTGTTTAGCAAACCTTATCAAACCTTAAAGTCATGGAGATCATGTCACATTTTATCTTTTAAAAGATTTATTGTTTTATTTTTCACATTTGGGTCTATAATGTCCATGATGTTCATGTTTATATATATTGTGGGGTAGGGTTCATGTTTATATATGTTGTAATTAGTGTATGTTCCATTTGTACATCCAGTTAGGTCAGCCACTGTTTATTTGAAATAACTTTTCTTTCTCCATTGTTCAGCAGAACCATTTCTAATATATATTACTTATCCTCAATAAATGTGAATCTGATTATAGACTCTCTATTCTGAAATTTTGACCCTACCATTTACCCAGATCCTATAACTTTTCCCTCTTAATATTCTTTATTCGTTGTTCTAAGAAATAGATATTAATGATCAGTCATTTATACAATGTGCAATGAATACTGAGATTTATAATGAATGTCATGCTGGATTATTCCATTGGGAACTATGTTTCCTAGAATTTCTTTCTCTATGTGATTCTGGGTCAAGTTGGCAAAAAGTGAAGTTGTGTGAGATTTAGGAAGCAGAGATGAAGCAGGCACCATTGCAATCTAAAGATTGATATTGATGAGAGGTGGTGAGACACAGACACAGACATGCCAGCAGCTTCGTTTACCCTGGTTCTTCCCACTCTGGGTCCAACTGTCCTTTCTCCCTGCTAGCTCTGCTAACAGCAGCAACCCCAGGACTATCAGCAGATGCTGTGCTGTGAACTCAGAGGCTGCAGTCATGAAGCGCCAATAGCCTTTTGTATACTGAAGTTCGAAGCATGGGTTCCAGGCTTCCCTGCAAGCTGGGGTTAATAAGTAACTTTTCTCAAATTCTTCATCTCCTCTTTCCAGACCTTTACCTCCCAGTTCCTCCCCAAATTGTGCAAAGTCCACTTCCTATAATAAATTCCTTATTTCATAACATATAGTGGTCCTGCTTCCCTGAATGAACCCTGACTGATACACTCATGCTGAAATGAAATAGTCAACAAATGTAAAAGTGGCAAGCCCTAAAACTGCATATGGTAAAATCTGCAATTGATGAAAAATTGACAGAAGAACTGCATATGGATATTCTTGGCTGACAACATTGGCAACATCATCATGTTGTTGTTTTGAATTTAAGATCTTGAAGCTGGCTAATTTGCTTCTGTTCTAGAATCCTTCCTCTACCCCATCCCTAGCTTCCTGGGATCTTTACCTTGTCTCTACCCCCTTGTGTATATTTCCCTCCAGGTTAGGGGTTTGTCTTGTCCTATTTGTCTTTGCACTCTTTGCCAGAAGGGAAGTAAACCCTGTGCTGTAAGTATTCAAGGAAGGAGTGATTAGTTCTGGTCAGGAGAGCTCCCAAACGTCTCCATGGGGGTGCTGACATGTGACCTGGGCCTAAGTGGGCAGGAAGAGGGAAGAAGTAAGAGTAGGTAACATTTATCTCTGCATTGTGTGTCAAGTACAGTGCTAAGGGCTTTACACATTAACTTATTATCACATCAATTATGTGAAGCAAGCACTATTATATCCTCATTTTATATATGGGGAAACTGGGAATCAGAGTAATTAGAAAACTAAACCATCATCACATTCCCCTACTAATATGCAAGCAAAGTCCAGGGGTGGGGGTTGGTTTGTCCTGGAATTTAACAGCCCTTTCTTAAGAGTGGTACTTTCAAAACTGCAATACAGGGAACTAAGCTATGAGGATGCAAAGGCATAAGAATGATACAACGGACTTTAGGCACTGGGGGAAAGGGTGGGAATGGGGTGAAGGATAAAAGACTACACACTGAGTACAGTGTACACTGCTTGGGTGATGGGTACACCGGAATCTCAGAAATCACCACTAAAGAACTTACCCATGTAACCAAACACCACCTGTTCCCCAAAAACCTATTGAAAAATAAATAAATAAATAAATAAAGGCCGGTTTGGTGGCTCATGCCTGTAATCCCAGCACTTTGGGTGGCTGAGGTGGGCAGATCACTTGAGGTCAGGAGTTCGAGGCCAGCGTGGCCAACATGGTGAAACCCCGTCTCTACTGAAAATACAAAAATTAGCTGGGCATGGGGGCAGGTACCTGTAATCTCAGCTATTTGGGAGGCTGAGGCAGGAGGATTGCTTGAACCCGGGAGGCGAGGTTGCAGTAAGCTGAGATTGCACCACTGCACTCTAGCCTGGATGACAGACTGAGGCTCCATCTCAAAACAAAAAACCAAACAAACAAAAAAGTAAAAAACAAACAAAAACAAAGATGTTTTCTCAGACATGAAAAACAAACAAACAAACTGCAATATAGTCCTTGAATATGTAAGGGATGCCTGGAAAATGGGAGGAGAGTGTGTGTGTGTGTGTGTGTGTGTGTGTGTGTGGGCGGTGGTACTGATGTTTTGTGTTGTTTTCTCCTGGGAGAACGGAAAAGAGGTAAGAAGAGAAAAGGAAAAAATAGGTGATTTTGTAACCTCATAAAAGGTGGTAGAAATGGCTGAGGGATGTTTTTAAGAACACGACCAAGGAGATTATAAAGTATGACTAATGTTCACTTTTAAATTGCCTGACTTTTGCTGGGTGTGGTAGCTCATGCTTATAGTGCCAGCTACTGGAGCGGCTGAGGTGGGAAGATCACTTGAGACCAGGAGTTTCAGATCAGCCTGGGCAACATAGCAAAACTGTCTCTAAAAAGCTGCCTGATTTTCTGCAGTGTAAAGCCCTCCATCTTCCTGAATTTTTAGTAAAAATAGAGTCTGCTGCACACGCAAAGACATGTCAGTGTGAATTTATGGAAAACGAGGAAATGGCTGAGGCTTGCATTTGAGTTATACAAAATAGCAAGATGAGCCCTATGCTGAACTAATTCACAGAAGCAGAAGGTCAGAACGAGAGGCAACCAGACCTCAGGTCTCCTGGGAACTTGCAGAAGTCTTACAGGAGGCACTGGGCTTTCTAGTCTGTAGAATGCTGTACTCCAGAAAATCTTCTCTGGATCTTAAGGGGCAAGAAGGCTCCAGCTGACTCTTACATTATTTAAGAAACTGGGTGTGTGTACCCAGCCTGGAGGCAGGATCTGTGAGCTTGGAGACAGGCTAGTAGCAGATGTGACTAGAGGGTGGGGGCCAAAATAGAGTGCTGTGGGGAGTTGAGAGGGGACAGATGTAGCCCTTATGCTCATGGAATTCAACAACTATTAGGAGACTCAAAAATATACAGATGAAAGGATGGGAAAGCAATGCAAGAAGGTATCTAGCTCGGCGAGGTGGCTCATACCTGTAATCCCAACACTCTGGGAAGCCGAGGTAGGAACATTGCTTGAGCCCAGGAGTATGAGACCATCGGGGCAATACAGTGAGATCCTATCTCTAAAAAAAAAAAAAAAAAAAAAAAAAGCCAGGTGTAGTGGCACACCTGTAGTCCCAGCTACATGGCAGAGTGAGGTGGGAGGATCACTTGAGCCCAGGAGGCTGAGGCTGCAGTAAGCCGTGATTGCACCACTGCACTCCAGCCTGGGTGAAAAAGCAAGACACTGTCTTAGGGGGAAAAAAAAAAAAAAAAGTATTTAATTCAACATCAAAGGGAAAGATTCATGTGGCCCCCCACTTTTGTTTTTATTTTTTAAATAAAAAAATTTTTTTAGAGACAGAGTCTTACTCTGTTGCCCAGGCTGGAGTTTAGTGGTGCAATCATAGCTCACTTCAGCCTAGAACTCTCAGACTCAGGCAATCCTCCCACCTGAGCCTCCTGAGGAGCTGTGGTATGCCACTACAATGGGTTTTTTTTGTTTGTTTGTTTGTTTTCAATAGAGTCAGAGTAGAGTCTCTCTATGTTGCCCAGGCTTAAACTCCTAACCTCAAGCAATCCTCCTGCTTTGGCCTCCCAAAGTGCTGGGATTACAGGTGTGAGCCACCTCACCCAGCCTGGATTCCTTCCAAAATCGACTCAACATTTAGTTATTTCGAATGGCCTTTGGGAATGAAAGCTTTTGAAAATAGTCAACAGGCTGCCTAAAAACACCAACCTTCCAAGATCAGATGATATTGGGCGCATTCAGGGTTGTACAGTGTAGACTAAAAACACCAGCCTTAACATGCATATACAGCATGGACAAATACACCAGCCACCTGCCATCTTCCCCCACATCCCCCCAAACCCTGCCCTGGGAACTTCCCTCTTTCAAATCCTGATCAAAATTAGTAAGGAACAAGGAAATTCAGGCCCTTTTGATCAGGAACTTCATTGTGATTTCCAAAATGTTTTGACCTTTGGAAATATTCTAGAAAAAGATCCTAACCCCTCTCTCAGTGTTAATGGTCTCCTATGAACGCCCAAGTCGACAAATGTTTATTGAGCACAGACTATGTCAGGCACTGGGAGTTACAGACAGAACCAAGACCCAGCCCCACCCTTGAAGAGCACAATGACTTACTAAAATCCAGAAAAGACTTTTAAATACAATGACCTGGCCTCTAAACAGTCTTGAAGAAACATTCAACATTTAAGCTTTAAAATACTCTTTCTGGCCAGGTTCGGTGGTTCATGCCTATAATCCCAGCACTTTGGGAGGCCGAGACGGGCAGATCACCTGAGGTCAGGAGTTTGAGACCAGCCTGGCCAACATGGTGAAACCCCATCTCTACTAAAATACAAAAACTAGCTGGGCGTGATGGTGGGCACCTGTAATCCCAGCTACTTGGGAGGCTGAGTCAGGAGAATCGTTTGAACCCGGGAGGCAGAGGTTGCAGTGAGCCGAGATTGCACCATTGCACTCCAGCCTGGGAAACAGTGAGACTCTGTCTGAGAAGGGGAGGGGAGGGGAGGGGAGGGGAGGGACTCTTCCCAGACTTAACCTTCTTTCTTTTAGTACCTTACCTTGCCCAAAGTGGGTTTTGTTGTTGTTGTTGTTGTTGTGTTGTTAAATATGAAAATGTCAGGGATGTTCTTTCTTTTAAGAGATTGCTCAACAGGGCCTCATGTTTCTCAAAAGAGCACTTATGTACAAATTCAGTAACTTCGTGGAATAGAATGAGAGGGACTATCAAGCAGGCTTGAAGTTTACTGACGTTAAATCTACTTTTCAGACTTAATTAAGCCTGAAGCCCACAAATACCCTTACTCCCAAACCACCGTTTATTATGGAAGATAAAAGCAAATGACTTGAAATAAAGAAGAAAACCTGCAAAACAACATCTTAGCGTTTTCTCAGAAAACACAGAGTCCTCCAAGGACAATTAACAACAGAATTAATGCCAAAGAGCTAATACTCACCCCCTGCACTGCCGTAGAATAGCTAATCACAATTTCCTCTTGCCTGAAGGCTGTTTCTGGAAAGAACAACAGGCCCTGCCCTTCCCAGGTGAGCACTCTCAGGTGGTTTGGGACTGCTGCTAGGCCACTGTTTCTTAAGATTGCCTCCTTTTCCAGGCTCAGGGAAACACCATTGCCTTTTCCTAGATTGCTGAGAATTTCCAGGGGCCTCAGGGCCAAAGCATCTTCTTCTGTGGCATAGGTAAGTTCACGGATCGCTTGCTGCCCTCAAGTGTGGTCGCTGCTCAGCACTCTGTGAACCCAGAACTAAACCTTAGCTCCTTAGAGTGACCATTAAAAGCCTCTCGCACAAGGAATCTGTGTATCTCTGTGTGTGTGTGTGTGTGTGTGTGTAGAGAGAGGGAGAGAGAGCATGTGTAGCAAGCTTGATTGATGGTTTCATAAAATGGAGGAGTCTTATATTCCAGCAACACAACAGTAAATGTTTTAGCAAGCCCTGTTCTTATAAATCTTTCTGCCACCCCACTTGTGGCCAGAAAGGTGTGCTCCTACTCTCCCTCCTTGAAACTGCCTTTGCAAAAGGCAGTGAGAAACAACAGTGAGAAAATTATGACAGTGAAAGAGATCTGATCTAACCAACTCCCTCTTGCCACTAACCCTCAAACCGCACTTCGTCATTCCTGTGTGTGGCCCAAGCTAACTTTGGGAGAAATTTAATTTATAGCCTAAATAATAGTCCTTCCTAAAACTAAACTGCCTTTGTAAACGTAATGAAAGACTACTAGGTTTGGAGGATGAGAGGGGTCTGAATTCTGCTGAAATGTAGGCACAGTTCAACAATTACCAGCCATTGTTCTGGAGGTCATAATATTTGTGACTTCCTCAATTACTTCTGTAAATAACATTACTATTGTAGAACTTAAGATTGACCTTTTGAGATGTCTTTTCAGACTTTTGCATTTCTGATGACCAGGTGACTCCACTGGGACCAGAGACTCAACCCTCAACAGGTCCTGTGGTCCCCACCTAGAAGTGGACTCAGCATACAAGGACCATTTCCACACCCCTATGACTGCATCCCCAACCAGTCAGGAGCAGCCACTCCCTAGCCCCTCATGCCAAACTATCTTTAGAAAATTCTAGCCTCCAGTTTTTGGGGAGACCAATTTGAGTAACAATAAAATTCCAGTCTCCTGTCTAGCCAGCTTTACGTGCATTAAACTCTTTCTCTATTACAATTCTCCTGTCTTGATCAACTGGCTGTATCTGGGCAGCAGGCAAAATGAACCAATCATGCAGTTACATCCTCTCTCCTCACTCCCCTTTTCATCTTCTTCTCTTCTTTTGACCTCAAATTCAAATTCTTCCCATTGAATTGCAACACCTTGGAACAATTTAGCACTCCTCAGCCCCTGCTCCTAAACCCAGCTCCAGCCTCCCTCTGCACCACTCATAGTGGCTTGGCTAAAGAGCCTGATTCTGTTCCTAGACAAAGGTTATCTCTCCCCCATAGGTAGTGTGGTAGTTTTTAAATACGTCTACAGATTCTTTGATACTTCTTTCAAAGGGTGACACCTATGTCTCCTCCCCTTTAGTAGGGGCTATCCTTACTGACTAAATTCCAATCAATAAAGGGCCACAGAAGTGACATGTGACTTTCCAGATGAGGGCAACAAAGACATTGTGACTCCCTCCTTAGATCACTCACCCTGGGGCAAGTCAGCTGCCTTCACAAGGACTCAGAGAAACTTCTCTCTCTCTTCCTATCCTCCATTGCTAATTCTTCCCAATAAACACCACCACACATAACTCTGGGCGAATGTGCAAAATGTGGAAGGGGTAGAGGGTGAGGTGCTGGGTCACAGCAGAGAAGTATAGAGATGAGTCCAAGGCAATTGAGTGCAGCAGAGCAGTGCATGGGCTCCAAGCCACAACAACCTGTGTTGGAGCCCCAGTTCTGGCACAGATAGGCTTGGTATGAGGCTTGGCCCAATGTAAGTATTCTTGTGGTGATAGCAGTTATGGTGATTATTATTGGTTAAGCACATACGGTGTATATTACCATATCATTTTCTTTTTTTCTTTTTGAGAAGTATTCTCACCCTGTTGCCCAGGCTGGAGTGCAGTGGTACAATCTTGGCTCACTGCAACCTCTGGCTACCAGGCTCAAGCAATTCTCCTTCCTCAGCCTCCTGAGTAGCTGGGATTACAGGCACCTGCCACCACGCCCAGCTAATTTTTGTACTCTTAGTAGAGACGGGGTTTCACCATGTTGGCCAGGCTGGTCTTGAACTCCTGACCTCAGGTGATCCACCCACCTTGGCCTCCCTAAGTGTTGGGATGACAGGAGTAAGCCACCGAGCCGGCTGGCTGGCTTCTTTCTCTTTCTTTCCCTTCTTTTCTTCCCTCTTTCCCTCCTTCCCTCCCTCCCTCCCTCCCTCCTTCCTTTCTTCTTTCCTTCCTTCCTTCCTTCCTTTTGAGACGGCATCTCGGCTCACTGCAAGTTCCGCCTCCTGGGTTCACACCATTCTCCTGCCTCAGCCTCCCGAGTAGCTGGGACTACAGGCACCCACCACCACGCCCAGCTAATTTTTTTGTATTTTTAGTAGAGATAGGCTTTCACCATGTTAGCCAGGATAGTCTTGATCTCCTGCCCTCATGATCCACCCACCTCGGCCTCCCAAAGTGCTGGGATTACAGGCGTGAGCCACAGCCACAGCGCCCAGCCTCTTTAAAAAAGAAAAAAAAAAAAAGAGACAGGGTCTTGCTCTGTCACTTAGGCTGGAATGCAGTGGTACAATCATAGCTCACTGCAGCCTTGATCTCTCAGGCTCAAGTGATCCTCTCGACAGCCTCCCAAGTAGCTGGGACTATGGGCATGCACTACCATGCACAGTAGAGATGGGGTTTCACTATGTTACCCAGGCTGGTTTCAAACTCCTGCCCTCAAGCAGTCCTTCCACCTTGGCCTCCCAAAGCACTGGGATTGCAGGTATTGTCCACCATGACCGGCCTGGCATTTCATGTTAATATTCACAGAGCAACTCAATAAGATTCATATGTTGTAGTAATAGAATAGTGTTTCCCCAAAATATATGTCCAAATTGTGACTCTAGATACCTGTGAATGTGACCTTATTTGAAAATAGGGTCTTTGCAGATATAACTGAGTTATTGATTTGGGGATGAAATTATCCTGGATTTATAGTAAATCTAATGGCTGGTATCCTTACAAGACAGAGGAAAAAAAGATTTGAGACAGGAGAGACACAGGAAAGAAGGCCACGTGAGGATAGAAGCAGAAGGTCAGATCTTTGTTGCCACAAGCTAGAGAAGGCCAGAGCTGGAAGGATCCTCCCCTTCCAGGAATCTCTTTGGAGGGAGCTTGACCTTGCTGACATCTTAGTTCTGAGCTTCTGGCCTCTAAAACTATAAGAGAATACATTTCTATCGTTTTAAGCCACCCAGTTTGAGGTCATTTGATACAGCATCCCAGGAAACAAATACATACACATGTATATTTTTTTAGATGGCGTCTCACTCTATTGTCCAGGCTGGAGTGCACTGGCGCAATCTCAGCTCACCCCCTGGGTTCAAGCGATTCTCCTGCTTCAGCCTGGGCCTACAGGCATGCGCTACCACACCTGCCTAATTTGTGTATTTTTAGTAGAGATAGGGTTTCGTCATGTCGGTCAGGTTGGTCTCGAACTCCTGACCTCAAGTGATCCACCCGCCTTGGCCTCCTCAGGTGTTGGGATTATAGGCATGAGCCACTGCATCTGGCCTGAATACGTATGTTTTTGTCCCCACTTTACAGATGAGGAAATGAAGGCTCAGAAAGACAAATTTGCCGAGTATGTTTTTATGCAAAGAGTCAATTTATGCTAGATACACATTAAGCTACAGAGTGCTCATAAGATAAATGATCAGGAACCCAAACAGGAAAATTAGGACAAATGTGTAGCTCTAGGTCTCCACTGAAGAAAGGAAAATAGGTTCACATCATTTCAATGGGCAAATTCACGCAAATACCAGAACTCATTTAATTAGGTCAGGAGAAACCCTCTTGGAAGGAGAAAACTAGCAAAATAGAAGATAGAGGTAACATGTAAAACATCTCAGCAAAACTGTCTATGGAGGAGACCAGTCCAGACCAGACAGTCAGCCCCAAAGGCCGATGACCTAGACTCTTGGGAGACTTTGAGCAGATTAAATTAATAGAGCAATTAGGGGCAGAAGCAAGCTAAGCCTCTTAAAATCTGGGAATCCAAGGGGGAAATTTTCAGAACAATTTGGCTTGTAGGAAGGAATCAAGTGATGCACTTTTAATTTCTCTTTGTTTGGTTTCTTTTCAACATGCTGAAATGGCAAGTCTGAAGAGCAATAAATAAACACAGGTTTCTTCTGAGATGCGAACAGCAGGGAATCATTCATTTTTAAGGTCCACCCGTTTCCCAAGGAGCCCTGCCTGGTGTTTGAGCTTTAATCAACTCACGGGAACAAGTTTCTCCTAACCTACACCATTATCATCCCAGGAGGCTTCTCTTGCCTTTTGGGGGGAAGGAAAATGGGCATTTTCCATAGTTGCAAAAATAACAAATGCTCAATATACAAAATTTGGAAAATTTGAAAGGGCACAAAGAAAAGAAAAGAAAAAAAATAAGCACCATAATCCCATCTCCTACTTTTGTTTTCTTTGAGACAGGGTCTCACTCTGTCACGCAGGCTGAAGTGCGACCGCGCAATCACAGCTCACTGCAGATCCTCCCATCTCAGCCTCCTGAGTAGCTGGGTGCACACCACCATGTGCGGCTAATTATTTTTTTGTATTTTTTGTAGAGACAGGGTTTCACCATGTTTCCCAGCCTGGTGTTGAACTCCTGGACTCAAGTGATCCACCCCCCTCAGCCTCCCAAAGTGCTGGGATTACAGGTGTGAGAGCCACCTCGCCCAGCCCCATCTCCTACATTTTGAAATACATTCTTCTGGTAGTTTAGATACAAGGATAAACATGTAATTCAAAACCAAACTGCCTTTAGCTGCTCCTGCACGTTCATGGGAGGGCTGGTGAAACGGCCTTTGTAAAATCATGACTGAGACAGTGGAAGAGATCGTACTTAACTGACTCCATCTTGCTTCTAACCCCCAAGCTGTCCTTGTTCATTCCTGGGCATAGGCTGAACTAACTTTGGGAGATACTTAGTTTTTCTAATTTAAATAAAGACAGTAACAGCCCTTTCCCAAAGCAGACCTCCTTCTTGCCTGGGGAGTAGATTGCCTTTGTAGGACTAACATTAGCCACAAGATTAAAAATTATGGTTTAGGAGTCATGCAGCTGGAGGCTACAGGATTCTGACCCTCCCTGAACTGCTCCTAAGATCAGTGCTTTAGATATTTTGCAGACCCTGCACTTGATGGATCAGCTGGTGCCACCCAGATCAATAAACTGGCTCATCTGATCTTGTACCCCTGGCCCCCCAGGAACTGACTCAGCACAAGACAACAGCTTCGACTTCCTATGATTTCATCCTTGACCAATCGGCCCTCCTGGCTCACTGGCTTCCCCCCACCCACCAAGTTATCCTTAAAAACTCGGCTCCCTGAATGCTTGGGGAGACCGATTTGAGTAACAAACAAACAAAAAAAAATTCCGGTCTCCTGCACAGTGGGCTCTGCGTAAATTACGCTTTCTCTATTGCAATTCTCCTGTCTTGATGAATCTGCTCAGTCTAGGCAGCAGCAAGGTGAACCCCTTGGGTGGTTACAGTGGCTGAGGACATAATTCATATTTGTGGAGAAAAACATAACATTGAATATTATTTACTATGTACCAAACACTAAGCACTTCATACATATTAACTCTAAGAAACTTCTCTACTGCCTGCAAAGTTCAAAGATATTCTTCTATATTTAACTCATTTAATTTTCAGCAACCCTACTAAATATTAGTGCTATCCCATTCTGTAGATAAATAAACTAAGGCAGGGAAAGAACTGTGCCCCAAATCGCACAGCTGGTAAGTGGTGGAGTCAGGACTTTCTTCAGAATCTGCTTCAGAAGCCTGCGCCGTGCTGTGCTCTCCGTGCGCTGTGTGCTTCGTGCGCTGTGTGCTCCGTGCGCTGTGTGCTCCGTGCGCACTGTGCGCTGTGTGCTGTGCTGTGCGCTGTGTGCTGTGCTGTGCAGTGTGCGCTGCGTGCTATGCGCTGTGTGCTCTGTGCTGTGCACGCTGTGTACTGTTCTGTGCGCTGTGTGCTGTGCGTGTGTGTTCTGTGCTGTGCTCCGTGCGCTGTGTGCTTTGTTGTGTGCTGCGCTCTACGTGCTCTGTGCTGTGCGCTGTGCTGTGTGCTGAGCTGTGCTGGCATCGTTCTCACTCCTCCTGGTGGCTGTGGGAGGATGGACTGGTAAGGCTTTCTCCTTGTTATCTTCTATCCCAGACCCGGACGTCTGTCACAGTCATCAAGGGGTCTTGTCTGTAATGCCAGGAGGTGTAGCACAAGATGGGAAGGTGGGGGACACACTGAAGCGAGGAAATCCTAGAGGGAAGGCCAGCCTGGAGGGGCGCAAACACCGCCGCCCCCAGGCCCCGCCCCACCCCGGCAGCCAGAGCCCTGCAAGCAGCGGGGGCCTTCTACGCAAGAGGCATCCACGCTGTGCTGCTCTGAACATTGAGAGAACGCTAGGCTGGGCGTGGTGCAGGCTCACGCCTGTAATCCCAGCACTTTGGGAGGCCAAGGTGGGAGGATTGCTTGAGTCCAGGAGTTCAAGACCAGCCTGGGCAAGAGAACCAGATCCGATCTCTAAAAAGAAAAAAAGGAAGAAAGAAAACATATGCCACATGCTCATTTTCCTTGCAAAGGTGGTTTTGGAGGAATCCAGAGAAATGGCTGAATCCCATCTCTGAGCTGGGGCAGAGAAGGAAAAAAGAAGTCTGGTTGGTCTGAGAATAAACCCCATAGTCCAGAGGCAGCAGTGAGCCCCTGGGAATCTGGATAAACTTGAGGAGGACACTGTTCATTGTACTTTACACCAACGTGAACTGGAGGATACAACCCGTTTTATTTCAGTCCCAGAGGACTGAGTGACCTCGGATGACAAGTGGGAGAGCGCTGTACATTCATGCATGTATATACGTGTATGTGATTTGTAACATGTATATTATCTGGTTTATATAAGCAGATACATGACATAAACATGTACCAGTAGAGGTGTAGAGAATTCTTTATAAAAAGTGACATAATGAATCAATAAATCTATATATATTATACATTGTATATAAAATATAAATGTAATATGGTATATTATAAAACTTATATATAAAACAAACATAACACATACTGTTTTATATATGATATGTAAGCACATATTTATATACTCTATTAAAATGTAACATTATATGGTTTAATGTTTTTCCCATTAAATTTTTTTAACAAAATGGGACATTATTATATACACAATTTTGTGTGTTTTTAATTTAGGAATATAGTGTGTATGCTTCATCTTTTCAGTAATATTCTTTAAGAAGATGATTGTTAATATATTTTTATATTATTTTGTTTTTGAGGCGGGGGTCTTACCATGTTTTTCAGACTAGCCTTGAACTCCTGGGTTCAAGTGATCCTCCTGCCTCAGCCTCCCAAGTAGTTAGGATTACAGGCACACACCACTGCACCCATCTATATTTTTATATTCTATGTGGAGGTATCATAATTTGCTTAATCAGTCTCTTATTTTGGTTATTTCTGTTTTGTTTTTGCTATTATAGGTAATGCTGCTAATGAACTTTCTTATAAATAGAACTTAGATTCTGATTTCATACATCTTGCCAACATCAGTCAGGGCCTGACAGGAAACAGGTGGCACGCTAAACCTGGGCAATTGAGGGACATCTAATAAAAGAAAAGGTACAAAGGTGTAGGCTGAGTTTAGGGAAACCAACCAGGGATGGTGCAGTGCCTCTGGGATATTACCTCCTCTAGAATATTTTGTTATTGCTTCATTTTTCATTCCTTTTATTACTCGTGAGGTCAAGCACTTTTTATATGTTTAATTTTCTTTTGTGAATTGCTTTTGCCCATCAGGGAGTTCATTTATTCTGCTTAGTTTGTGGAGTGTTTTATATTAACTATTGGTTTGTTTCCTCAAATATTTCAGTTGGTTTGTTATTTTTTATATGTGGTTCCTGTTGTTTTGATACACAGGAGTTTAAAATTTTTACATTGTCAAACTATTAATCTTTGCTTATATGTTTTAGAATGATGCCAATTTAATAAGACTCTGTAAATGGAAATTATAGTCTATTTTATAGTTTCTTTTTAACCTCTAATTCTTATCTTCTTAACCAGAGCTATAACTTTCGTTATCAAGTAACCATTTATGTTAAACCTGAAAAAACTGAATATGATTCTTCCCCCTAAAAAATATTTACAAACATAGGTATTAACATGAATCATCATATTTCCTGACCTTGTATTCTTCCATCACGGTTTCAAAGCAGAGAAGAGTAACTCTGCTTTTTTTTTCTTTTTTAAGCAAATTCATCTTCTAGGTGCTGCAAATATGATAAACTGCTTTTTTAAGGAGAATGCTTGCCTGAGCCTTAGCAGACATGCCCTGACTTAACACATCTAAGTGAAGCTAGAGTATTTTTTCAAGAATCATCTTTATGATGTTCAAGATGAATTAAATGGAGGAAAAGTAGGTTTTAAAAATAAAATTAGGCTGGGCCCAGTGGCTGGCCGGGCATGGTGGCTCATGCCTGTAATCCCAACACTTTGGGAGGCTGAGGTAGATGGATCACTTGAGGTCAGGAGTTCAAGACCAACCTGACCAAATGGTGAAACCCCATCTTTACTAAAAATATAAAGATTAGTTGGGCATGGTGGTACATGCCTGTAGTCCCGGCTACTTGGGAGGCTGAGGCAGGAGAATTGCTTGAACCTGGGAGGCAGAGATTGCAGTGAGCTGAGATCATACCATTGAACTTCAACCTGGGTGACAGAACAATATTCCATTTCAAAAAAATATAAATAAATAAAAATAAAATTAGGCCAAGTGTGATGGCTCACGCCTGTAATCCCAGCACTTTGGGAGGCTGAGGTGGGCAGATCACTTGAGGTCAGGAGTTCGAGACCAGCATGGCCAACATGGTGAAACCCCATCTCTACTAAAAATACAAAAAAATTAGCCGGTATGGTGGCGGGCGCCTGTAATCCCAGCTACTCGGGAGGCTAAGGCGGGAGAATTGCTTGAACCCAGGAAGGGGAGGTTGCAGTGAGCCGAGATTGCACCACTGTACTCCAGCTTGGGTGACAAAGCGAGACTCCATCTAAAAAAAATAATAAAGTAAAATAAAATAAAAAATAAAAATAAAATCAGTTCGTAGACTATGATACAAATATAAAAGATAATATTAAGCATAGGCTTGGGGCCAGTCATTCTGTGTTGCAATCCAGCTTTACTACTTACAAACTGAATAGGAAAGAAACTTTTTCCTCTCTGTACTCACACTCACTCTCGTACTTCACTTCTGATACCAAACGTGTGGGGTTGTTTTCCTCCCACACATCCATTCTCCAGTGGACACCAGCTTGTCCTAAATTTCAATCAATTCTGACACCATCTACCTGGAGTTAGCATCAGAACTAACAAGTTAAGGGCTCAGTCCTGGAAGACCGGCTCCTACTTCAGGTCCCAGTCACAAGTACAGGCCTCCTGTGCTTCTGACCAAGGCTATAAATCAGAGGTTTCCATAAGCCCCTTCTAGGGTTTGATCATTCATTAGAATGGCTCATAGAGCTCAGGGAAACACTTGAGTTTACCAGTTTGTTATAAAGGATATTACAAAGGATACAGAAGAACAACCGGAGGAGATTCTCTAAATGCCTTCCCAGCAATAAATATGCTCAACTAAAATTATATGCTCATAAATTGCTATCAGTATTTGGTAGTACCTGTCTAAAAAGACATTTTCACAGTTGAAATACATAACATTTCATTACACATTAGTATTAACAGATGAACATTTGCAATAGATTTTGATGATAGGGAACACCAATTTTGAAACTCAATCAAAATGTTACCCTCTCTCAATGAAATTTTTGTTTTTTTTTTTTTTTTTTAAGACAAGGTCTCACTCTGTCTCCCAGGCTGGAATGTAGTGGCACAATCACAGCTCACTATAACCTCTACCTTCTGGGCTCAAGCAATCCTCCCTCCTCAGCCTCCTGAGTAGCTGGGACTACAGGCACACACTGCCATGCTTGGTTAATTTTTAAATTTTTTTTGTAGAAATTCCTGGATTCAAGCAATCCTCCTGCCTCCACCTCCCAAAGTACTGGAGTCCAGGCATGAGCCACTGAGTCTGGCCTAAAAATAAAAAACTTAAATGAGGTTTAATTGGGCCTCAGCATCAAGTATTTCCTCCTGTCTGATGGTTCTGTTGCATGGAATCAATAAAACCCTGATTCCCACCTATGTGTGATTGCAAGTGGTCACAGCCTTTAACAACGTGCTGGGACTCTCAGGATATCTTTCAATTAAACTAATCTAAATGCTTGAAAAGACAGATTTTTGTTGAAAAATTGAATCTACTGCCAACGTGTCTTGTCACGAATACAAGTCCACTGAGTAGCATCCAAATCATAATAAACATTCAGATGATTAATATGTTCTGTTTACCACCCAGTGCCCTCACTCGCCAGTTACTGCACAGCTCACTATTATGCTGGGTTTGATTTTAAGTGAATGGATAAATACAGCCTGCATTTTTTTTTCCACTTCTTTTTTATATGGAACATTTCATGAATTTTCATGTCATCCTTGGGCAGCAGCCATGCTAATCTGTGTATCATTCCAACTTTAGGATGTTTGCTGCCAAAGCAAGAACCAGATCTGAGTATTTTTAAGAAATGAGGGTAGAAGCCGGGCACAGTGGCTCATGTTTGTAATCCCAGCACTTTGGGAGGCTGAGGTGGGTGGATTACTTGAGGTCAGGAGTTCGAGACCAACCTGACAAACCTGACCAACATCATGAAACTCTGTCTCTACTAAAAATACAAAATTAGCCGGGCATGGTGGTGCTCACCTGTAATCCCACCTACTTAGGAGGCTGAGGCAGGAGATTCGCTGGAACCCAGGAGGCGGAGGTTGTAGTGAGCAACAAATGACCTGGTTTGTAGGATTTGCCAATTACCATGGTGCAAATACTTCCACTACAGCCAATTTCAAGTTATTAGTGCGATATTTCTGAATATGAGGTTAAGAAGAGATGTGTATCATTGGATGAATGAGTATTTCTGAGTATCAGGTTAAGAGATGTGTACCGTTGGTAGTGAGCTGAGATTGTGCCATTGCACTCTAGCCTGGACAAGAGTGAAACTCCATCTCAAAACAAAACAAAACAAAAAAATGAGGGTAGAGCTATGATCTTTCTCATCCATATAGTTATAGGAAGGTCTTAGAAGCATATAATACATACTTAATAAACAGTTGTTCATTGAATGAATAGATGAATGAGGTTTTTTTTTCCTCTAAAAAGGTTAGTCTGGTGGCACTAGTTTGTGATGTGGTGGTCTCCACCAAGTCAGTCTGATATGGAATATCTGAATGTGCATGTTTGTATTTGCATGCGTTTGTTAGTTTTTAGAGACAGCGTGTGAAATAGTGACCAAGAAAGGCTCTGGAGTCAGATTCCTTGGGTTTGAACCTCAGCTCTGCCATTTACTAGCTTCCCAGCCTTGGAAAAACTGCTTAATTCTCTGTGCCTTAGTTTGCTCATCTGTAAAAGGAGGATAACAATAGCACTTACTTTATAGGATAATTGTAAAGATTAAAAGAGCTATTCATGCAAATAACATCATAAATTGCTTAATATAGTTCCTGCTGAGGCATCTATTTTTAGGCCTGACATAAGTTATTTGAAACCTAGTCATACCTCATGACCTTTGGCGTCTGGTTACATCTTCCCCTTCCAGTGTGATTATTTGTGCTATAGCCCTATTGTTCTATCCCACTGATACAAAGCTCAACATAGCCCAGAACTGCCGGCCATAATAAACCTAATGGTCAATGCCAGAGTCATGGCTGTGGTGGCATGCACCTGTAGTCCCAACTGCTCAGGAGGATGAGGCAGGAGAATCACTTGAGCCTGGGAGGTTGAGGCTGCAGAGCCATGATCGCACCACTGCACTTCAGCCTGGGTGACAGAACTGTGTGTTTTTTTGGTCTCAACAAACACTCAAAAAAGTCTCAAACCCCTTGCTTCATCAGATGGCCGTGCTCACCGCTACCTACAGACTTCCTGTTGGCCTCCCATTGGGACCCCTAACCCTTCTGAGACCTTGTAAATAATATGTATCATGAATTTTGGTTTCATTTCCCCATTGTGGCCTATCTGATGCACACACCTGAACCTAATTTCACCATCACCCACCCACACACCCCCACCCCCAACTCCTACCCCAGTGCTCTCCCACAGAGTGGCTAGCTTGGCTTATGGCCACTCTCGAGAGAGAGACCCGAAGACCAAATTAGAAAAAATTACAACCTAACTTGATAAAGGTTTGCCATTTAAAGCTGGTAAAATATAAAAAAGAAATGTAAATTGAAAGCAAGCTTACAAAATTCTCCAAGGAATCATCAGATTGCAGAGGACATAGTCTGAAAAATACCAGTTTAAGAGAAAATGAATGAGAGGGTTTGTGCAGCTCAAAGCAAAATGATCTCCTCCTTTGATTTGCTTGCTCAATTAGTCTCAGAGGATGAGTGTCCGACATGTACGGAAAGATGTTTTTAATTGGAGAATAACCTGGAAACTTCATGCTACTGAGCTACGTGTCAGAAACAGTAACAAAGAGCACCGAGGACTTACTCTGTGCCAGACCCTGAGACAAAGTATGTACTTAAATTTTCTCATTTAGTTCTCAGAAAATGCCCAATGAAATTGGTATTTTAACCCCATTTCCAGATGAAAAAGTCAAGGCCGATGGCCCAGTTGAAACTCTTTTGAATGAAGTGGAGGAGGCAGGATCTGTGTGATTTGAGAGTCCAGGCTCTGAGTCAGGACTGCCTCCTGGCAACACACAGCAGCAACAAAGTGCAAGTTTGGGGGAATGCCAAGACCTTCACCTTGAGGGTCTGCATGCCCTGCTCTCCAGAACCGAGGAGGAGCCTTACCTCTACCCACGGGTACTATAGCACTAGCTCATCCGCCCGGGGTCTCTTCCCAGCGGTACCAGGTGGCTGTTCTCCTTGAATGTCAAAACACACAGCCCTTGGTTTCTGCATTTCCTTTGTCTTTGCCACCCACACCCACCCTCTCGCCTTGTACTTATTAACACCACAGGCTTACCCAGCACCTTTTATTTTTAGCATCTCAAAATGTTCGAACAAGACATTTTTCTTACTTTCATGTGCCTCTGCCTGGGAAAATCAGAATCACAAAGACTATTACCATCATAATGACTCAGATGGTTATGCAACAAACAATTCAAGATAAAAGGAGGGGAGAGGCCCTTCCAGGTTCTGGGGTTTGGGGGATGGATCCGGTTCAGAACACAGCTGCATCTCTGCTACCAAACCTGCTGACCTGGCCCTGGGACTCGGGACTTGCTGATCTGTGTGAAACAGCTTCTTCCTACCAGGGGTGTTATTGACGGCCAGACAGCTGGGCTGCCTCGAAGTGATGCTCGCCCGTGTTAGCCATTTTAATAGTCATTTAAAATTCACTTCAAATACTAGGGATAGCAGTTTGTCACTTTCCCTGTTGTTTTTTCCCACACACATATTAATATGGATGTGGCCAGCAGGTTCCAAGCTCTGAATTGTACTCATTAAGTCACAGCTGGCTGGGAATATGTGTCAATCCCAGACCTTTATTTCTCAAGCCGGTTTTATAATGAAATTAAAATGGACTCCTCCAGACACCCCCTTCCCTGGAAGCAAAGCATTTGCCCCTCTGGGGAGTGGATAGTGTTCTGATATGCTCTTTTTCTCAAAAGAAATGCGTAAGTAATTTCAGTAATTAAAAAATTTAATTTGATGATTACCCGCACAAAAAGAAACTGCACAAATTAACCCTGGTAGGGGAACATTCCCTCCAGCTCTTTCGACGAGGCCTTTTTTGCCCTCATCCGTGCCCTCCTTCCCTTTGAGGGAGCAGCCCACCTGTTTGGGATGCTCCCCCGTCACTCACCATATCCCAGTGTTCCCAGTGGAAGTGTGGCTGGCCAGATGGCCCCTGCTATTAGTCACTTTCCTCCGCTGAATTGCATGGCTTGACGTCTGAAACTCAGTATTTATTTGTAAAAGGAGCTAAGGAAAAAGCTGACTCATTGTTACTCCAGAGGAATTCCTTCAGGGAATATAATACCCTTAAGAAGACCAGACGTCATGAAAGACATTTTGGCTTAAGCAGAACTAGCTGCGTAAGTGAACTCACCTGGGGAGCTTGTTAAACGAAGGGGTTCCTGGACCCCACCCTGAACCTACTGAAACAGGAAGGTCCCAGGAATTTGAATTTTAACAAGCTCCCAGGTGATTAATTTGCAACCTGGATTTTGGGAGCCACTGAGATGGGAGACACCCACTCATCATCAGCGTGGGGGTGGGGTGTAACTGTGAGTCACTCAGGGAATGATGGGGGTGGGGGTCTGACCTTTGATTGGGTGCAGCTGAACTCACCTGACAGGCTGTGCTTCATTTGGAAATGACAAATTAGAAAACGATGTGCAATTAAGCTTTTCAAGAGGCAATTAATCAGTTCACCCCCTCTTGTACCTCAGAGCCAGCCTTTGCATCCCTGGGTAATCAGGAAAGTCACTGACACTCCCCATGTCATGTGGGCTGAAGGATGACAGAGCGGAAGCCCTCAGATGTTGTCTGCCCTGAACAGAAGAACAGGCTGGGTGAGTCCTGCAGCCTCAGCCAGGCTGGGTCCTAACTCTCAGGAGCTGCTGAAGAAGAGCGCAACGTACTCATTTGCAGATGGTTTTGCTGTGGTTTCCGAATGCCATCCCAACCCTAGGCCTGGAGCTAGGCTGGCATACCAGAGTCACCTGGGGAGCAAACCAAAAACATAGATTCCTGTGCCACTGATTGGCTTGGAGGCTGGGCCCTGAAATCTGTATTGGTAGCATCCTCCCTGGGATTTGGGAACCACAGTGAACAGACAGGACTGCCTGTTGGATCATGAAGTGATTGGAAATAAACCCACAGAGAAGTCGATGTAAAGAAAAGCAAAACTCCGATGGCAGGAGCTTTGAGTGATCCTGCAGCCCTTGGAGAACACCAGAGGGCCTAACAAGGGGAGGACAGTCAATGAGGACTGAAAAGAAAGACGCACCTTCAAAAGAGGCTATGTGATTCACAATTGCTTGGCTCCCATTTAGCACCGGGGAGCTTCCAGAAAATGATGGGGAGGGTGAGATGGAGAAGATTCTAATTGCACAGGCTGCTGTCTCTTGTGAGGGATTTTTAAAAAGTGGGTATTTCCAGTGCCGTGTAGTAAGTGGATGCGCCAGGGTGTGGTGAGGGGGCGGCGGACGCCCTGGTTCGTAATATTTGCTGATTTCCTTGCCACCAGCATCACTTCACTGAACGTGGAGTTGGGAAGAGACCTGCGCAATCGGCTCTTTGTGTTGGCAGGCGCCTCCCCCAGCACACCTCTGGATGGTTCCCGTCTTCAAAGACGAGCTTCCTGCAATTATCCCGCAGTATCTGCAGTAACATCACCAAAATGTGGCCATACGGGAATCCCTGAGGCGGAGTAGCTGGACCCGAGGGCTCACTGATTGTGCGGTTGGGAGCAGGCTTCTAGCAGGCTTGCAGAGATCCGCTTTTGTTGCGCCAAGAGCTGATGCTTCATGGCCAAGCCTGCCTGAGGCAGAGCCCAGTTTCCTAAGGAAGTGGGGAGGAGCAGAGGAAGCAGGAGCTAAGAACTTCAGGTGGGGAATGGGGCTCCTTTTGAATTCAGCTAGGAATCGCTCATAAAGACGAAGAGTTCACAATAAAGGAAATGGAGATGCTGCCGGCCGCCCCAGTACACTGACAAGCAGATTCTTCACAGTTAGCTGCAGCCAGAGGCAGAGGGCAGGCTCTGCACAACCTGACCTGGAGTGGAATGGAAAATATCCAATTAATCATTCAAATTTGTGTCTAAGGAACCATGATGCTCAGTTATGAATTTCAAGCACTTTTAAAAACTGCTCTTGGGAGAGATGTAAAACCCGTCATGGAAATAAAATTAGCAAATATTTCCCCAAGTAAGTTAAAATGTGTCAGGTAAATAATGGGAAGGAAAGAAGAGGTTTCTGGGAAATACCTCATTTGTGTAACTGAAGAAACATTGTAGGAGGTGATGGGGGAACAACACGCATAAAAATGCAGAGCGTGGCTTTGAGGGAAATATCTTTCCCCTTTTTCTTGGCCGTCATGGAGAGCGGCTTGGCTCTGAAATGGAAACCAGCCACTTTGTACAACTCAGTTCCTATGTCGCGTTAATGTGCTGAGCACATTAGGTGTGAAAAGCAAGGAGTGGAAAGAGCAGAAAACATGGACTGCCGTATTATCAAGTCCCTTTCTGTCTTGAGAACCCCTGCCCTGGGTGTGTGAGTGCTTTTGGGGTGGGGGTGAAGGCATGCTAGGAAAATACCATTTTATTTTTAAAAACAAGCAAACAAGATCCTGCCATATAATGTGCTACTAAGAATATTTGCTCCTGGCATTGACTGTCAAGCAGTGGCATGCTGCAGCCAGCTTGCGTTGGCTCACAAAAGCCACATCTCTTCTTAACCTGATATTCAGAAATATCACACTGATAACTTGAAATTGGCCATAGTGGAAGTATTTACACCATGGTAATTGGCAAATCCTACAAACCAGGTCATTTGTCCTTGGAGAACTGGTTGTTAAAGATCTGTCATCACACAGCTGCTGGCAGGTTATCCTACTGAGAGATTGGATCGTAACCATGTGTCTTAGTCAGCTTGGGCTGCCATAACAAAATGCCACAGACTGGGTGGCTGAAACAACAGTCATTTATTTCTCACAGTTCTGGAGGCTGAAAGTCCAAGAGTAAGGTGTCAGGGAGTTTGGTGGCTCCTGAGGTGAGGTCTCTTTCTTTGGCTTGCAGGCAATTGTCTTTTTTTTTTTTTTTTTTTTTTTTGAGACAGTGTCTCACTTTGTCACCCAGGCTGGAGTGCGGTGGCGTAATCTTGACTCATTGCAACCTCCACTTCCTGGGTTCAAGCAATTCTTGTGCCTTAGCCTCTGAAGTAGCTGGGATTACAGATTACAGGCACCTGCCACCATGCCTGGCTAATTTTTTTTTTTTTTTTTTGATATGAAGTCTTGCTCTGTTGCCCAGGCCAGAGTGCAGAGTGATTCTTCTGCCTTAGCCTCCTGAGTAGCTGGGATTACAGGCACACACCACCATGTCCAGTTAATTTTTGTACTCCCAAAATGCTGGAATTACAGACATAAGCCACTGTGCCCGGCCTAATGTTTGTATTTTTTAGTAGAGATGGGGTTTCACCATGTTGGCCAGGCTGGTCTCAAACTCTTGACCTTAGGTGATCTGCCCACCTTTGCCTCCCAAAGTGCTAGGATTGCAGGCATGAGCCACCATGCCCAGCCGTGGTTGTCTTCTTGATGTGTCCTGGTGTGGCTTTTCCCTGTTCACACACATCCCTGGCGTCTCCTCCTCTTCTTCTTCTTCTTTTTTTTTTTTTTTTCCTTGAGACAGAGTCTCGCTCTGTTGCCCAGGTTGGAGTGCAGTGGCATGATCTCAGCTCACTGCAACCTTCAAGTTATTCTCCTGCCTCAGCCTCCTTAGTAGCTGGGATTACAGGCATGCACCATCATTCCTGGCTAATTTTTGTATTTTTAGTAGAGACGAGGTTGCACCATGTTGGCCAGGCTGGTCTTGAACTCCTTACTTCAAGTGATCCACCTGCCTCGGCCTCCCAAAGTGCTGGGATTATAGGCATGGGCTACTGCACCCGGCCTCTTCCTTTTATAATGACAGCAGGCATGTTGGATTAGGGCCCTACCCTTATGACCTTATTTAACCTTAATACCTCTTTAAAAGTCTCATCTCCAAATACAGTTACATTAGGGGTTAGGACTTCAACACATTAATTTTGAGGGGACACAATTTAGTCCACAACACTATGTGACAGGCACTTGGGGAAGATGCATTTTATTTTCAGGGAAGTGGTATTTCAACTTCAAAGGGAGAGAATTTCAAGGCATTTCAAGCCCTCTAGCATGGTGGAGCAGGAAGGGGGAGCTTTCTGTGAAGTAAAGGAGTGTTCTTGCTGGCAGTGGTACTGTTAGCCACGTAGCTGTTAGGCAACAGTTGTCTGCTCCCAGGGAGCCCTGGAAACCCCTGATGCCAGATCCAACTCTGGCAGGGAGAAAGGCAGTAGCCATTAGACTTGTTCCCAAAGATAGAACCATGAGGAAACACAGACTCTGAAATTTTCCATTTAAGTATGGGTAAATAAATTAGTAAAGACCCATTGAGCACCATAATGATAGCAATGACCTTTCCCAGCAGTAAGGAGTGAGCATGCGCAGGGTTGCAATCAGAATGAAGCTCAGGACTGTCTGATGGTTGTGGAGTGGACAGTCTCTCATCAGCTGTAACTCAGGAAGCAAGTAGCCTTGGTTGTTGGTATCAGCTGCCCATGAGCAGGAGGGAAGCAAGCCTGAGAATGAATCCAACAGAGGAGGGTAGAGAAATGAGCTAGAGTCTCAATTAAATAATGCCTGCCTCCCTGATATACAGACAAGTGGATTTTGTTTGTTAATTATGTAAGTTAATATGTTCCTTTTATTGTCTAGTCCATTTTTCACGGAGTTTTCTGTTCCTTACAATAAAAATGGTCTCAAGGGTGATAATCCAGGAGTGCTCTGTGTGTGTGTGTGGGAGGAGGGTGGTTTATGTAACCTGAGTGCACTGGTTCAGTGTGTCAGCGACATTATCATACATCTATTGAAATCACTCATTCTTTATCCAGCCCATCTAACAGCTCACACATCAGCATGAATAGAGAAGTAGGACTGAATGCAAGCACTGACCTAGGTCCTACCTAGGACAGGGGTTGTCAGGCCCCTTGAGCTGTCTTCTTGAAGGTACTAGCAGTAGGAGAATCCTTGGAAACCTCCAAAAGGGTACATCCTGGCTCAGAGTCAGGAGAGCCAGGAGGGAAGCTGGTCTCATTCTGTGCAGAGCTTTGACAACTCCTGGCTCGCCAGGAGGGAACTGATGGGACAGGAGGAGGGACGGGTTCCCGGCAGAGCCCTCAGGAGCATGAGCCTTCCTTTCTGATCCTGATGGATCCTGCTGCTTGCCCTAGCTCTGCGCCACCCCTCTTTGCTTCTCCCCATCAGCACAGCCTCTGACCTGTTCCCCATCAATCCATTCATCCACCCTCACTGAGCCACAGACACTATGCTGGGTACTACGGATGTGGATGTGCGGAGCAGGTCTAGGAACTGGCCAGGAGTGAGTCAGACATGTAAGTCTGAGGCCTGCTATGAGACAAAGGCCCGGGCACTTGGGGCACATTACAGGTGAACGGAAGAGGCCGACCCCAGGGAAGTGGTATTCAAGTTGAGATCTGAATGGTGAGTATTAGCTGAGTGGAGAGGGCTCAAAGTGTGGGGGATGGCAGAGAAACAGCTTTCCCAAGGCACTGAGGTGGAAAGGGCAAGGTGCGTCCCACCTCTACCATCAGTACTCACTTTCCCCTTGGGAACTTCTCCCACTGTCCCCAGCCCCATCACACCCACCCTGAATCTGAGTGAGCCATGGAGCCGTGACCTAGTGGGAGGGGATGAGGAGTGAGGAAGAGCTCATAGACTGGGAGAAGGTGAACGGGAAGTGTTAGGAGAACAGGAAGTGTTAGAAGTCCTCCCCAAGGTTTAAAAAAAAAAAATTTCAGCGTGTTATCAAGGGAATGAGGGGGTTAGAGAGTAGCAGATTGTGATCAGAGAGTAGAATTTCCAAATTTCCAAATTTAAGACTTGGGCCAGGTGCAGTGGCTCACACCTATAATCCCAGCACTTCAGGAGGATGAGACGGGTCAGGGGTTCGAGACTAACCTGGCCAACATGTGGAAACCCCGTCTCTACTAAAAACACAAAAAATTAGCTGGGTGTGGTGGCATGCACCTGTAGTCCCAGCTACTCGGGAGGCTGAAGCAGGGGAATTGCTTGAACCCAGGAGGCAGAGGTTGTAGTGAGCCGAGATTGCGCTGCAGCACTCCAGCCAGGCAACAGAGTGAGACTCCGTCTCAAAAAAAAAAAAAAAAAAACATTTAGGAGGTGAACTGTTCCAGGAGATGATAGAAGCTGATGAGATCTGGGAGGGAGGTGCTGAGGTGACAGTAATTGAAGGCACGTAAATTAAAAAGCTGAGAACCTACCTAGATGCCAGCCTGGTAGCCGGCAGGAGTTGGTGGGGAGAGAGAGAATGATCTGCAGAGGAGAGGGTAGGAGAGTTGGATGCAAAGGCCCCATCTGCTACCACAGCCCCTCCTGCCCTGGTCATGACCATGAGAAATCCACGGAAAAGCCAGGGGAGGCTTGAGGCTCTGGACACGCTCCTTCCTCCTTCCCTGCGTCTGATGGTGCAGGGGGACAGAACTTTGAGAAACACAAGGAAAACAACACTCCAGTTTTCTTTACATAAGAGATCAACATTTGTTTGCAAGACTAAGGGTAAAGGAAATTTTAACAGAGAAAGACAAACTCAGGCATTAGTAGTGGTCTGACTGTACCCCTGAAGGAGTAACTTGAACAGTATTGAGCACCTTTCTTTGGGTGGTGTCCACCATGGTTAAGCCCTGCAGCCTTCTGCTGGCCTCCCCAGTTATTTCTGGGAGCTCTGTGGGATGTCTCTAGAAGCTTACAACAGCCCTCGCCAGCCCTGCTAGGAGTCCATCAGTTTGCCCATCTCCTCCTCTGGCTTACTTTGTAGAGGTTCCTGGTCCTCTAGCCTAGAAATCATCCATGGATTTTTGGCCACATTCCCAGGGCAGTTCCAAGGTCTCTGACATCATTGCCAAGGGTGCCATCTCCCGGAGCTTCCAGCAGGGTTGCTGCCTCTAGCAGCTTCTCCAGAGCAGCAGTGCTCCCAGATGCCTCTGTTAGCACAACTGGGACCTCTCCCAGGTCGGCTCTGGGCAACCAGGGCCACTGCTAACGTGCCAGAGCCTTGCTCTGATCTCTGGAGCCTCCAAAGCATCAGAGCCATCCCATGTTTCATGTCAACGTGAGAAGACTGCTTCCCTCCTCATTGTGTGTGATTCAGCAGTTAGCTGGGGCGCCTCTGGCCCTGGCAACTGATAAACTAGGCCCCACTGCGGGATCTCAAGGCAGTCGCTGAGATCTGTAGAGACTGGCATTTCACAGCCACCTCTCAGCCTGAGCTGCTGGTCACAGTTAGCTCTGCTCATGGCCCCTCCCCATCTCCCATGTGCAATCTTCTCTTCCATACCAGCTTGACGCCACCTTGAACCTTAGCTCATGCTTTGATTTTTCTTGGAGAAAACTCCACTTATACAAGTGGTCTGTGAAATACACTAGATGTTACTGAACATTTAGGAGCCAGACCTAACAAAATCCTTAAACAAATCATAACTTGGCTGAAGACAGGATCCTGCTACATATGATTTTTTCCATTTCTTTTCTTTTTTTGTGACAAAGTCTTGCTGTGTTGCCCAGACTGGTGGCTGGTCTGGACCTCTTGGGGCTCAGGTGATCCTTTTACCTCACCCTTCCAAGTAGCTGAGACTACAGGTGTGCACCACTATACTCCAGGTACATACAGTTCCTCCTCTTGTTCTTTCCTCCTCCTCCTCCTCCTCCTCCTCCTCCTTCTCCTTCTTCTTCTTCATCGTCATCGTCATCATTGTCGTTGTCGTCATCTAGTCACCCAGGCTAAAGTGGAGAAGCATGACCACAGTTCACTGTAACCTCCATCTCATGGCCTCAGGTGATCTTCCCACTTCAGCCTCTCAAGTATCTGGGCCTACAGGCGTGTGCTACCATGCCCAGCTAATTTTTTAATTTTTTGTAGAGGCAGGGGTCTCCCCATGTTGCCCAGGCTGGTCTCCAACTCTTGGGCTCAAGTGATCCCTCTGCCTCAGCCTCCCAAAGTGCTGGGATTACAAGCATGAGCCACTATGCCTGGCCCAGTTTTGAAATTTCACTTATAACTGGGAAACTTCTCTCCTCCTTTTTTAATTTTTATTTATTTTTATTTAGAGATGGGGTTATGCCATGTTGCCCAGGCTAGTTTTGAGCTCCTGAGCTACAGTGATCTCCCTGCCTTCGCCTCCCAAAGGGCTGGGATTAGAGGCATGAGCCACTGCACCCGGCCCCTCCTTCTTTCTTTTACACACTAACATGCGTGCACACACATTATTCACAACTGGATTTTGAACTTTTAATTTTGACTTCCTACTCTTTTCAGATCCACAGTTGCTAATGACCTTTGAGGTATTTACTGTAAGAATGAATGAATGGAATAATAAATTAGTGAATGGTGAAAACAGGAGCACTCATTGGAGAGCAGGTCCCAGAAGCTGTGAAGAACCCAGGGCTCCACAGTGACAGAGGTGGTCCACAACGGCAGCCTTGCTTTCTGTGTTCAAGCCCCCTTGGCCCATGTCCCCCAGTGCCAGGTTCCTAGAAGAGAGGACTTGGTTGGCCCAGCTGTTGTTGGGTTCTCTCTTGGTGCAGAAACTTGCACCCAGGGCAGGGGCAGGTCATGTTTCAGAAGGATTCCTGTCAGAGTTCCTCCCAACCTTCCCCATGGGTAGGGGTTTAGTTTTTAAAGACGGGAATTGCTGGGTGGACAGATTTCCCAAAATCTCTGTAACAAAGTTCTGCACTGTGAGACTGAATTGCTTTAGGAAAAGCAAAGTGATTGTGGCTTTGAGGCATTGTGCGGTTAGAACTCTGAATTAAAGCCGCAAGTCTCAACATGTGATTCCCCAAAACCCTTTCAGGGGTCTGAGAGGTCCTTCCTTCATCAATTGCACATCTGTGTAAGGCTGGATTTTCTTCTGTATTTAAACAAAAAAAAATATTGCAACAGATTGAAGGCAGAAGATATTTCAGCTGCTCTCTGTGAAACCAGACATTAGAAAATGTTGTAAAAATGTAAAACAATGCCCCGTTCTCAGTTTTTTTAAAAACACGATTCCCATAAAAAATGTTATTTGTGCTAACATGTAATGGGTTCACTGTTATTGATTTTTAAATGAATACATATTTTGTATATTTCTCAGTTTTAATTCCTAATATGATCCATATTGATAGATAAAACCTACGTAACAAAAAGCTCTTTGGGATCCTCGATAGTTGTTGAGGATGTCAAGTGGTCCTGACACCAAGAAATTTGAGACATTAAATGAGATGAAGAAGACAGGTTTCACACTCCCCTGTCTGTCTGCTTTTCTGTCCCCTCCTCCTCCTCAGGCCATCCAGTCCCACCACTCATAGAGACACTGGATCTTGTCCTCTCTCCAGCTTTTAGCACCAGGAGCCCCACCTTGTTCCCCTGCTGGGCTCCTGCGGGGAGTTGAGAAGGAGTCAGTGAGCAGAATGTACCGCAGCCCCTGGGAGCTTTACCTAGAAAGCTGAGTCAGACAGAACAGTAGGTAAAAAGAGGGCTTTGGACTCCATGTTCTCTGCTTAAAAGCAACCCCCGCTGGAGGTAGAAAATTCGGGTGGAAAATCCATTCCGCATGCGGAGAACCCCTGGCAGAATGGCTCTCCTCTGTGAGGATGTTTTGTTCTGAAATGTTGGTATGCATTGACAAAGACAGTTGATGCTCCTCTACAAAAGAAGCATCCACACCACGCAAGGGAAAGCATTCTTGGCGAGAAATGTTCCTTTGGAAGAGAGGAAAACTTCTACTGCCAAGAGGAGAGAGGAGCTGTGAATCACTAGCTGGGCAGGTAGGAAGCAGCCCCACCCATCACCAGGTGGCTGCAGGCAGGACGCAGGGGTGTCATGGAGCAGAAAAGCACTTTACTCCATCTGAACAAAAATGTGCAGCAAGTCCAGCTCTACGTTTGCAGATAATGATCGAAGCAGGGGAACCAAAATCCTAATGTTTGAGTTCAATTTCTCTTTCATCTTTAAGGTCAAAGTCAAGAGAAATTTTCTTCTCACGGATCATTACTCTTCCAAGACAAAGCGCTGACTGCCCACGAAGAGCCCTGGCTCTGCCACTTCCTGTGTGAATGCTCTGCCTTAATGTTCTTGGCTACAAAATGGGGATAATAACTGGCCGGGCGTGGTGGCTCAAGCTTGTAGTCCCAGCACTTTGGGAGGCCGAGGCAGGCAGATCACAAGGTCAGGAGTTTGAGACCAGCCTGGCCAACATTGTGAAACCCTGTCTCTACTAAAAATACAAAAATTAGTCTGGTATGGTGGCGCATGCCTGTAATCCCAGCTATTTGGGAGGCTGAGGCAGGAGAATTGCTTGAACCTGGGAGGCGGGGGTTGCAGTGAGCCGTGATTGCACCACTGCACTCCAGCCTGGGCGACAGAGTGAGACTCCATCTCAAAAAAGAAAAAAACAAAAAGGGATAATAATAGTCCTACTTCATGAGGTCATTGTGAGGATTAGCCTGGCACAGACTCAAGCACTCATTAAATGTGAAATATCATTATTAGTCAAGTAAGCATCTATTAAGAGATAGACAGTTGTAGTGGTGGTAGTGGTAAGAATGTAATATTTTTTCAACTCCCTCAAGCTAATCAGGCCACCAGCTGCGAAAGAAGCAAGCCCTTCTGTTCCTAAGTAGACATGAAAATGTGCTCTTATGTTTGAATGACTCCAGTGTGAAGTTGAAAAAAAAATTTGGGGTCTCTGTTGTCATCAAGAACAATATAGACAGCCGCTAATGATTTTTATTGGAGAATTCGTGAGACTGAAAGCAAGGAGAGGGAAACACACAAGTGCAGGTGAGAGGGCAAGAGAGAGAAGAAGCTATAGTTGTCACAAAGAATTCAGAACTTCTAATAAGACTTCCGGCCAGGCACAGTGGCTCACACCTATAATCCCAGCACTCTGGGATGCCAAGGTGGGAATATCACTTGAGGCTAGGAGTTCGAGGCCACCCTGTGCAACATAGCGAGATCCTGTTTCTAAAAAAAACAAAACAAAACATACTCCTTACTACCCTTAGAGGTTGTAAGGAAGGAATGCGAGTTTGCATCCCAGATATGGGTTCAGTCCTGGGCAAATCAGAGTGGTTGGTCAACCTAACACCCCCATCTACTCTTCAAATCTTTTTGTTTTGTTTTGCTTTTGAGACAGAGTTTTGCTCTTGCCACCTAGGCAGGAGTGCAGTGGCGTGATCTCGGCTCATTGCAACCTTGGCCTCCCAGGTTCAAGCAATTCTCCTGCCTCAGCCTCCAAAGTAGCTGGGATTACAGGCATGCACCACCATACCAGACTAATTTTTGTATTTTTAGTGGAGACAGGGTTTCACCATGTTGGCTAGTCTGGTCTCAAACTCCTGACCTCAGGCAATCTGCCTGCCTTGGCCTCCCAAACTGCTGGGATTACAGGCATGAGCCACTATGCCTGATGAGGGACTTATTCATATATTTATTTGGTATGTAAAATTCACATGATTCTTTCTCAATATCTGAATGATCTGCTGCAGGCAAAAGGAAAGCACACTCTGAACTGCTCTAGAGCTTTTAGACCCCACCAGGCAAACGCAGCCTTTCCTCTGTAGCAACGTGGACCCTCAGGTTCACTTCTGTTGGGTGCAGCTGTAAGAGAATATATGAACACCCTCCTCCTCCTCATCCCTCACCGTACTTAGCAGGAAGATATTTGTTAAAGACCTTGTGGGCCGGGGAGAAAAGAGGGAGAAAAAATTACACTGATTGGTGTGGTTGGTCATAGGCATATTGGCTATCCACACCAATAAGAGGGCATCTCAACCCATACACAAGCCCTCATTTCTTCCATACTTATCTGCCTGGGGTGCTATAGCAGAGATTTTCTACTTGAGTAGGAAGTTGTCTGGATGACCTGGGTTTTCCGAAGCTAAAGTTCTGAGATTCTGGCACCAGCGAAGCCTCTCTGACTCCAGGGGCAGTGTTCATGTAGGGGTCTTCCTGGGGATTTCCAGCCATTTTCCCTAGTGTGGGTCTCTGTCATTGATCCATACCCACAGGGCCTTCAGGATGGTCGCTGCCCTGATGCAGCTGGATCTGGGTTAACAGGGAGGAGCTGGACTTGCTTGGGACAATATCCACTGGAGCCACAGCTGACTTGCAAGGTCAGCCTGGAATGGCCGTCTGTGGGTAGATCCAGGGGACAAACTGTCATCTCAGTTGGGTTCTTTAAATACGAGAAACAGAAACTAACTGGGTAACTGACTGGGAGCTTATTGGAAAGATGTGCAGGAGATCTTAGGCCGAAAGAAAAGCCAGGGACCAACTTGAAAATGATGGAACAGGGCAGTAACTAAGGTGTAGTCTCCTAGGGTGCACTGTCAGAATGAATCAGCTCCAACCGTCTTCAGGCTTTAGGTCTCTCTGCTAAAGATCAAATTCCCAGAAGAGAGTCAGATCGGCCAGCTTTAGTTTCATGCCTGCCCTTTGGCAAGGCAACTTTACTGGTAGCACTTAAGGGTAGAGGGTGGGAGTGGGGCGTGGAGAAAGTTATTTTATCAAAAGAAGGTGCATGGATGATGGACAGACCAAATTCCAGATGTCCATTCCAGGGAGACTTCCCCAATGGCCTGCTTAGGGGGATGGCAGGGGCCAAAGGTAGGCTCAGCAACTCAGTACACAGCTGATTTCTAGAGAGTTCAGTATCAGAAAGTGTTTCATTATAAAACTGGTGATATCCTCATTGAAGAAATTTGGAAATCGCAGAAAAGTCTAGAAAAAATAATTTTTAAAAGTCATCTATGATTCTACTAGCCAGAGTTAACCGCAGCTAATTTTTCAGGGTGTGTCTCTCCTTTTTTTTTTGAGACAGGATCTCACCCTGTTGCCCAGGCTGGAGTGCAGAGGTGCAATCATAGCTCAATGTAGCCTAGAGCCTCTGGGCTCAAGTGATCCTCCCTCCTCAGTCTCCTGAGTAGCTGGGACCATAGGCTTGTGCCACCATACCTGGCTAATTTTTAAATATTTTTGTAGAAGATAGGGTCTCACTGTGTTGCCCAGGCTGGTCTCAAACTCCTGGCCTCAAGCGATTCTATCCACCTCAGCCTCCCAAAGTACTGGAATTACAGGTGTGAGCCACCACACCTAGCCTATGGATTCTTTTTTACAGAGTTGAGGCTACACTGTGTGCATATTTCATATTAAGCACTGTGTATTGACCTGTTAGAAAAATGTCTTTGTAACATTGGTCTAGTGACTAGACTTGAGCTGTGGCTGTGCTACCTGCTGGAAGAGGCAGAGGGGACCTTCTTTGGCTCATTATTTCACCAACACTGGGGACCAAGCAAGTGTTGCCCAACTTGGGAAAGTGCCAAGGCCTGCCTTTCATCCAGAGGAAGTTCTATCTGGACATCAGCCAAGGTGAATGGGAGCTTCCATGGACATAGTGCTGCATACGGAAGGCCCTAGTTCCATATTAGAATCCATATTAGAGTCCTTCTGTTATGAATAGATCACATTTCCATCTCATTATTAAAGAAGACACTACCTTTATTTAGTCACTTAAAATGATAAGAATATACTTCATGATGAAGAGTAAAATCACTAGGAAGGGCCAGGAGTAGTGACTCATGCCTGTAATCCCAGCACTTTGGGAGGCCAAGGTGAGCAGATGGCTTGAGCCCAGGAGCTTGAGACCAGCCTGGGCAACATGGTGAGACCCCATTTCTACAAAAAATACAAAAGTTAGGCAGGCATGTTGGTGCATGGCTGTAGCCCCAGCTACTGGGGAGGCTGAGGTGGGAGACTCACCTGAGCTCAGGAGGTCAAGGCTGCAGAGAGCACACACCACTGCAGTCCAGCCTGGGTGACAGAGTAAGACCCCATCTCAAAAAAAAAAAAAATTCACTAGGAAGGTGGGATAATGGGAGAATCCTAGTTGAAATATAGCTATACCCATCTTAATAATGTGCCATGTATACACAGATGTGTATATTTAGACACCTGAACTTGTGGATTTAATAATATTAAACTGAGAGCTTGCCTGCTTCAATCTTTGCTGACATTTGCTAAGGGATATAATTCAAGGTGATATAAGAATTCTCTGTCACCTGGAGCTAGAGAAATCTGTACAACTCCTGCAATTAAATCTCAGGAAAGAGTAGGCCATGTTCCTATTAATAGGGTCCACCCCTCAGAATCAAATCACAGTGGGATCACTTTTGAAGAGGTCAGAATTTGTCCATAGAGGAGAATCATTCAACTTTGCTTTTTGACTCATTCCACGTGACTCAACGGGCCAGCCTCTCATTCTAATACCTCTAGGGACACTTGTTTGCTAAGACACATTATCTGCACAGAAAAGGTCCTCCTAAGTCAAGCCTGAGGAACATCGAGCCATTGGGAATGCCATGCTTAGTCTAGTGACACCCAAGGGACTCCAGCTGAGGGGGCTCTCACCTCTCTATTACTCCTTCTATGAGCCTTTCATGGACTCCTTCACTCTCCTCATTTCTAGTTATTTTTCCCTGGGAGTCAGCTTCAGCCCTCTTTTTTCATTCTGAATTATCTTGCCTGCTTCCAGGGTTCCAACTACCTGTGGAATTGTGGCTTCCTAATTTATATCTCTAGCCCAGCCTTTCCTCAAATTCCAGACCCTCTTATCTACAGGATACCCCAGATTTCTACCTTAAAGTTGTCACTAGCACCACCTGCTCACCAAATCCCCAAACTTACTCTTCTCCCTGTGTTATTTTTATCTTGGTGGCACCAAGAGTCTGCCAAGCTTGAAAGCTGGAAGTCAGTACTGATTCCTCCCTCACTCCATCCTCACTCTGTTCACTAAATCCTGTTTAATTCACCCAGTTGGTCATTCAGTGAGTATATTTCAAGCACCTGCTATGTGCCAGGCATTGTGTTAGGTATCTACTGTGAAGCAAAAATAGACAAGATCCTTGCCCTCATGGCTTACAGTACAGCTAGGGAAACAATGTCATGAAGGAAATGTGTCCTAAGTTATTAGTGTTTAGTCTGGGAGACAGGGAAGGCTTCCAGAAGAAAAGGGGAGATCTAAAGGATGACTTAAGAATTAAATGAATGAAAGTCATAGGTGGGGAGTTCAATTTCTAAGCAGACAGAACGTCCTGTGTATGAGCTCTGAATGAGGTGGAAGGAATGAGGCACGTCCTTCAAGGGACTAAGAAACGACCTCTGGAAAATGAGTGGTCTTCCAGGAAGGCCATCATGGCTGAGGTGTAATGAATTGCAGTAATACTGAGACGGGAGAGGAGAGTGGGGAAGTGGGAGAGGCCCCATTGCTCAGCACCTTGTAAAGATTTTGGTAAATTTTTTAAGAGGACAGAGGAGACTTTCAAGGTGGGTGGGATGGTGGGTGGGGAAGGTTGAGGAATGACAGATTTCTATATGAAAGTCACTCTGGCTACAATGTGGAAAATGGATTAGATGGGGCCTGGGCAGAGGTAGGGGAAGGCGATCCCACTGGCTTCCTCTTTGCCATCCCCGTAGCCATGATCCCCAGTCCAGATTTTTGTTGTCTCTTCTTGCCTTGCAGCAGAAAACACCTCTACTACTGTCCCTAGCAACTTACGTTCAGTGTGGCTGTCTCACTTCTGACAATAGAAAAGAAAATCAACAATCCTTCTTTGGGCTCAAAATTAAGTTCAAACTCCTTAGTCTGGCTACAGGTCCCTTCAAACCCAGCCCTTGTCTCCCTCACCAGTGTCACATCCAACCACTTTTCACCGATACCCTGTGCTCTAGTCCATACAAGGGAGATGCGAGAGCTGTACTGTAGTTTGAGGTGGAAGGACCAGAGTAGAGGCACCGAGAGCCAAATCTGAGGCTCAGTCAGAGGTCTAGAATATTAACTGAATAGAAAGTAAAGGAAACCGGCCGAAGTGGGGGTTTCAGGCAGTTGGCTTCCAGCACCTTCAGGGAGTTGGCTACGAGAGCGTCAAAGACCAATATTTGGGAAGCACTCAGGGACAAGGCATCTGGAGGCTTGGATGCAAGACCAAAGGTGTAGTCACTGGGAGGTAGTTCCCCAGGACAGGCCCCCGAGCACTGCCAGATGGGAGCTTAAGGACAGGACCCCCAACCAGTAGAGAACTGAGGTTCCCAGACAGCCATGACCACAGCTGGCAAAGAATGGGCAGGACTCAGACACCTGTAACTCAGAAGGTCAAGGGCAATGGCTGACTTGAGGATGACTTGGTAGGAGGAGAACGATGAGAACATTCTTTATATTCTACCTGTCTGGAGCCAGAATGAATTCTAGAACAAAAGGAGCAAGGCCAAGCTTCCAGTCAAGGCTAGAGCTAGAAGTGCGTGGAGAAAGGAGTGGGCAGCTCCTCCCTTCGCCTGCACCAAGTTCAACAAACACACAGTCATAGCCATGGCTGGTCCCCAGAGCATACACAAGGCAGGGGCGTTAGTGGCCGCCCCATGCACCCCGGTGAGCTGTGCTCACTTGGGAGACCCATCCTCCTTGAAGGTGAGTGAAATCTCAACATGAGTATGGTTCTGAGAGTAGCCCTGTAACTCTGAGGAGGGCCTCTGGAGACCATAACTGTGTACAGTTCACATGGTAACCAGAAGACTATGACATACTTCAGAAGGCGGTGAGGTCACAGAACACAAGCTTTAAAGTAAGTGAATCATGTGTGCCTCATTTATTTTTAAAAGCAACTTCTGAGAAGGGCTTAGAACAAATTTTTTCCCTGAGTGCCATTTCCCACAGGTACTCACAGAACAATAAGGTGTGACCATAATGGCTGCACTGAGTTGTCTCTTGGACAGTGTCAGAAGGGACATAAAGAAGGTGGACAGAGAACTAAGGCAACTGAGATGCATCGACGAATTTAGCACGCGGTGCCTGTGTGACTTGTATATGCACCCCTACTGCTGCTGTGACTTGCACCCATATCCGTACTGCTTGTGCTACTCCAAGCGATCACGCTCTTGCGGCCTGTGTGATCTCTACCCATGTTGCCTGTGTGATTACAAGCTTTACTGTCTGCGACCATCGCTCAGAAGTTTGGAGAGGAAAGCCATCAGAGCCATAGAAGATGAGAAGCGAGAGCTTGCCAAGTAAAATAACTTATTTTTAGATTTTTTTAGTCGGTATATTAGCCTTATAAGTTGGAATAAGGAAAAATATGTGACAATCAATACTTGAACAAAGATTAAAAGGGTTCAGGATAATGACCCTGGTGACTTAGGAAAGATTTAAGGAAAGAAGAGTAAATGAGTCTATGATGGGAATTGTTGGGTTCTCAAAAGACAATGTAATGATGTCGATTGGCAAGGTCGTTGGTGGTTTATAGCAAGAATGCCAGTATGATAAATAATGCGGCTTTAATGAAGGGAAGAAACAGGGGGTGTCATTAAAAAGCCATTGGAAGCAACAAACTAAACATTTTTCCTGGTTATGAGTAAAGTGATTTGAGTATATTTGGACTTACAGAAATGACTATAGGAGAAGTAATAATAATTGATCAAATCCTTAATGCGTGCCAGAGGCTTTACAAGCAGGAGAGCAAATTGAACAATAGAGGCATTGCCTTGGTCTTGTGGGAATATCATTCTCCTATCCCCCCACTCCAGACAAAGACTTACCTTGTGTCTGGAATTAGGTCTATCATGTTGGCCTCCCCTCTCACTCTAGCAAAGGTCTTGCAAATAAACTATGGACTGAGTTGTAGCTTTCAGGATAGACTTGAAAGGCTTTTTAATTGAATTGGGTAATTAAAAAGAGTCAGTTTAAAAAAAATTTGTTTTAGATTATGTTTTCTTTTTACCTGGAGAAGCCTTTCCTTTTCTAACTTTTTGCATATGCCATTTAGTCTGTTACTGTTGATGAAGAAGATGGTTCAAAGTGCTGTCCCTGGTTAAAGAAATAATACATTCATACACGGAAATAATAAGTAAACGTAGAAAGGATTGATGAAACATTTTACATATTGATGTATTAAGTCAAACAAGCAAAGTGCAGAAAAACTGATAGAAGATAGATAGATAGATAGATAGATAGATACACAGAGTCTCTTGATAACAGTGACAGTGATGTTTCTTTGGAAAAAGCAATAGGAGGCCAGGTGCAGTGGCTCATGCCTGTAATCCCAGCACTTTGGGAGGCCGAGGCGGGCAGATCACCTGAGGCCAAGAGTTTGAGACCAGCCTGGCTAACATGGTGAAACCCCATCTCTACTAAATACAAAAAAAAAAAAAATTAGCCAAGCATAGTAGCAGGTGCCTGTAATCCCAGCTACTTGTGAGGCTGAGGCAGGAGAATCGCTTGAACCCAGGAGGCAGAGGTTGCAGTGAGCCAAGATCGCGCCACTGCACTCCAGTCTGGGTGACAAAGCAAGACTCTGTTTCAAAAGAAAAAAAAAAAGGATAATTATTGTCTAGGTCACCAGCAGCTACCAATGGTCATGAATGAACCTCCTTCATAGCCTGGGAGCTTTCACCTGTAAATTCATCTACACTCTTTGAACCAATGTTTGTTTTCATTTCTTAGGGTATCAAGTTACATAAATTGCTAACACTTGAGGCAGGGGCTCTTTTTAAAATATTTGGTCCAAGTTAAGGTTTCCTTGTGAGCAGATCAGTATCCAGTCTCCTCCTACTTTTGTATACTTGAATACCCTTGTCCAGGTCTTTCCAGCCTCTGTCTCCTGGCTGCTCTCCTATCCCCAGACTCTACCAATTAAAATGCCCTCTGTCCTGTGCCATCTACTCTCTTTATGCCTCTTTCAGGAGCCTTGTTTCTTGGCATGCAGTAGAAACAGCTTCAAGCTTAATCTCGGCAGTGTAGTTTAGGCAAGAGGTAATGCTTTCTCTTGTTTGTGATGCTCTTCCTGACAGCCTCTGGGTCTTTGCCTACTTTTTCTGTGCCTGCAGGCAGTATATGAAGCTGGTGATGTCTTTACATTAATTCCTGGATCTCGGAAATGATAACTCCAAGTCCATTTTAGAAATGACCTCAGGCTTGTCCTCTTTATCTCTTCCAATTCATACCACCTTGTGAAATGTCTATGCTCTATTTCTGACAACCTGACATTTCACTCTCCAAAAGGGCTTAGTGTCATTTGCAAACCTAAATATTCAATTTTCCTGAATATGGGTGAATATGGGTGAAAATGTTAAACCCTGATTCTAGCCTCAGTCCCAGAAGGCCCCCACTGTAGTATTTTTTCTTCTAGTGCAATGCCATTTATTCTTATCTCTAAGCTAGCGCCTGATCCATAACTAAATAGATATAGAAATACCGTGTGGATTCAATTTTTTAAAACAATCTTTGGTGTGAAAGCTTGCCCAAGGCTTTTCGAGTTTAGAATTCATATTCACATGACCTTCCTCCCTTTTAAAGAATGCAAGGGGGTTGGTTAGTGACGACATATCCTTTCAGATGGCAGGCTGTGCTGTCCAGAAGGTTCTTTGCCCAATGTGAAGTGAAGACTCTCTGGTCTGTAGTTGTGTGGCCCCCTTGAAACTGTTTTTCTGGGTCAGAGTCAATCTGCTGTGTCTCTGGGTCCTCCTTTAATAACTGGTAAAAAGCCTCAGCCAACAGCTTCTTAATTCATCCCACAGATTACTTGAGCACTCCTGACTATAATAGTCAGTTATTTGATTGATGTATGTGTGGTGTTTTCTTAGACTGGGCATAGAAAATCCAATCTAAGCTGGGTGCACTGGTTCACACCTGTAATCCCAGCACTTTGGGAGGCTGTAATGGGAGAATTGCTAAAGTCTGGTAGTTCGAGATCAGCCTGAGCAACACAGGGAGACCCCATCTCTACAAAAAATAAAAATTAAAAAAATTAGCCAAGCGTGGTGGCACATGTTTGTGGTCCACAGTACTCAGGAGGCTGAGGTGGGAGGATTGCTTGAGCCTGGGAGGTCAGGACTGCAGTCAGCTGTGATTATGGCACTGCACTCCAGCCTAGGCAATAGAAAGAGACCCTGTTTCAAAGAAAGAAAGAGAGAGAGAGAGAGAGAGAGAGAGAAAGAAAGAAAGAAAGAAAGAAAGAAAGAAAGAAAGAAAGAAAGAAAGAAAGAAAGAAAGAAAGAGAGGAGAGGGAGGGAGGGAGGGAGGAAGGGAAGGAAGGAAGGAAGGAAGGAAGGAAGGAAGGAAGGAAGGAAGGAAGGAAGGAAGGAAGGAAGGAAGGAAATCCAATCCATTTCCATCCTTTATTGGGCAGCTGCTCCAGAAGACACCATATTGGCAGTGTCTTCCTTAGTAGAGACCCAAGTAAGCACCTTTGTTTCTTTAGCTTCTTTGATATCCTCTTTTCCTCCCCTAGAGGCAGGCAGTGCCCCTATCTCTTCCTCCCTCTTCCGGATTTAGAGGGGCTGAGGGGACTGCATTGGTTTCCTTTGTGGGAAGCCATGCCACCAGCCTGATTTAAGTTGTACCCGATTCACCACCACATTTCATGGGCTTCCCTACCCTCTGTCTTAAAGCTGGAGAAACAAAACCCAGGCCCTCCTCAATCCTGCCCTAGGAGTTTATTATCTAATTCATGGGTGCCCTGCGTGGCCAGGACACCAGGCAGTCCTCGGGAGCAAAAGAACCTTGATATACAGCTGTACTCTTTACCGGTACCTAGAAACGAATCCTGAGACCGTGTTTCTGTCCACGTACCCAAGTGTCTGTGGCTGGCACGAATCTCAGTGAAAAATTCCCTTGAAATCCCCACACCGGGGGCACTCTCAAAACTTCAAAAACCTGCCTCCTCATTTCTTGGTTCCCTCTTCATGCTCTGAGGATGAGGTTTTCACTGAATCCACTCTTGCTTGGTGAGACTGATGAGTCAGGCCTCATGGTGAGCTCTTTGTGGGTTTAGAGGTGCCTTGCCCAGGTCTAAGCCCTCAGAGAAAGCTTTCTAGTCTCCCTCATTCTCTAACCCAGAGGTCGAAGTATAAGTGAGCCCTATGGGGCTTTCTGGCTGGTGCAAGGCTGGCTTTTCCACTCCCACTGAGGGGAGCTCTCCCTTGTTTCCCTCTGTGTCCTCTACAGAAGTGGAAGTGAATTGGGCCTTTGCCTGCCTCTCATCATAGACTCTTCACATCCATACTTCTCACAGCTCAGTCACCCGTTGGCTGCAGGGGTAAAAGTCGCTTCCCATCTAGGCCAAATGCATTGCTATGATTTGGTTTGACCTTGTTGTTTAATGATATAAGACTTAAAGCTTCAGATTTAGGGTAAGTCCATGTAAGGTGGGGCCTGGTGCAGCTTGATAAAGAAGACTTACACTTTATTGAGTGAAACTGTTCCTAGCACTTCATGTTCATTTAAGCCTTGTAACATGGGTGACATATTGGGTGATATTATCTTGGTCATCTTACAGACAATGAAACAGATTCAGGGGCCATGTTCTTGATCACTAGGTGGTGGCAGAGCCAAGACTTGAAGCTGTGTGTGCCTGAGTCTGGAATCTGTGAGCCTAATCTCTGGTCAGTGGTTCTCAATGTGTGGCCCCTGAAGCTGATTAGTAGCATTACCTGCAGCATGTTAGAAATGCAGATTCTCAGATCCACCCTAGACCTGCTAGTTCTGAAACCTCTGAAACTCTAGGGGTGGGATCCAGCCACCTGTGTTTTTTTGTTGCTGTTGTTGTTTTGTTTTGTTTTTCTGAGATGGAGTCTTGCTCTGCCGCCCAGGCTGGAGTACAGTGGTGTGATCTCGGCTCACTGCAACTTCTGCCTCCTGGGTTCAAGCGATTCTACTTTCTCGGCCTCCTGAGTAACTGGGACTAGAGGTGCGGACAACGACGCCCAGCTAATCAGCCACCTGTGTTTTAACAAACCCTGCAGGAGAGTCAGATGCACTTGTGCCATGCTGCCTGGCTCCCTGCTGAGTGACATTGTCCTCAGTATCAACCCGAAAGCCTGGAGAAGAGAGAAAAGGCTGGAAAATAAGAGAAAGGGGGAAGAAAGGAGAAGAGAAAGAAAAAGATGTGTTGGAAAGAGAAGGATCAAGTTTAAATGGGACTTTGGGATGGAGCTAAATTCAGGAGAAAAAGCAAAGTACTCCAACGAAGCCTAGAGGAAGGCCTGCCCCACCTGGTTCCCTGGTAGAGGTAGATATTTTTGATATCTTCATTACTTTACTCATGACCAGGCTGAATCTGATTTATATCTTTGAGAAGATGGCTGGGTATGCAGCTGGTCATTGCTGTGGGCAGCATGTTTCATATTTGGGAGTCTGGTTGTACATCCAGGTGAAATTCAGCACTAGCAGGGAGGAAAGGAGGCCGCACAGAGCAGTAGACACAGGCACTGGCTGTCTGCTAGCTTTTCCCAGCCTTCCCAAGAGGCTTCTGCAAAGGAGCTGATTTCCCTACGTTTACTGAGGCTAAGCTTCGCCCCCATGACAACAAGTATAGGAGGCAAACTCTCTTTGTGCAGAACCCCATAGAGCCATGAAAAATTCCAGGTGGGGTGATGGGGACATCACCAGGCAGGAGTCAAATTGCAAGTTCAGAGTTGAGTCTGATGAGTAAAATGTGGCTTCTGCAAGTTTCCCCTAAACCAACACATCTTCCCTGATAACCACTGACTTAGAAGCAAGAAGAAAAGGAAGCATGATCTGGCCAAGACTTTTTGGGTGACTTCCTGAAGACATTTGTGAGACTCTTGTGCAGCTGTCGCAGAGCCACAGGAACCAAAGTGACAAGAATAGAGGAAAAAAAGGAACCCAAGCAACAAAATACATGAAATTGTGCCCTGGGACCCAGGTTACTTAGAGGAGATGAATCTGGGCACTGACTTGGGCTTATAGACCTGGCTCCCAGATCCAGCTTCTGTGGAGGTCAAGAGGGCTTTGCCAAAACCAGCTGTGGCCAGAGCCGGGGCCACTAGCAAGGACTCCTAGCTGGGGTCCTTGGCCCTCCTTTAGGAGGCCCGGCTGCATCATCCTAGTGGGATTTGATGTTTCTCGTCTCATATGAGAAGATCTGAGCTGAACGGGAGAAGTTTGATTCTCAGACCATGCACACACCGTGGGAGAGTCTTGAAAGGCCTAGAGAGTGCCCATCTTGCTCTGTGCTTCCCCTTGGCCTTGGCTGCTCTGACTTTAAGCCTGTAATCCATCCAGAGAGGGTACCATGCCTGGAGTTTGGGTTGGTTCCCTGCATCTTTGTGGGCTATTTTCTGCCCATCCAGCAAGATAGAGTGCTTGTTCTCCTGCTTACCTCACAAAGATAGATTTCAAAGAGTCCAAAATTCTCCTACTTTCTCCTTAGTGTGGCATAGGGTACCCTGGCACACCCAGGGCAAGAAAGACAATCATGCCCCATGCCACCCCCAGGTTCCACGGGGCAAGAGGTAGAAATGGGGCTGAGGTCAGGTGTGGTGGCTCACACCTGTAATCCCAGCACTTTGGGAGGCTGAGGCAGGCAGATCACAAGGTCAGGAGATTGAGACCATCCTGGCTAACATGGTGAAACCCCCTTCTCTACTAAAAAAAAAAAAAAGCCAGGCATGGTGGTGAGCACCTGTACTCCCAGCTACTCAGGAGGCTGAGGCAGGAGAATGCCGTGAACCCGGGAGGTGGAGCTTGCAGTGAGCCAAGATCACGCTACTGCTCTCCAGTCTGGGCGACAGAGCGAGACTCTGTCTCAAAAAAAAAAAAAAAAAAAAAAGAAATGGGACTGAATACAGTCCTCTGGGTGTATTACACAAGTTGTTTCTGTTTGCCTCAGTGTCTTCTGGGACTGAGTTCTACTTGACCATTTTATAATTAGCCACTAAGAGTCTTGATTTGTAACTTTCAGTACAAGGTAGTGAACACTCAAACTGCTAATCTAATCATGTTAGGGCTCAAGTGGAAAATACAGATAAAAATCAGTATGTATAGCATGATTTCATAAGAACACATACAAAACTCTCTCTCTTTCTGCATGTATATAGGACTACACACACATACACACACACACACACACAAAGTCAAACACCAAAATGCTGAGTTATATGAGATTATAGGTATTTTTAAAATAGTCCATATGTTTACTTATCTGTATCTTGAGTCTTCTACAATGAACTTGTATAACTTATGTAACAAAAAGAAGTAACTGCATAAACAAAATTTAACATACAAAAGTGATATGGTGATAATTACATCTGCATCACAGTTATTATTGTGAAGATTAAATGAAATATGTCTTTAACATGCTTAGCACTTTCCACAGCACACTGAAAAAAAAAAAGACAAAAACTTAACATCCTATGTGCTAAGCATTATTGTAAATATTTTCTTGCATTAACTAATTTAAGCCTCACAGCAACCCAATGATGTAGACTATTTTTATTGCCCCAGTTTTACAGATGAGGAAACTGAGGCACAGAAAAGTAAGTTATCCACATGGCAGAGCCAATCTTTAAACCTAGGTACACCAGTTCCAGAGTCTGTTCTTAGGCACTTTGCTTTACTACCTCTTGATGGATCATAACTGATCAATTAGTGGGAGCTGCTGTTATTGTTTTTATTAAGGATTTACACAATAGAACTACTGAATAGCAAAAGGTAGCTCTGTAGGAACCATGGTAGCTCTGCAGTGAGAACAGAGGAGAGCGCTGATATGTAGCATTTTCCAATTTCCGTGGTGTAAATATCCTCATCACGACTATGATTGATTTCAAGCTATCAGCATGCAGTACTAAATGGGGAGTTGGGAAGAGATGTGCACTATCAGCTCTTGCCAGCTGATGCGATCCTGATTCAGGACTCCACTGGCAGGCTGTTCTGAATCTGATCAACATGGCCCCACCCAGCTGACTGCATTTCTGCTGCTGCCAGCTGTCCAGAGCCTAGAGTGACTTCCCAGCCTGGAGGAGCCAGGCCCTGTTGGGCAGAGCCAGGCCAGGGCTCTCCTGCCATCCTTGTTTGATTGAGCTTTCAGGCTGTCTCTGTGCAATTGCCAGAGGTAGCACCTGTCCTATGAACCAGTAGGGCTGGGTTCTAAAGTTGACAGCCATCTCTAAAATGCAGATTTTAAATGGTACCTTAGTAGTTACATCCCATTTTTAAATCTATATAAATACAAAATATAATTTATATATATAATTTAATTATAACTATATACACAATTTAATTATAGTAATAATGAGAGTGATAATAATTAAGCAGGATTTATAATGTATCAAGCACAGTGCTAAGTAAAATATCATAATCTCATCGAATCCTCTAATAGCCCTATATGATGCAGGCATTAATATAATTATTATCTCCATTTTGCAGATGAGGAAACTGAGGCACAGAGGGGTTAAGGAACCTACCCAAGGATGCATAACTAATAAAAGGAGGAGCTGGTATTTAAACACGAGAGAAAGATTTGGAAGGGCAGGCAGCATGCATTCATTGTGAATAGCGGTGTACTTGTGGGGCAGTGTGATTCACATGGGTGGACCACACTTTTTACTTCATGCATTTGTGTAAAGTTTATTTTCACAGTGGCTAGTGTTAACTTTGGCTATTTCAAAAGCTAGAAATCAAAATATTGCTTCTCAAGCTGTGTCTGGATTCTGAGGTCTGAGCTCTCTCCCACCCTATCCCTTTCCTCAATTCCAGACTGAGAAGAACAACAAATAGAATTCTGGCTTCCTCCTGCTGTAGCAGTAACATTTTAGGATCAGTGAATGTATGCGGTTTTGAACCTGATCAAGTCAAAGTTCGAGTGAAGGATGGAAAGGTATGTGTGTCGGCTGAGCGGGAGAACAGGTACGACTGCCTCGGATCGAAAAAGTACAGCTACATGAACATCTGCAAAGAGTTCAGCTTGCCGCCCTGTGTGGATGAGAAGGATGTAACATACTCCTACGGGCTCGGCAGTTGCGTCAAGATCGAGTCTCCTTGCTACCCTTGCACTTCTCCCTGCAACCCTTGCAACCCCTGCAACCCGTGCAGCCCCTGCAACCCCTGTAGCCCCTGCAGCCCCTGCAACCCATGTGACCCTTGCAACCCGTGTTATCCCTGTGGAAGCCGATTTTCCTGTAGGAAGATGATTTTGTAAAGTGCACATAGGAACCCATTACTTAATAGAAGTCAGCTACTCAACCCAGGCAGCTCTCTCAATGTTTCTCCTCTCCATCCCCTGGCCCCTGTTGTTCAAGTAGGTAGGAAACTGAATACATAATTGCAATCTGCTGGTGTTGTGTGAAAGTCTTTTGGTTAAACCCACTGCAGGAGCCCTGCAGAGTTAGTGAACACTGAAATGATTAGTGGATGGGAATAGAAGGATGATATATGGTGAGACCCACCCTCCCACTCCCTCCTCCATACCCAACTACCTCCAAACTCCAGGAGAAGACACTTTTCTGGTGGGCATCCCCAGACATTGTTTTCCAGATGCTCCAGTGAAATGGCCTAACCCAGAAACCAAATGGTCAAAGCAGAAACAGATTAACTAGAGTTGAAGGCAAACACATTTTCAAAGCACTGCAGTAGGGAGTCCTGGAAAGAGACTCCTCAAGCACAGTGGGGTCGTGGTTTTACTGGACAATGATCAGAATACAAAAAGTGTGGGGTGGTAGGTGGGATGAGGGGCATGTTTGCTGGCCAAGGCAGGGTGGCCATACAGCTTGTCATTTTTCAACATTCCTGTGGTTTGGGGAATTGGCCAGCTCTGGTTAGCATATGGATGCTAAACAAAACGTTAAAAAAAAAAAAAAAAAAAAAGCAAAACTGAAACTAAACAAACCAGCTTTGGTTTGCAACCTGCTTGAGATTTATTACAACTATCTCTTTTTCTATTTTTTTTCTTTTTCTTTTCTTTCTTTTCTTTTTTTTTTTCTTTTGACAGAGTCTTGCTCTGTCCTCCAGACTGGAGTGCAGTGGTACAATCTCAGCTAAATACAACTTCTGCCTCCCAGATTCAAGTGATTATTCTGCCTCAGCCTCCTGAATAGCTGGGATTACAGGCGTGCAGCACCATGCTTGGCTAATTTTTTTGTATTTTTAGTAGAGACAGGGTTTCACACTGTTGGCCAGGCTGGTCTCGAACTCCTGACCTCAGGGGATCCACTGCTTTGGCCTCCCAAAGTGTTGGGATTACAGGCATGGGCCACCGTGCCCGGCCTCTTTTCTTTTCTTTTTTTTTTAGACAGGGTCTTGATCAGTCATGAAGTCTGGAGTGCAGTGGTACAATCATGGCTTACTGCAGCCTTGATCTCCTGGGCTCCAATGATCCTCCCACCTCAGCCTCCTGTGTAGTTGGGACTACAGGTGCATGTTACCAAGGCAGGCTAAGTTTTGTATTTTTGGTGGAGACAAGATTTTGCCCTGCTGCCCAAGCTGGTCTTAAACTCCTCAGCTCAAGAAATCCACTTGCTTCGGCCTCACAAAATGCTGGGATTACAGGTGTGAGTCACTGCACCTGGCCTGTCTCCTTTTCTTAATTTCTGAAACTGCTTTTAGACACAGAAGCTCAATTCAAAGGTCAGGAGTGGAAAAGTACAGCTTTCACAAAACGATAGCGTAAGTCACCTGAACTTGGATCTGCCTGGAGGACACAGTCCATAAGCCAGGGTTCTTTATTACCAGGATTGAAATAAGTGTAAAGAAAGTACGAGATGATGGGGAAGAATCAGAATGAGGATACTGGCTGGTTTCCAACCTGACTCTCAGAGGGAACATAAAGCCCTCCTGTTTGCACAGTAAGTCTCTTCCTGAGTTTCAGCGGCATGTGGGTGACACAGTAGATCTCAGCATTGGCTCCACATGGGGATCACTTGGGGTGCTTTAAACATATGGATGCCAAGCAAAACATACAAAAAAAAAAAAAAACTAAACTAAAACTAAAAGCTAAAAAAGGCAAAAATTAAAACAAAAGGCAGATGTCTATGTCCTTTCTCCAGAGAACCTAATGTAATATAGGTGAGATGCAACTTGGGCATTGTGACTTTTAAAAGCTTCCCAGGTGATTTAAGAATGCAGCTAAGGTTGAAAAGCTCTGGATGGGATATTAAAGCTATCCCAGCCTTTTATTTTAAAAACTTCCTTTAGGCCAGGCACGGTGGCTCTCCTCTGTAATCCCAGCACTTTAGGAGGCTGAGGGGAGAAGATCGCTTGAGCCCAGGAGCTGGAGACCAATCTGGGGAACACAGCAAGACCTCATCTCTACTAAAACTTTATTTATTTGTTTTTATTTTTTGAGACAGAGTCTTGCTCTGTTGCTCAAGCTGGAGTGCAGTAGTGCAGTCTCGGCTCACTGCAACCTCCGTTTCCCGGGTTCAAGCTATTCTCCTGCCTCAGCCTCCTGAGTAGCTGGGATTACAGGCATGCACCACCACGCCCAGCTAATTTTTTGTATTTTTAGTACAAATGGGGTTTCACCATGTTGGCCAGGCTGGTCGCTAACTCCTGACCTCATGATCCACGTGCCTTGGCCTCCCAAAGTGCTGGGATTACAGGCGTGAGCCACTGCGCCTGGCCTCTACTAAAAATTAAAAAAAAATAGTTAGGCGTGATGGCACATGCTTGTGGTCCTAGCTACTTGAGAGGCTGAGGCAGGAGGATCACTTGAAGCCTCGGATATCAAGGATGCAGTGAGCTATGATCATGCTACTGCACTCCAGCTCGGGCAACAGAGCAAGACCTTGTCTTAAAACAAACAAAAATTCACTTTGGGAGGCCGAGACGGGCGGATCACGAGGTCAGGAGATCGAGACCATCCTGGCGAACACGGTGAAACCCCGTCTCTACTAAAAAATACAAAAAACTAGCCGGGCGAGGCGGCGGGCGCCCGTGGTCCCAGCTACTCGGGAGGCTGAGGCAGGAGAATGGCGTAAACCCGGGGGGCGGAGCTTGCAGTGAGCTGAGATCCGGCCACTGCACTCCAGCCCGGGCGACAGAGCCGGACTCCGTCTCAAAAAAAAAATAAAATAAAATAAATAAAAATAAAAAATAAAAAAATTCACAAACAAAAAGCTTCCTTCAAGTTCAATGCTGAAGAATACTGATGGTGGTAACAGACGTATTTTGTTTTCAATTAAGGGAAGTAATGGCCCTCTAACAGAAGTGTTGAATAAAACATAATGAACATTTCAAAAATTTACCTGTATAAGTATCATGCCATGTTTTGAATATATGTTTATAAATATCCTATTTTCTAAGGTATAAATTTTTGGAAAATGAATTTGAAGAAATTTCACCCTAGTCAATGGGATGCCACTGGGGTCTTTTGGCAGCCACCACTACTTCTTAAATGTGGAAAATAAACACTAAAAACATATTTTTACAAACTTGAAGCATTTATCAATAATTTTATTTTGTCTTATATAAAGCCACTGAGGTCCTAACCCGTTGGATAAGCAGGAACTTCTGTCCTCTGGTGGGTGCCATTCTAGGACACTCTTAGGAACAGTTCATTCTTTGATTCACTCACACACTGACCCACCCTCCTTTTTGTTGGTCCCGCAGCTCATCCATTCATCCATCAACCTGCCAGCCAGACTTTATCATTTTGAATGCCAGATACTGTGCTCTGCAACAGGGATGGAGAGAGAAAGCACCCTTTTCACAAATGCCTCACATTAGACTCAAGGAGGGATGCTATGAAGGGGCTCAGGGTGGAGGGTGGAGAGAGCCAAAGAAACTGAATGTGCAAGAGCTAGAGAGGACAAAGGGGCCTTCCAGACTGGCCCTGGGCATTCCCAAGGTTTATTGTCGACATCCCTGTCTCGAAGTAAGCTTCAGGTAAGCCTGAGTCTGACCTGCAGGGAATTGGTGGCCTTGGTGTGCTCACCACCCCTAATAGGGAAAGACTTGCTAGAAAGACAAGGATGTATCTACTGAGTCCACTGCTCTGAGTAATTCACAGCGCCAGGAGCTTCTATATTTTAAGGCGAGACTAAGCTCCGTGATATACTGTCAGCGCACTTGACAGTGTGGAATCAAGAAGTAAATCATACAGTGTGGGAGGGAAGTGCCCTCCAATCTCAGAGAAGGTGTGGGGAGGGGAAGCAGGCCTGAGTGGGAGGCAGAGCCTGGCTGTGGGCCCTGTCTGAGGCCTGCAGGAAAGGCACAGAGCAGGGCTTAGTCCATGAACTAACTGGGTTCCTGGGGATGCGGAGGAAGTTGATACAAAGGAGAAGAAAGAAGAAACATTTGCTGCTTTCAAAATTGCCCTTGGCTGGTCGGATGAACCCCAGGGCTCCGACAGCTCGGCTGTGGCCTTTAATGCAATTTTGTAGGTCCGGGTCCAGTCGTAAACACCCGACTCCATCTACCTGGGTAGGAGATGGGAATGGGGGTGACTCTTGAAGGGGCAGAAGAGAGAAATCAGCTGCTCTGAGCTGCTTCACTGCCCAGCACATGTGTGATGAATGAACATATAAATTAGGCAAATGTGCCACCTTCTAATAAACGTGTTTGGTAATACTGTAGAACTAAGAGCAATGAAGATAATTATACTTCTTTATTATTATTATTATTTTTGAAACAGGGTCTTGCTCTGTCACCCAGGCTGAAGTGCAGTGGCACAATCTTGGCTCACTGCAGCCTCAAATTCTGGGCTCAAGCAATCCTCCCACCTCAGCCTCCTAAGTAGCTGGGACTACAGGCACATGCCACCATGCCTGGCAAATTTTATCTATTATTTTGTAGAGATGGGGTCTCGATACATTGCCCAGACTGTCCTCGAACTCCTGGCTTCAAGTGATCCTCCCACCTCAGCCTCTCAAAATGCTAGTATTACACCTGTGAGCCACCACACCTGACCTGACCGTTACACTTCTTAGTGTTCATGGAATAGATTTTAGAGCCAAAGATCTATTTCACCGCGTTAGGAATTTAAAATTTCTTGGGTATAGGACCAGGGAGAATCCATATCCAATGACTATCTTGTATTATTTGATTTCTTTTAAAGCTCATGTAGTGAATTATTTTATAAAATGATATTGTTGGGATGGGCGTTGTGGCTCACGCCTGTAATCCCAGAACTTTGGGAGGTTGAGGTGGGTGGATCACCTGAAGTCAGGAGTTCGAGACCAGCCTGGCCAACATGGAGAAACTCCGTCTCCGCTAAAAATACAAAAATTAGCTGGGTGTGGTGGTGGGTACCTGTCATCACAGCTATTTGGGAGGCTGAGGCAGAAGCTCTTGAACCTGGCAGGCGGAGGTTGCAGTGAGCCGAGATCACACCGTTGCACTCCAGCCTGGGCCACAAGAGTGAGACTTCATCTCAAAAAAAAGAGAAGAAAATAAAATGATGTTACGAAAGATCCTCAGGTGACTATTCTTAAGTCATTGTAAATAGTTTTATTTAGTGAGTTCTTCATGTCACCAGAACTAATGGAATAAGTAAGTTTTAAAATTATTTCAACTTCTCTTCCGTGCACAAAAATTCCTTTTTCTCTCTCTGTCTCTATCTCTGTCCCTCTTTGTTGCTTTCTTTGTCTCTTTGTCTTCCTCTCCCATTTAAGTGCCTATGAGTGTCACAGGTTGGAAAAGTTTGGGACACTCTCATTTAGCTCTTTGGCTGAGGACATTATGCTAAAAGTTAAGCTAAAATGGATACTGAAACCAGAAGATGCTGGGTTTGTAAAACAAGTAAGGGGAGAGGGAGTCGCTGGGTGACCCAGATGAATTCCAGTAAAGTTTGTAGGGTTTTTGGCCTTTACATAGCACAATTATCAACCAAAGCCTGGATGAGTCACATGGTTTGTGATCCTGGGTGGAAGATGGACTCAGAATTTATCCTCAGGGAGCAACTGCTTTTATTACTAACCTGGAAGTGCTTTCTTCCTGTCTAGAGCTGCAGTAAGTATTTGTTCTTGTCCCTAAAGGTATAAAACAAAAACACAACACACCCCTTGCTTAGGCCTCTGGATCCTGATGAGTGTAGAGCATTTGAAAATCAGACTTGAATACCCCTCTCCCTGAGCCACACCAAGACCTGTGACTTGTAGCCACACAGACATCAGCAACGCGGTGGATGTAAACCTGGCCTTGGACAGATGACAAAGGTAATGATTCCAGGCCCTCAAGTGTGCCTCAGAGAATGTGTCAGTGACAGGAAGAGTCCTGGAGCCAGGACACTAGGCAGGGTGCTTGAAATCCAGCCGTCACTGTTCTTGGGCAACTGGTCCACCATTTAGAAGCTCTTGCAGTCAGCGGGTCATGTTTCTCTTCACACAGTACAGAGTACCTGCAAGGGGACGAGATAACCCCAGGTGGTTGAAATAACTTCTGCTTTTAGTGGGATGGGGGCCACCGAGCATCAGAATACCTAGAATTTCCAGTCTGAAAGGCTCAGAGGAAAGATAGCCTTTCTTTTCAACTCAAATTTTAGTGATAACTGCATTTTTATTCACCAAACTAAGGAAAGTGGTCTCGAAAGAGTTTTACTCTGGTTTGTGAATTTAGGGGTGGGAGTTGTAAACTATTTTGTTATGCTCATGAATTCTGTAGGTCAGAAATTCAGATGGGACATGGCAGGGATGCTTGGTCCCTCCCATCTGGGAAGATCCGAATGGCTGGAATCTTCCGGAGGCTTCCTCATTCCCTGACACCTGGGCTGGAATGACTCCAGGGCTGAGCTGAGCTGAGCTGACGCTGTCCTCTGGTTTGTGATTTTAGATGAAAAGTCTTAACAGCGGTGTAGAACATCATACTTTATTATACACACAACTGCTTTTATTGAAAACAACATAACATCAAAAGAATCACAATATTTAGCATTTAAAATGTTCCCCTAATAGAACCTTTGGGATTAATACTGCTTTAGAAGGAATATGGTCACCTCATCTGTGGAAACAACTACAGTCAGACACACTTCAATAACCTTTCTTCATTGTTTTTTTTTTTTTCTAATTATATTTCTGTTTCTTTTTCTTTTTCTTTTTTTGAGACAGAATTTCCCTCTCGTTGCCCAGATTGGAGCGCAATAGCACGATCTCAGCTCACTGCAGCCTCCACCTCCTAGGTTCAAGCGATTCTTCTGCTTCAGCCTCCTGAGTAGCTGGGGTTACAGGCATGCACCATCATACCTGGCTAATTTTTGTATTTTCAGTAGAGATGGGATTTTGCCATGTTGGCCAGGCTGGTTTCAAACTCTTGACCTCGGGCTATCCACCCATCTCAGCCTCCCAAAGTGCTGGGATTACAGGCATGAGCCACTGCCCCTGGCCTTATTTCTGGTTATTAAAACCATTTTAATTAAAATGGATCAAGGCTTAGTGTTGGCATATAAATATAATGAGTGTGTATTCCAGATTTTCTGGGACAGCCCAGACTTCTAATGAGCATCTCTTGGTTTGGGGATGGGAGGATGTGGTCCCCTCATGTTTCCTGTGTGGTCAGGGTCTCCTAGCGAGGTCTTTAGGAGCTAGCACAGATCCTTCAGATTACACCAGAGACGGTAACAGAAATAAGGGTACAGGGACAAAAATGGTGATTGAGACAAGCACCTTGGGAGAGCCGTGTGAAGGTGGCAGGAAAGCACGAGGCCAGGATTTGTCAGAGTAAGACTACTTGATCATAGATTAGGCGACAATCCTGGAAGAGGAAGTCGGTTTTCTTGAGTCAGCAGCTTAGTCACCTTCCGGTAGCATCAGTGTCAAATGGGTTTTAGCCTTTAGGGACTGGCCATGGGCTTCGGAGGTAGAACCCCATGTGGTTGGAATCACTTCTGCTTTTAGTGGGACGGGGCCGCTGAGTGGGATGGCTCTACTGCCTAGGAAGGGGGTGGATTCTAGAAGGGTGCACCCAGGAGTTCATTTGTGGTTGAAGCCTCTATTCCTTCTTCATGTGAACCCACATGAGGATTTACTCTGTGCAGGGCAGCCTGCAAGAAGCTGGGAAGGATGCAGAATGGCCATGACTGGAAATGGCTTTTAGGAGTTTTTAATCTAGTGTGGAAGACAGACATATAAACTGATAAGTGGCCGGAAGTGATGGCTCATGCCTGTAATCCCAGCACTTTGGGAGGCCGAGGTGGGGAGATCACTTGAGGTCAGGAGTTTGAGACCAGCCTGGCCAACATGGTGAAACTGTCTCTACTAAAAATACAAAAATCAGTTAGGCATGGTGGTGTGTGCCTGTAATCCTAGCTACTTGGGAGGCTGAGGCATGAGAATTGTTTGAACCCAGGAGGCGGAGGTTGTAGTGAGCTGAGATCATGCCACTGCACTCCAGCTTGGATGACAGAGTGAGACCCTGTTTCCAAAAAAAAAAAAAAAAAAAAAAATTTAAATTTAAATTTAAAAATAAATAAACTGGTAAGTGACAATGCCACCTTATCAAGGATACCTATTGAGATAGAACCAAGCACTGAGGGGCACAGGAAGGACAGAGCCGCTAATCATGGGGTGACAGGAGTGACTCAAGCCATATCATGCAGGTCACACACAAGTCCTTTCTATGCCTTCTTCTCCCCTCAGTGAAAAAATGAGAGGAATAACAAGAACTTGCTCCCCAGGTCTTGGGGGGTTTAATTCTCCTGGGAAGTAAGGTAAGTGAGTGTCTTCTGAGAAGCCCCCTTGTCCTTCCAGGCTCTCTTTGCTTCTCTCCCTATGTTCTCCGCTTAGGCACCTGTCAGAGTCCAGGCAAGAAACAGAGGACACTCCGCTGGGATTCTGACAGGCTTTAACGAAGTAGTTTTACAGAAGCGGGGGTGGCTCACGTGAGTAACAAGGGATGCTGTGCACACAGCAGCTACTAGCAAACGGAAGCTGTCCTTGCACTGAGCCTAGAGAGGAGGGAAACAGTGGTGTTACTGGTGTCCAGAAAAAAGCTAGAACTCTGGACCCAGGGCTGCTTCACAGGAGCTGGGCTGTAGAAGGATGCTGCTGCTGCCAGAAGGACTGCCCAGTGGGTGGGGAGCGAGAGGAATAAATACTCCCACCTCTCTTTGCTCCCAAACTCCAGCTCACCCATAGTGCATCCCCCTTGGCCAACTCCAGTGGGATACCCAAAGGCAAGGGACTCTGTGCAGAGCAGAGGAGAACCTGAAGTGGAGTTTTAGGGTTAATGGAAAATAATCAGCTTGCTTGCTTTCTGTCTTTCTTCCTTTCATTTCTTTCCTCCTTTCTCCTCTCCTCTCCTCTCCTCTCCTCTCCTCTCCTTTCCTTTCCCTTCATCCCCCCTTCCCCTCCCTCTCTCTTTCTTTTTCTTTCTCTTTCTTTTTTTCTTCCTCCCTCCTTCCCTTTCTTCCTTCTTCCTCCCTCCCTTTCTCTCTTCCTTCCTTCCTTGCTTCTTTCACTCTTTTCTTTCATTTCTTCCTCCTTATCTGCTTTTCTGCTTGCCCACAGGCCATCATGCCAGACATTGAGGAATCAGGTATCAAAAACCAGACCTGCTCGCCAACTTTATGGTGCTTATGGTCTAGCAGGGAGAGAAATACGGAGCACAAAATAAAGGAGAGCAGGAATGGGATGGGTGGGCTCAGGGAAACAACTCTGGGGTCTGATTTTTCTTTTCCAACGTCAGGCCACATAGCTCCTTACTCCTAGAACTGCAGTGTCCAAAGCCCCCATGAAAACCCTCACTCAGAGCTGATCCTAGAAAGCCCAAGGGACAAACTACTCAGAATTCACAGGCGAAACCCTGCGCTACCCCAAGCAACAATCCCTCCATCCCCTCTGCTATTCTGCAGCATTTCTCTCTCTCTTGCCTGAGTCTATGCACTCTCCCATAATATGTAAGGAAAGAGAAGTTCAGCAGAACAGCTTTTAAACTTAGGATGGAGGAAATCAATCTAAGGCAGACTGAGTGCCCAGAAGTCATAGCTGAAATACAGACATAGTCGATTTCTAAATAAAGCCAATAGAGAAAGAATAGGTCAGGAAAAATTAGCTAAAATTTGATAAAATTTATATCCTTTGTAGTCAATTTGAAAAGAAGAGGACAAACAATTTTAAAATGGGCAAGAAGAATGTTTGCAGCAGCTTTATTCATAATCTCTAAAAATTAGAAGCAAACAAGATGTCTCTCAATAGGTGAATGAATAAACTGTGATATATCCATCAAATGAAGTATTATTCTATGATTAAAAAAATGAGCTATCAAGGAAAACACATAAAGGAAACGAATGCATATTATTAAATTTAAAAAGTCAGTCTGAAAGGCTATATACTCTATTATTTTAATGATATGGCATTCTAGAAAAAAAAAACTATAAAGAGGCTAGGCATGGTGGCTCACACCTGTAATCCCAGCATTTGAGCCTGGGATTTGAGTTCAAGACCAGCCTGGGTGACACAGAAAACTCCATCTCTACAAACAATACAAAACTTAGCTAGGTGTGGTAACACACAGCTGTAGTCCCAGCTACTTGGGAGGCTGAGGTGGGAGGATCACCTGAGCCTGGGAGGTCAAGGCTGCCGTGAGCCGTGTTCCTGCCACTGCACTCCAGCCTGGGTAACAGAGTGAGAGATCTAGTCTCAAAAGCAAAACAAAACAAAAAGACTATAAAGATAGTAAAAAAAAATCAGCAATTGCCAGGGGTATGGTGGGAGGGGGATAGAGGGTTGAATAAAGCATGGGGGATACTTTTTAGGGTGATGAAACTATTCTGTATGATACTGTGATGGTAGGCACAGGAAGCTGTGCATTTGTCAAAACCCAAAGAACTTTACAGCACAAAGAGTGGTCCAACATATATGCAAGTTTTAAAAAAATCATTTAGGAGGTAAGGTGATTTCAGCATAGACTTCAGACTGTGACAAAAGAATCTAACTGTATTACAAATGTGTCAAAACATCTCACTGAAGAGGGTGAGGGAAAAGATGCTGACCTAAATAACTTTTGGAACGAGTAAAGTCCCTAAGACTAAAGGCAAAAAGAACCGCACGTTAGCACTGTACTCTAGTAGATAACATTTTTCCCTATCAGGTTACAGGTTAACATTCTGATACTGCCGTACATGTATATCAAAGTTGAACAACTAATAGATATTGCTGGATGGTGAGAGCAGGTTTCTCACTGTTAGGTTGGGAATTTACAAATACACAAGCGGAGGTGGCAAGCACGATCCATGTTGTAATGGATTACAGTTGCAGACACAAATGAGCTCATGTTCACATAGAAATTTAGATATGTGTCTGTCTATCTATCTATCTATCTATCTATCTATCTATCTATCTATCTGTCATCTGGCTTCCTATCTTGAGGTGCCCTATTTTGCATACATATATATGCAATTGTCAGGGGTATGGTAGGACATACCCCTGGTTACTGGTTAGTATGCCCACATATATTTCCTTGCTCTGTCAGCTGAGAGAGCCTAGAAACAATGACACCCCAGTAGCAGAAGGCCAGATCTTGTGCCCAGAACTTGGTTTTTCATGCTATTCTCCAATTTAAGAAATCAGGACTCCTTGGAGAAATGGTCGATTCTAGGACTGAGGCAGGAAATACACAGGGGAACCTGGAGCATCTTGTAGTACCAGAGAGTAAGGGAAGTGCTTTAAAAACAATCCATATCACTGGGGCCGTGTCAAAGGGACATGGGGGCAAACTAAAAGAACTCCCACTGGTCAAATCTGAAACAACACAATTAAGTAGTATTGGATTATAATCCAAAGTATTCTGTTATGAATGAATAATTGAATAAAATATTAAATGGGAGGGATGAGACAAGTCTCTCATACAGATGAATTCCCAATAATTTATGAAGATACTCCACCTTCAGGTAGGTGCAGCCCAAGTCTCCACTCCTCAAGTGGGGGCCGCACTTAGTGACTTCCTTCCAAAGAGCACAGTATACAAAGTGAGGCAAGGGTAACTTCACAGTGAAGACACCTGACACACACACCGCAGCCAGGTGATCGAGGTCAATACCAACAGCAGTAAGTCCTGTGGGGGCAGGCACCCTCACACCAGTCCAGCCACCAGGAAAACACCAGACACAGCACAAGACAGGGACATCCTGCAGAATGCCTGACTAGTACTCTGCAGATTGTCGAGGTCAACAAAAACAAGGAAAGCCTGAGAAACCATCACAGCCAAGAGGAGCCAAAGGAGATGCGATGACTAAATGCAATGTGGCATGGGATCTTGAAACAGAAAAGTGATGTTATGTAAAATCTAAGAACTAAGGAAATCTCCATAAAATATGGACTTTAGTCAATAATAACAAATTAATATTTGCTCATTAACGATAACAAATGTACCATAAGATGTCATGTAAGATGATACTGTTAGAGGAAACGGCGTTGGGTATATGGAAACACTACTATCTTTGTAATTTTTCTGTAAATCTGAAATTTAAAAAAAGTATACCTTAAAATAATAAAATAAAATAAACAATGGGTAAGAATACAAACAGGCAATTAAATCAAAGAAGAGGAAATACAAGTCAATAAACATTAAAAATATCCTTAACCCCTGAGGTCTTCATGGAAGTGTGAATTAAAACAACAGCATACTCTTTTTTCACATGTGAAATTACCAGACTATAAACAGCTTTACTGTTTCACTCTGGCTGGGAGGCTATTTTTGCAGTAAAGAGGACACACATTTCTTGCTGGTAAGAGTGTAAAAATTACTAAAATTTTGGAAAATAATCTGGCATTATCTACTAAAATACATATACAGAGATATTTTTGAATGATGCATTCTACTGTAAGGAATCTTTCTGAAATAAGAGATCTGGTGAATACAAGCAAAAGAATGTGTTTGGAAGCTTTGTTTCAAGGGGTGGAAAATGGGAAACCATCCAAATATCTCCCAATAAGGGAATAGCTGAATCAATTCAGTTTACCCATCCTGTGGAAATTCGTCTTGCTAATAAATATAATGGGCGAGATCCCTATGGATTGGTTTGGAGGGATTCCATAAAACATTAAGAGGAAAAAGTTGCAGATTAATGTGTGTGATCCTGATTCTGTAAAACAACAACCACACAACACAAAAACATCTAGATTTGCATGTGTGAGGATGGTAGTGGACAGACAGTCTGAGTCAAACTGTTGACATTGTTTACTTGTCAAAAGGAGTTACTAGGGGAGAGTGGACTGAATCATCACCTTTTTCCTTTATATCTCTGTTTTGTTTGTAACAAAATAAGTTTGTGCTACTTTTTAACTTTAAAAAACCTACTGAAAGACTAGATGCTAAAAAAAAAAAAAAAGGAACAAAAAGGCTAGGGGTGTGGCTTACACCTGTAATCCCAGCACTTTGGGAGAGAGTCAGGAGGATCATTTGAGATCAGGAGTTCAAGAGCATCCTGGCCAACATGGTGAAACCCTGTCTCTAGTAAAAATACAAAAATTAGCTAAGTGTCGTGGTGCGCACCTGTAATCGCAATACTTGGGAGGCTGAGACACGAGAATCACTTGAACCCAGGAGGCAGAAGCTGAAGTGAGCTGAGATTGTGCCACTACCCTCCAGCCTGGGCAGTGGAGTGAGGCTCTGTCTCAAAACAACAACAACGAACCTAATTAAGTTGAAATGAAAAAATTCAATGGTCATGTGATAGGCAGAATAATGTCCTTCTTTCCCAAGATATCCTTGTCTTTACCTTTGGAACCAGTGGATATCTTATTTTACATGGCAATAAGTATTCAGTCAAATTTGCATGTGTGATCAAGTTGAAAATGTCTAAGATGGGTAGTTTATCCTGGATTATCCAAGTGGGCTTAACATTATCACCAGAGTCCTTAGAAGAGGGAGACAGGAGGGTCACCTCCAAAGTAGAGAGGCAAGGACAAGCAAAGGTTAGAGGGATGCCAGCCAAGGGGTCACAAGGAATGCAGGTGGCCTCATGGAGCCAAAAGAGGCAAGCAAATGGATTCCCCCCTTGAGTCTGCAAAAGGAACTCAGTCCCATTGACACCTCAATTTTAGGACTTCCAACCTCCAGAATTGAAAGAAAATAATTTGTGTTGTTTTAAGCCACTAAGTTTGAGGTCACAGCAACATAGGAAACGAATACAGGCTCATATTTAAGATGTGATTTATCACTTCTGCTTTAGTATTTCTGAGTTCCTTGGAGATTTTTTTGTTTGTTTTATGTTTTTTGGGTCTTTTTTGAGATGGAGTTTTACTCTTGTTGCCCAGGCTGCAGTGCAATGGCACGATCTTGGCTCACTGCAGCCTCCACCTCCTGGGTTCAAGCGATTCTCCTGCCTCAGCCTCCCGAGTAGCTGGGATTACAGGCGTGCGCCACCATGCTCAGCTAATTTGTGTGTTATTAGTAGAGACGGGGTTTCACCATGTTGGCCAGGCTGGTCTCGAACTCCTGACCTCAAGTGATTTGCCCGCGTCAGCCTCCCAAAATGCTGGGATTGCAGGCATAAGCCACCACGCCCAGCTGAAAGGAGATTTTTACAAAGTAAAAAAAAAAAAAAAAAAAAAAAAGAGTCCAAGAATCTGAGACTTTAGCTGGGAAGGAGCCAGTCCTGCAGGAGAGAAGTGTGAAGTAGGCCTTAAAAGATGATTAAACTTGTTGAGGGATGCTAGTGTCCGCAAATTGATTATGCATCTGAGTCAGCTGAGGACTACTAGAACCCTCCTCTATCCCGAGCAATTCTCACAGGCTCCCAAGGGACAGGAGGATGCTCACCACAGAGCTGTTATGGCTAGAGGAGAGCTAAAGGCCACATGGGCAGACACCTCCAGGGTCATGGAAAGTAGGAAGTGAAGGACCCTGTGCAGAATTCATACTTCAATCAAGGCAGAATCTTCAAACACAGTGTGAGGGAGAACAGGTAAGAAACAATGAAATTTACAGAATAGACATTTAAAAAGCATACACCCATACATTACATATTTATAAGAATTGATTCCCATTTAAGAACATAATCCCTGGCCGGGTACGGGGGCTCACACCTGTAATCCCAGCATTTTGGGAGGCCGAGGTGGGCGGATCACCTGAGGTCTGGAGTTTGAGACTAGCCTGGCCAACATGGTGAAACCCTGTCTCTACTAAAACTACAAAAATTAGCCAGGTGTGGTGGCAAGCACCTGTAATCCCAGCTACTCAGGAGGCTGAGGAAGGAGAAGAGCTTGAACCTGGGAGGCGGAGGTTGCAGTGAGCCAAGATTGCGTCACGGCACTCCAGCCTGGGCGACAGAGCAAGACTCCATTTCAAAAAAAAAAAAAGCAAAAAAATTGTATACTGCCCAGCACAGTATCTGACATAAATGTGATGCTCAGCATTCAATAGTTGTGCGTTTCCTTCCTTCATCTCCTCTCTCCTTTCCTATTTACCTCCCTCTCTCAGTTGCAGCCTGCTGTTCTACACGTACCTATGTGATTTTGAAATTTCTTTTCTCAAGCAGGCGTGCGTGACCCAGCTTTGAACAGCACATGGAAAAGGCTTCAACACAATGTAGTTAATAATGTAACTTTACACCTCCATGTCCTCATCCAGAGGACCAGGTGGATGGAGAGCCACCACCTCCTAAGGTTTGGCCTAATGCTTTAAATGGTGAACCTGTTAGCTTAGTACAGTTAAGTGCTGTATGACGATGTCTCAGTCAATGATAGACCACGTGTATGATGGTGGTTCCATAAAATTATCATGGAGTTAAAACATCCCTGTTTCCTAGTGTCATCACAGCTATTGTAATATCACCACAGCAATTACATGTTTGTTGTGATGCTGGTGTAAATAAACTCAGTCACATACAAGAATAACATACAATGACGTACGGTACATAATACTTGACAATGATAAAAAATGACTGTGTTACCGGTTTATGTGTTTAATATGCTACACTTTTTATTCTTAGAGTGTACTCCTTCTTCTACTCATCTGTATATTTAAAAGTTGACAGTAAAACAGCCTCAGGCACGTGCTTCAGGAGGGATTCCAGAAGAAGGCATTGTTATCACAGGAGATGGCAGCTCCATGCATGTTGTTGCACGTGAAGACCTTCCAGTGGGACAAAATTTGGAGGTGGAAGACCGTGATATTGATGATCCTGACCCCGTGTCAGCCTAGGCTAATGTACATATTTGTGTCTTAGTTTTTAACAAAAATTTCCAAAAGTAAAAAAAAAAAATATGAATAGATAAAGGCTTATAGAATAAGGATATAAAGAAAGAAAAAATATTTTTGTACAGTTATCCAATGTGTGTTTTCAGCTAAGTGTTATTTTAAAAGAGTCAAAAAAATTTTTTAAATTACAGCTTATAGGCTGGGCACGGTGACTAATGCCTGTAATCCTAGCACTTGGGGATGCCAAGGTAGGTGGATCACCTGAGGTCAGGAGTTCAAGATCAGCCTTACCAACATAGTGAAATCCTGTCTCTACTAAAAATAGAAAAATTAGGTGGGCGTGGTGGTGTTTGCCTGTAATCCCAGGTACTTGTGAGGCTGAGGCAGGAGGATCACTTGAACCCAGGAGGTGGAGGTTACAGTGAGCTGAGAACACACCACTGCACTCCAGTCTGGGCAACAGAGCGAGACTCTGTCTCAAAAAAATATATATATATATTGCAACACTATCCACAATAACAAAGACTTGGAACCAACCCAAATGCCCATCAATGTTAGACGGGATAAAGAAAATGTGGTACATATACACCATGGAATACTATGCAGCCATAAAAAAGAATGTGTTCATGTCCTTTGCAGGGACATGGATGAAGCTGGAAACCATCATTCTCAGCAAACTAACACAGGAACAGAAAACCGAACACCACATGTTCTCACTCACAAGTGGGAGTTGAACAGTGAGAACATATGGGCACAGGGAGGGGAACATCACATACCAAGGCTTGTCAGGAGGTGGGGGGCAAGGGGAGGGATAGCATTAGGAGAAATATCTAATGTAGATGACAGGTTGATGGGTGCAGCAAACCACCATGGCACATGTCTACCTATGTAACAAACCTGCATGTTCTGCACATGTATCCCAGAAGTATATTAAAAAAAAATTGGCCGAGCACCATGGCTCATACATGTAATCTCAGCACTTTGGGAGGCTGAGACAGGCAGATCACCTGAGGTCAGGAGTTCGAGACCAGCCTGTCCAACATAGTGAAACCCCGTCTCTACTAAAAATACAAAAAAACTCAGCCGGATGTGGTGGCAGGTGCCTGTAATCCCTGCTGCTCGGGAGGCCGAGACAAGAGAATAGCTTGAACCTGGGAGTTGGCGGTTGCATTGAGCCTAGATTGCACAACTGCACTCCAGCCTGGGCAACAGAGTGGGACTCTATATCAAAAACAAACAAACAAAAAAAAAATTACAGTTTATAAAGTAAAAAGTTACTGTAATTTTTTTACCGTACGGTAAAATTTTTATTGAAGAAAGGTTTTCTATGGTTAATTTTTATTGAAGAAAGAAAAATACTTTTAATATAAATTTAGTCTAAGTGTATATGTTTATAAAGTTTGTGGTAGTGTTCAGGAATATCCTAGGTCTTCACATTCACTCACCACTCACTGACTCACACAGAGCATCTTCCAGTGCTGCAAGCTCCATTCATGGTAAGCACCCTATACTGGTATACCATTTTATCTTTTATACTCTATTTTCACTGTATCATTTCTACATTTAGCTGTGTTTAGGTGCACAAATCCTTATCATGTTGCTACAACTGCCTACAATATTCAGTACAGTCAATATGCTGTAGCTATGGGTTTGTAGCCTAGGCACAGTAGGCTATATCTAGGGTGTAGTAGGCTACACCACCTAGGTTTGTGTAAGTTCATTCTATGATGTTTACCTAGTGACAAAATTACCTAGGGACCCATTTCTCGAACATATTTCCATAATTAAGTGACACATCACCGTACAATGTTTCTCAAATTTGCTGTTCAAAAAAATCATGTGGAGAGCTTGTTACCCAGATTCCTAGGCCCTACGCCAGGCCTATGGGATCAGACTGCATAGGGGAAAGGCCTGGGCATTTGAGTGTGTGTGAGAGTGTGTGTGTCAGTGAGTGTGAGTGTGTGTGAGGGTGAGTGAGTGTGTGTGTGAGTGTGTGTGAGTGTGAGTGTGAGTGTCTGAGCGTGAGTGTGTGTGTGAGCATGTGAGTGTGTGAGTTTGAGTGTGTGAGGGTGAGTGTGTGAGTGTGTGTGTGTGTCTGAGTGTGAGTGTGAGTGTGTGAACATGAGTGTGTGTGTGTGAGACGTGTGTGTGTTTGAGTGTGTGTGAGGATGAGTGTGTGTGTGAGTGTGTGTGAGAGTGTGACTGTGTGAGTGTGAGTGTGTGTGAGTGTGCGTGAGAGTGTGACTGTGTGAGTGTGAGTGTGTGTGAGAGTGTGTGTGTGTATGTAGTGTGTGTGAGTGTGTGAGTCTGTGAGTGAGCGTGAGTGTGATTGTGAGTGTGCATGTGTGACTGCAAGTGAGTGTGTGTGTATGTAGTGTGTGTGTCTGAGTGTGAGTGTGTGTGTGAGTGTGCATGTGCGTGTGTGACCGTGTGTATGTAGTGTGTGTGTGAGTCTGTGAGTGAGCATGACTGTGATTGTGAGTGTGCATGTGTGACCACAAGTGTGTATGTAGTGTGTGTCTGAGTGTGTGTGTGTGTGTGAGTGTGTGAATGTGTGTATGTGTGTGAGTGTCTGAGTGTGTGTGTGAGTGAGTGTGAGTGTCTGAGTGTGTGTGAGTGTGAGTGAGAGTGTCTGAGTGTCTGTGTGTGTGAGTGTGTAAGTGACGTGTGAGTGTGTGTGTAAGTCAGTGTGAGTGTGAGTGTCTCAGTGTGGTTGAGTGTCTCAGTGTGAGTGTGTGTGTGCGTGTCTGAGTGTGAGTGTGTGAATGAGTGTGTGAGTGTGTGTGTGAGTGAGTGTGCATGAGTGTGTGACTGCGAGTGTGTATATGTAGTGAGTGACTGAGTGTGAATGTGTGTGAGTGTCCGTGTGTGTGTGTGAGTGAGAGTGTGAGTGTGTGGGTGTGTGTCTAAGTGAGTGTGAGTCTGAGTGTGTATGAGTGTGAGTGTCTAAGTGTGTGTGAGTGAGTGTATCTGAGTGTGTGTGTGTCTGAGTGTGAGTGTGAGTGTGAGAGTGAGAGTGTGTGTGTGTCTGAGTGTGAGTGTGTGAGTGTGTGTGAGGGAGTGAGTGTGAGTGTGATTGAGTGTGTGTGTGAGTGTGAGTGTGTGTGTGTGAATGTGCGTGAGTCTGTGTGATTTTGAATGTGAGTGTGTGTAGTGTGTGTGTGTGTGAATGTGAGTGTGTGTGAGTGTGAGTGTGTGTGTGTGAGTGTGCGTGAGTGTGTGTGTGAGTGTGTGTGTGTTGTCTGTCCCAAGCTTCTTTAAGACTAAAGTGATGTGTGATGTGAGGATTACAATCAAGAGCATCGTTAAACTTGGTTTCCCCAAAATCCCTGCCCCAATCCTTTGTGTTCCCAAATCCTTCCTTAGTAAATGAGGAACTTAATCCCAAAAGCCTTGCTACAAACTCCAGGGTTCTCCTTCCCTGGTTTCTCTTTCTTGTCCCCATTCCTGGGAAGGGCAGGACCTCTCTCTGACTACACGGGAGAGCCCAGAGGGAATGGCTTCCCCGTCAGGAAAGGGACCAGGGAGTACAGGTAGCGAAGTGAGGGCCCCCATAGCCTGAGATACCAAAATGGGGTTCTGCAGCCAGAGGAACAGACACTGGTCCCCTGAGAAAGGGGACGCAGCAACTTCAAAATCTCCTTGCTGTGAACACTCATGGATTGTTTGTTCTTCTGGCTCTGGTTACAGAACCACACTGGTCCACATCTTTCTCAAGCCCAAACAGCTCGGCCATGGAGCTAATCTGAGGCAGTGAGGGTTTTGGGCACTGCAGGAACAAGTTCTTCAGGTTGCCTCCCACTCTGTTCTCAGTAAGCATTTGCTTTCTATTTTGGTCTGCAGGAGGGTCTCTGTTTTGCACATCTCCTGAAGATACTCATTGCCAGCTTCTGCCACTTCTGCAGCAGGGCCCACAGCTAACACATGTTCTTGAAACTGTGCTGCAGAGCCTCAGAGCGGCAGAGGTCATTTGGCTGAACAGTTTCCCAAAGAGAACCCCCTGGGGACCTCCACATGCGTCTGGGAATATTCCAGGGTGATCCTCCTCTGCTTCAGGAGCTTGGCAAATTGCTCGAGGTCTGTCTGCAGAACTTCGATGTCCTGGGGCCCCTCAGGTTTTGCACCAGTTTCTCCTTGTCCAGCTTCACAGCCCCAGTGTAGGCAGCGCTGGGCTCCAGGGAGGGCCCCCGGGAGTTGCTCTCTACCCGGGCTCCTGCCTTGCCCTTGGGCTGAGAGGTCTCCAGGCCACCTCGTCCCAACCTGGCGTCCACAGTACACCACTCCACTGCAGAACTCATACAATAGGGGGCACAGGACTTCCTTGTGGCATCTGAGGTTTTTGTTTTGCTTCTGAGACAAGGTCTCCCTCTGTCACCCGGGCTGGAGTGCAGTGTTGCCGTCACAGCTCGCTGAAGCCTCGACGTCCTGGACTCAAAACATCCTCCCATCTCAGCCACCCGATTATCTGGGACTACAGGCACATACCACCGTGCTCGGCTAATTTATTTGCATTTTTTTTGTGGAGACAGGGTCTCGCTATGTTGCACAGGCTGGTCTCAAACTCCTGGGCTCAAATGATTCTCCCGCCTTGGCCTCCCAAAGTGTTAGGATTACAGGCGTGAGCCTCCAAGCCTGGCTGCATCTGAATTTTTAATACCTGTCCTGTGTGACTGCCATGTCTGGGACACTGACTGGTGCAAAGAGCTTCAGACCAAGTGCTGCCATCCAGAAGCTCCTCACCTTGGTGAGAGCAAGTCCTGCCTCTGGGCCACAGTGGCCAATAAGTAAAGCAAGGATGATTTTTTTTTTTCATATGGAGTCTCACTTTGTCACCCAGGTTGGAGTGCAGTGGCATGATCTCAGCTCACTGCAACCTGCACCTCCGAGGTTCAAGCAATCCTCCTGCCTCAGTCTCCCGAGTAGCTGGGATTACAGGCACCAGCCATCATGCCCAGCTAATTTTTATATTTTTAGTAGAAACAGAGTTTCACCATGGCTCATCTTGAACTCCTGGCCTCAAGTGAACTGCCTGCCTTGGCCTCCCAAAGTGCTGGGATTACAGATGTTGTGGCCAGAGGACTGAGAATCTAATAAAATTGTAGCTCTTTCCTTGTCATATATCCATCTCCCCTTCTCCCCCAAACAAAACACACACATTTTGTTCACAATTTCATGGGATTAACAGACTCCAAAATGTAATCCACAGATCTCTAGGGGTTCATAGGCCCCAGGATGAGACTGTCCCCTCTCCAGAGGTTCTTTATGTCTCTTCTTAGATTGATTATATTGTATCTGATTCCAGCTAAATGGGACCACATATGGCATATTATCTTTGATTAGCAACTGTCCCTTAAAATAATATTGGATGCCTTCTCTAATGGTTATTTCCAAAGATTAGAGGAAATCATTAATTTCCCCATGCTTCATGTTCTAGGAACTGGGAAGGCTGGGAATAATGAGGGATGAAGATGAATAAAACTCATCAGCCTAGCTTAGACATCCCACAGGGTAAGAGTGTGATACCCAGAAGAGGTTTCTGATGGAGCAAACTGGGTCCTAGATTTCTGGCACTAAGAATCCCAGGTATTGTGACAGGAGCTAGGAGAGGAACAGGAGCATTCATTAGCTTTCAGATCTAGAACAGGGTTCTCCTTCTAAAAATAGCTGGGCCACTGTGGAAGTCAAAGCTACATCAAAAGTCTATTAAAACCCACAAAACTCTCTGCCAAAGCCCTCCGTGAGAGGCCAGCAAGAAGTCAAGACATGGTGCCTATGTTTCCTTAAAACGTTTTCTAGTGAGTGCCCTCCACACCTACAATGTTGGGTTCAAAAGTTTGTTCTTTCCTGTGACACCGAGGAGGGGGAAAGAGCAGAGGAGGATCTTTCCAGTTCACTGCTCTCTCTGGAAAGAATGGGGTGGGCTGAGCAACAAGGTGACTGAGGACGGACAGGGCCCTCAGAGTCCAGCAAGGCTACCAGGGCCAGGATGCCCCCAAAGAGAATTGCCACTCTGATCTTTATGCCAATAGACACCCTGAGTCTTTGATAATTACTGATTTTTCCAAGAGTTAAAGGAAAAAAATATATATTTATATACTGGTAAAAATATATATATAGAGAGATACATATATCAGGGCTCAGCATGGTGGCTTACGCCTATAATCTCAACAGTTTAGGAGGCTGAGGTGGGAGGATTGCTTGAGCCCAGGAGTTCAAGACCAACTTGGGTAAAATGGCAAGATTCTGTCTCTAGCAAAAATGAAAAATTAGCCAAGCATGGTGTCTCGCGCCTGTGGTTCCAGCTATTTGGGAGTCTGAAGTGGGAGGCTCACTTCTGTGAGGTCAAGGCTGCAGTGAGCCCTGAGTGCACCATTGTACTCCAGCCTGAGCGACAGAGTGAGACCTTGTCTCAAAAATAAAATAAAATAAAATAATATATACTTACATATGTGTGTGTATATATATACATCTGCATCAATTTAAGCTCACATCTTTTTCTGTTTTCTGTGAATGGACTTTGCAGCCTGTCATCCATGTCTCCAGGAAGTACCTGAAGTGAGCTCTCATTTGTCTACATTCTCTTCTCCTTCATAATAATCTGTTTCTCCAAGGCCCGGACATTTAACCCTCAAGCATTACTGTGACAAGACGCTGGTTTGGGCTGAACATAGAAAGACACTTTGAAAAATGCCCAAGTTATTTCCTTTTTTGCTTTTCTTTTTTTGGAATAAAATATACATAATTTTCCATTTTAATCATTTTAAGTGTACAATTCAGTAGCATTAAATACATTCGAGTTGTTATGCAACCATAACCACTATCCTTTTCCAGATTTTTTTTAGCTTCCAAACTGAAACTCTGTATCCATTAAACAAAAACTTTTCATTTCCCCTCCCCCAGCCCCTGGCAACCACCATTCTACTTTCTGTCTCTATGAATTTGACTACTCTAGTTATGTCATATAAGTGAAATCACAGTATTTGTCCTTTTGTGACTGGTTTATTGCACTTAGCATAATGTTTTCATGGTTCATTCATGTTGTAGCATGTGTCAGAATTTCTTTCCTTTTTGAAGCTAAATAATATTCTACTGTATGCACTATATATATGTGTATGTGTGTGTGTATATATATACACACACACACACACATAAATATAGTAGATACGAGGTCTCACTTTGTTGCCCAGGCTGGTCTCGAACCCCTGAACTCAAGCCATCCTCCCACCTCAGCCTCCCAAAGTGTTGAGATTACAGGCGTGCACCACCACACTGGCCTCCATTGTATGCAGAGACCACATTTTGTTTATCTATTAATCAGTCATGGTCATTTGGGTTGCCTCCACCTTTAGGCCATTGTAAATGATGCTGCTATGAACATGGGTTGTACAAATAACAGTTTGAGTCCCTGTTTTCAATTCTTTTGGGTAAATGTCCGAAATGCATCAGGTCTGCTTTTTCAATTATGTAACATTACCTCCACAGACAGTCTGCAATGCATGCTCAGCTTTAGACCTCGCACCTTCTCTCCCAGAGGAGTTATAGCCAGTATATAAACACCAGCTGCACACAGCAAAGTGTGGCATGAGCATCTGAGTGGAATCAAGAAGGTACCGTGAGGATAACTGGGCATGGTGGCACATGCCTGTAGTCCCAGCTATTCAGGAGGCTGAGGCAGGAGAATCACTTGAACCCGGGAGGCAGAGGTTGCGGTGAGCCGAGATCGTGCCACTGCACTCCAGCCTGGGCGACAGGGCAAGACTCCGTCTCAAAAAAAAAGAAAGACAGAAAGAAAGAAAGTACTGTGAGGAACCACAAGGCATGCAGATTTCACGGCCAGTCTGTGAGGAGTGAGAGGAGAGGGATTGTGCTCTTTTACCCTGGGTACCTGGCATCTCGCCTGCACCTGGTGCAATCATCGAATTCATGATTGAATGAGTGAATGAAAGATTTTGTAGGGGGGATTTAAAAAGATTTTATCAAGGACACAGTACGTAAACAGGACCCTGAAGAATCTGTAGGGAGACGTAGGAAAGTTGAAAGGCATAGATGTGGGAGGAAGACATTCTAGGGGAAAGGTATGGCCTAAGCAAAGGCGTAGAGGCAGAAAAGCCCAGCGCATATTCAGCAAAGGAGGGGTCCGGCTCCTTAGAGCTGTGATTTAGACAAGCCCTCTGAGGAATGCTTTGAACGAGAGGGGCTGGAGGCAGGAAATAGGGCAGTGGTAGAGACCTCTGGTTGTTCCTCATGATATGGTTTCCTCTTCCTCCATTGCACTGAGAGATGATGATGACGATGATGATGGTGATGATGATGATGATTGGGGGCGTTTCTTTGATATATATCAGTGTCAAGCACTGTGCTAAACTCTTTACACAGATTATATCACTTAATGTTCATTAATGAACCTACAAAGTGGTCGTCATATCTCCATTTTACAAGTCAGGAGACTAAGTATTCCAGAAATTAGGAAGCTTGCCTGAAACCATGGGTGGCACCTGAGGGAGCCCAGGAAGTCCGATCACAGAGCCCAGAGTCCAGAGCCCAAGGCATAGCATGACATTTTTCTCCCCCAGGCTTTTCCAAACCAGTGCAATCAGCGCCAGAGCTGCTTTCCAAGGATACAACAAACCATTTGAAACTTTCTAGAATTTGGAAAGCTTCACTTTTGTTCTATTCTTTTTTTCTTTTTCTTCTTTTCAGAAACCGCCCATTTTTTAAAAAGTATTAGAAAAACTCTTAAAAAAATAATTGAAACTGAGATCCTTGGAGACCCTTGCCCTAGGCACAGCAAAAATTTTTATCTAAATGTGATCAGCACTTTGGGATGCTGAGGCAGGAGGAGCAGCTGAGGTCAGGATTTTGAGACCAGCCTGCCCAACATGGCGAAACCCTGTCTCTACTAAAAATACAAAATCAGCCAGGTGTGGTGGTGGGCACCTGTAATCCCAGCTACTCAGGAGGCTGAGGCAGGAGAATTGCTTGAACCCAGGAGGCGGAGGTTGTAATGAGCTGAGATCGCGCCACTGCACTCTAGCCTGGGGGACAGAGAGAGACTCCATCTCAAATAAAATAAAATAAAATAAGTAAAGAAATAAATGTATTTTGGACACAAGACTCCAGAATAAATATATTTTCCTCCAGACTAAAGTTTTTAAAAATCTGATTATTTTCCTTTAAAATAACTGTTCTAGTTTTAATACAGAATTTAAAAACTTGCTGGGGAAAATAGAGTCCTGATTTCATTGCGTCCTTTAGCAGGCTTCCTAATCCGGATTCTGAGTTAAAATTGTTTGGAGAGTAAGTAGGGTTAATTCCAAGAGCTTCCTGAGTTTGAAAAGAGACATGAGGTTCTAGAATGGTGGGAATTACAGTTACTTAGACTCACAGTTTGCCCCAAACCAGATGGAAAAATAAGGGTCAAGATGTCCAGAAAAAATCCCAAAAAGGCACATGCCAGTGCCGGCTGCTGACAATTAGAACGTGGGAACTCCAGCTCGAGTGAGCTGTCTCGCCAGGCAAAACATTTCACCTCAGTGGGTGCTGAAAACCAGCACATCCAGGAAGGCGGCCGGCTGGTGGCAAAGCAGCTGTCCTGGAGGAAAGCAGGCAACCCCACCCGGAGAAAGCAACTCTCCCACTCCCCGCAACCCCACTCGTTCATCAGGGGCACCCTCTCCTCCCAGCTCCAAAGCTGACACCCCAGGTGGTCACCGTGAAGCATGGACATTCTCAGAGGCTGCATCTCACCAAGTTCTTCCCTGAAGGGTTTGAGGCCAGGGCAGTGTCTCTCCCAGGCTGAGAGGAAGACCTCCCATAACACAGTCATCTGAGATGCTCATCAATGTGTGGGTTCCTCCTCCTCCTTCCAGACCTGCTGAATCAGAATCTCCAGAAGGAGGGCTCAGGAATCAGCCGTTTGAACACCCTCTCCAGGGATTTCCATACAAACACAAGGGTGAGAACCACTAAACTATAAGCAACAGACCTCTTTCCTCTAGAAAGAAGAATGGTGTGCTGTCCTCTGTGGTCCGGGTTCTCTGACTGGTAAGTGGTCGGCAATGGCTGAATGAATAGATTAATGGATACCAGAGGTTACTTTGCCATCATTTGGGATGGTGGTGGAGGGTTTCATAGAGGAAGGGGCTCCTGGAGGGCTGTGGCCTGCCCGGGCCAGGGCAAGGCCTCTGGGGCTCTTGCTTGGGGCTGGGCATCTGTGTCTGCCCCTTTCACCTGCGCTGTGGCTCAGCCACATCTGCACAGGCCCAGCTTTGGCCCAGAGCCCAGCAAGGCCACCCCGAAGTCAGACGCTTTTCTCTCCAACAAACGGCCAGACCAACCAAGCTTGGCCCTCAGGACTGGAATTTGCCACATTAGGAACCAGCCTCAGCCTCGCAGACACCCACACTACCTCTTGCCAGGAGGGTGGTGCTGGGGCCAGCCCCAAAACTGGCCACAGGAACTCTTGGCAGTTTCGCCCCACTTAAACCACACAAAGCTGCCATCCAGCCTTTTCAGGAGTAACGTTTGCCCTTCCTGGGCTGGCTGTAGTTTGTCAAAGCAAGGAGAGCCTGTGGCTACACCCTCACAGTCCCTGGCTTCCTGACTTGCAGGCCTTTCCTACTTCTCCCACAGTTTTACCTAACCTGCCCCCAGAGCATTGACTTCAGAGCCTTCCAAGCTGATGAAGTTATCCAACGTCGCCCCACTGCCTCGCATTTGCAGAGATCAGTTTACTTTCAACACGCCTTCATTTCTGTTATCTCTATTATCTCATTTTGTTCTCCTGGCCGCCTTGCAGGAAAGGACAGGGTATTATTACCCCATCTGATGGTACAAAGAAGCAGAGCCAGGGCTCAAGGTCACATCCCTGAGTGGCAGAGCCAGCCCCAGGACCAAAGTCTGAGCTAGCACCTTTGCTCAGACCTTGGACAGACCTGGGGGAAGGCAGCAGGCTACATGGCTGGCTTTCAAACTTGATTGTGTTTACCGCTCACCCAGAAGTGCGTTTTTACAAAGCAGGTCTCCAGACGCTCCCCAGAGCATTCTGTAGATTCAGTGTGCCTGGGAATCTGCATTTTAATAAGCACCTCTGACTGAAGTGAACAGAACATTTTAACTTACTCCTGGAGATCTCACCCCTTTATGGTGGTTTGAAAAAATGAGTAATTTTGTTGTTGAGAGTATGGAAGTCCTTAGAAAGGAAAATTGTGCCTGAATCCCTCAGGCCCTTGACCTCAGCTGTACTGGAGCCCCCTTCAGAGTGATTAACCTGCTGAAAGGAAATAAATGTGCCCTAAAACCCTAAGCTCACTGCCTGCCAGGTTGGTGATTCTCAACAAGCGTCTTCTTTGATCTTTCTCTTCAATGCTGATAACCTTTGGCTGCATATTCTTATCCTAGTTTTGAGTTTTGCCCCATTTTTGCTTTAGTTGTTTTTTAAAAAAACTTTTAGTTGTCACATTTTTTCCCCCTGTCTTTTAAGCTCCTGGAGGCTTGACTTTTTCTTTCTCACACCAAAGTCTCCCTAGTTGAAAAATACCTTGGACCAGTTAGTTTATTTCTACCTGCATTTCACTTGGATGGTGCCACCATTCCACAGCCAAACCCTGGCACTAAATCCAGCCCTGCTGCCCACCCCACCAAAGCTATGTAGACTATATTCACTGTGTCCCCTGCCTTCATGCTTCCCGAGGTGGAGAAGGTGCATAATGGTGCCTCCAAGCCTGTCCTGTCCCTCAGACCTATTCCTATGTAAGATACACCCCGAGTGAGGTTGACAAGACAATAGTTATGGAAAATGAAGGAAAATCTAAGTTGGCTCTGACCATGTCACCTAAGCTCTCACAGATCTGGAGAGCTGTCTGAGGTTTTAATGAAGTGATCTGCTATCAATTTCCTCCTTCAAGTGTAGTGCGGATGTGTTCCTGAAGAGCTTGTTATTAAGACATTTCACTTAATGTTTCTGTTTTGCTCACTTCTAGTCTCTTAAAAATCTTTGCATACTTGCTTTCTAATTATAAAAACACATGTACATTTAGAAAATTTGGAAATCCTAGAAAAGTATACAGTAGAAAAACATCACTAATGCTCCCTCCACCCAGAGTCCTTCTATTAACATTCTGCCATCTATTATAATTCAATTTTTTATATACACAGAATTTTTTAGAGATCTGGGGCCAAGCGTAGTGGCTCATGCCTGTAATTCCAGCACTTTGGGAGGCCAAGGCAGGTGAATCACCTGAGGTCAGGAGTTCAAGACCAGCCTGGCCAACATGGTAAAACCCTGTCTACTAAAAATACAAAAATTAGCTGGGCATAGTGGTACACACCTGTAATCCCAGCTACTGTGGTCCAAGAATTGCTTGAACCCAGAAGCAGAGGTTGCAGTGAGCCATTGCACTCCAGCCTGGGTGACACAGCGAGACTCCATCTCAAAATACATGTATCTGGGATCATACTATTTTATAATTTGATTTTTAAAAATTTAGTATATCATGATTATTTCCTCAGGACATTATTCTTCTAAAGCATGAATTCTGTAGACTCCCATAGTATTGCATCATTTGGATGTGCCATCTGTGTCATATACTTAGTAATCTTCTGAGGGTTGGATACTGTAGTGGATATTTGTCATTCTTGTAGGCAACTTTGTACACTCTGTATCTGAATCCTTTTCTATGTTTGGAGACTCCCTCACCCAATGAAACAGAAATGAAGAAAGATGGCAGTAAGATTCACTTTCCCTGGCTCCCTTGCAGCTAAAGTGTGGTCACATGGCCTAGTCTTTACCAATGCAATGACTCTACCCAAATTTGAATGGGAAGATAGTGTGAAGAAGCAAGGTCTAAAGACTTCCAATCCTGTGAGGATGGGGGAGAGTTGGCCACTCCATCAGATTCCAGAACCCACCATTCAGGTGCTGTAATGTTGGCAGAATCAACTGTAGTGTTTGCTCCTGGAGCAGCAGCAGGGGTACATTCATTAGATATGCTGCAGTTTGAACCTGAGTATTGATTCTAGCCTTCAGGACCAATTTCCTGGTTTTCCTGGAGATTCTGTGAGCTGTCTAGTGTCCTGTAACAAATTCTCCCTTTCTCTTTTTAACTTAAAATACCCAGACTTAGTTTCTGTTGTTTGTAATGATTGATAAAAAAGGAGAGGCCGGGCGCGGTGGCTCAAGCCTGTAATCCCAGCACTTTGGGAGGCCGAGACGGGCGGATCACGAGGTCAGGAGATCGAGACCATCCTGGCCGACACGGTGAAACCCCGTCTCTACTAAAAAATACAGAAAACTAGCCGGGCGAGGTGGCGGGCGCCTGTAGTCCCAGCTACTCGGGAGGCTGAGGCAGGAGAATGGCGTGAACCCGGGAGGCGGAGCTTGCAGTGAGCTGAGATCCGGCCACTGCACTCCAGCCTGGG